>NC_056627.2:122520250-122852750 GCF_002870075.4 Lactuca sativa
AAATAAAAAATTAGTTTCAAAACTCAGAAAGTTTATTTTAACTTGTTAGCTTTTCTTAAAATGAATAATGAAATTTTCAAACAACACTGAAGAAAATTAATTCAGAAGAAAAACAAATCTTAACTTATGTTGAAGATGAAGACGGCTTCCATGCAAATCTTTTAATAAAACAAGACCTTCTCTCTAGAGTTAAGAAAATTGATTTAAAAATAAAGAAAGAAAACATTTTCAAAAATGTTCCTTCTAAACTTAGTATTCTAAATCCCCTTAAAAGGAAAAATGAAATCTTCTACTTTGTTAGTACTAAAGAAATGTCCGTAGACATAAAAGATACAATTAGGAGCTGTCTTTCTACCCCTTTTAACTAAGGAACAAATACATAATAACTTAAAAAGTATTCCAGTTGAGATTAGATCAAAAATTAGAATGGTCCCATATCGGAGCTGTAAAAATTTTGTTAAAATCCCAATTCCAAGCAGGAATAAATTCTCCCATAAAAATGGCCTTAATTGACAACAGAATTACTGACAGACAGGACTGCATCTTAGGTGCTGCAAAGGGAAACCTTGCTTACCAAAAGTTTATGTTTTCAGTCTATCCAAAGTTTGCTCTGGATTTAAAATCTGCAAATATAGATAAAACCTTATCTTTTATACATCACTTTGAAAGAAGTGACCTAATGAGTCCAGGTGATAAACCTTTCACCATAACATATCTCATAGGATATGCCCTGACCAACAGTCACCATAGCATAGACTATAAGAAAGACGAGTACATCGAACTTGATGATGTCTTTTCAGAAATAGGTCATGTCAAAGATAAACAATTCTGCGACATAAATCCTCAAGAAAACTCTTGGGTTTTAAATATAGCTAGAAATAAAAAAGCTCTAGGAGAAACTCTTAGACCAAGAATTTCTATGGATTCACTCCACATAGGAGAAAGCTCGGAGAGAAAAGATAATAACCTAATAAGAAACATGTCTTTAAAAATTGATAGTCTACGCCAGAATATCAAACAAATCACTGACATTATAAATGAATAATAAAATTGATTTTCCTCATTTCTATAAAAAAGGTAAAACAGTCAAAATTAAAACTCTTGACGATAATACTGAAAAGAAAGAATACGTTTTCTCTACTTCTGGTAAAGCTGGTGTTCAAACAATCGTAAATCATTGCAATAATCTCAACCAAATCATTGCAAGATGTCTTTTAAAAACTTCAAAAATAAGCCATTATCTTGGTATTTCAAAAGATATTTCTACAGATATTTCAAAAAATAAAATACCTTTTAACCAATTTAAAAACGATTTAGCCTTTATGGTTAAAAACAATCTTGATAAAAAAGATTTTGAAAATTCTTCGAAGTTATTGAAAAACAAAATAAATTAACTATCAAGTTAACCCAGTCTATTGACAAACATTCAATTCTTTTAGAAAGCTCTTTAAAAAACAACCAATTTGTTGAAGAAGTCGCCAAGAAGGCAAATATTGAGGGCACTCTTAAGGAAACCAACATTAAGATCACTAATATACATGATCAATTAAAACAACTAATAGGATGACCTCGATACCCGAGCTCAATAGATCAACCACCTCGATACCCGAGCTCAATAGATCAATCAATCTCCTTAATGAAAAAATTGATGGGCTGATTATAAACATGGACTTAACATTCAATAAATATGTAACCATTACCCAGTTGGAAGTAGCATCTGCAAAAATTATTGCAGACATTACCAAAGAGTTATCTGAAAAGATTGACTCTTGCCCATGTAATAAAGACATACTTGAGCACATTAAGAATATCTCCATCATAGAACAAAAAACCAAGCCTGGAAAATATTCAGGTCTTAAGAAATACTCACCCCCCAATCCTAGTATTGGAAACCCTGACTTAGGAAGCTCAAAAGATTCCCAGAAAATTAACATTTTCAAGAAAGAATAAAAATGAAAGAAACAATCTCTGAACGTCTCGAGAAATATTTCTTTAACCTTCAATATGAAGATTATGATAAAACTGACCAAAAGCTTATTCAGCTTTTATCTTTAGAAACTGAAGAATGTGAAGAATTGTATCAAAAAGAACCCAAACTTTTTGATCAATATTTTAGAATGACTAAAATAAATGAACCCGATACTGAATCAGAACAAGAAGATAATTTTAAAACAAATACAAAAACTGTTAAGTTCGAATATTCAGATATGGAAGATGATGAAGCAGAATCTTCTTATACAGCCACAAGAAGAGGCAATAAAAAGAAATACGAGTTCAAAATGCCTGTCCACAATGGAATTCCAAATAGTGGCCAAGGACCCAATACGATCAATGTACTCAATATTGATTGTATCCAAGATTTAAAACTCAGAGAAAGAGTTGTAGAAAAATGGGTTACTGAGATTTCACTAATCTTACAAACAAATCCAGATGAATTTGAAAAAGCAAAAAATGTTCTACTACTTTTAGAACACAAAACTGATGGAATCGTGCAGAAATTCCTAAGAAACAATAATTGGAATGAAGAACTACATGGCTCAGATCTTTTTGATAATCTCATAAATGTCATATACACTACTTTCTTAGGTCTTGATTATATTTCTAATAAAGACTTCACCATAAATAAGAAGGTTGACATAGCAAGAGTTTCAATGACTAAACTCCAGTTACATGATATTAGTCTTCTCGACAAATACACATGTATGTATGAATCATATTTGTATGATATTCCACAGAGAAGTGAATATGCGCAATGGATATCTGCTTATCTCATGAAAATTCCAATTATTGGAGAAACCTGTACAGACAGATGGAAAAAAGAAGCTACTGGAGAAATCCAGCAAACCAGTCTTTCTTACGCAACAAAAATTGCAAAAGAAGAAATTGATAGAATCTGTCAAGACAGATATAAACAACAAAAGCTTAAAACTATAAGCAAAGATTGTTGTAGCATTCTCTCTGATTTCAAAAACTTTGATATTGGAAAGAAAAATTATACTAAGAAAAAGTATAAAAACAAAAAGAAATACAAATCTTTTTGGAAAAAGAAAAGAAGAAAATTTTCACCAGGAAAATACTTCAAGAAACCATCAAAAGAAACACCTAAGAAAACTACTTCTTGTCCGCAAGGAAAGAAAAAATGTAGGTGTTGGATCTGCAATGAAGAAGGACACTACGCAAACGAATGTCCAAATAGAAAAAAATACCCTGACAAAGTCAAGGTTTTACAAACCGCTAACAATGGAGGCTATGAAGCTCTTGAAGAAGAGTATGATGGTACGCAACATGTTTTTATATATCATGTTGAAACAGAATCTTCATCAGACACTGAAGAATACGAATCAACAACGGATGACTCAGACTAGTCCCATACATACCTCGCTTTTCAGGGAGGAGGAGATTAACCATTTTTGCGTAAACCTCCAGAGGATTGATGATTCCCTTATCATGAATCTTACTAATCCAAACTCTATTTATGTTTCTGCCTTCCTTAACTTTAAAGGATATAAAAAATTTAGAGTACATTGTTTTGTAGACACAGGTGCATCTTTATGTCTTGCAAGCAAATTCATCATTCCGGATGAACTCTGGGAAAACGCTCCCAAAGAAATTAGTGCCACTATTGCAAATGGTGAAACCATAAAAATTAATAAAGTTTGTAGAAATATTAATCTCGAACTTTCAGGAGAACATTTCAATGTTCCCACTATTTACCAACAAAATTCAGGAATTGATATCATAATTGGTAACAACTTCTGTCAAGTCTATGGACCATTCATACAATGGATAGATAGAATTGCCTTTCATCTTAATAATGATATGGTAATTATAAAAAAGGTTACAGAGGCCTATAGCAAAGGAAAACCAGGTTTTCTTGAAACTCAAGAAAAAGGATCTAAAGAAAAACAAATTCCAGGTACTAATATAACTCATGAAGAGATTAATAAAGAAAGGATTATTTCTATTCAAACTACCAGGTTCAAACAGATTGAAGATCTTCTTGAAAAAGTTTGTTCTGAAAATCCTATTGATCCAAATAAAACCAAAGGATGGATGAAAGCTTCAATCAAGCTTATTGATCCCAAAACGGTTATTAGAGAAAAACCTATGGTTTACTCTCTACAAGATAGAGAAGAATTTTCCAAACAAATCAAAGAATTACTTGATATGAGACTAATTATAGAATCAAAATCCCCTCATATGTCCCCTGCCTTTCTTGTCAATAAAGAAGCAGAGAAAAGAAGAGGAAAGAAGCGAATGGTTGTTAACTACAAAGCAATCAATGATGCAACTATTGGAGACTCACATAATCTCCCCAATATGCACGAACTCTTGACTCTTCTACGAGGAAAAAACATTTATTCAAGTTTCGACTGCAAGTCAGGTTTCTGGCAAGTTCTACTTGATGAAGAATCGCAGCTTCTCACTGCCTTCACATGTCCTGATGGACTCTTTCAATGGAAAGTACTACCCTTTGGGCTTAAACAAGCTCCTAGTATTTTTCAAAGACACATGCAGAATGCTCTTCGAGGCCTTGAAGGTTTCTGCACTGTATACGTTGATGACATCATGATCTTCAGCAAAAATGAACAAGAACACTATGTTCATGTCACACAGGTTCTCAGAACTATTTTAAAATATGGTATAATACTTTCAAAAAAGAAAGCTCATCTTTTCAAAACAAAAATCAATTTTTTAGGTTTAGAAATAAATGAAGGTACCCATTGTCCTCAAAAGCATATTCTTGAACATTTACATGACTTTCCAAATGTTTTAGAAGACAAAAAGCAACTACAAAGATTTCTTGGTGTTTTAACTTATGCTGAAACATATATTGAAAAACTTGCAGCCATGAGAAAACCTTTACAGGCAAAATTAAAAAAAGATGTCATTTGGAATTGGTCAAATGCTGATACAGACTACATCAAAAAGATAAAGAAAGTTTTAATCAATTTTCCAAAACTTTATCTTCCAAACATTGAAGACAGTTTAATTATTGAAACTGATGCTTCTGATGAATTTTGGGGAGGTGTTTTAAAAGCTAAAAACCCCAAAAACGAAGAACAAATTTGCAGGTACACCTCCGGAAGTTTCAAAGCAGCTGAGAAAAACTACCATAGTAACGAAAAAGAATTACTCGCTGTAAAAAGAGTTATTACAAAATTCTCTGTATATTTAACACCAGTAAATTTCCTGGTTCGTACAGATAATAAAAATTTTACTTATTTCCTCCGAACTAAGATTGCAGGAGATAACAAATTAGGCCGGCTAATACGTTGGCAAGAGTGGTTTTCACGATATACTTTCACTGTTGAACATCTCGCAGGAAACAAAAACGTACTGGCAGACTGCCTCACCCGTGACTTCAGGTATACCTTACATCATCCATGATCTCACTCGCTCCTCTCGAGCCCTATAAAAGGATATGATCCTCAAGACATATTTCCTCACAAATACTTCACCTACAAAAAGAGAGGGGGAGATTAGAGAAAAAAGTAAACAAAATTTGAGTTTACAAAAATGGAAGACCTCAACACTTTGAGGATGAAGAAACAAATGCTCCTCATAGAGCTATCTGCAATTGAGCAGAAAATCAACTTGTATGAACAAGTAACAACGGTCACCAATGTACCGGAAAGCGAAAGCTCAAAAACAAAGGCTATTCCAGTGCAAACGGCACCTGGTAAAGAATCAACAAATCCGTTGAAAGCTGATGCTTTGCTAAAAAGCATAATAAAGGAGACAGCTACTCCTCTTCCTGATGGAAAAACTAGCTTGTTGGTTGATACCAATCCTTGTACTGAAGGAATCAGTAAAATGACAACTTTGTCACCCATTAACAAATCTGTGCAGGAGTTTACACCAGATTACAAAAAAGCTCTTAACAAAGAAGCTGAAAGATTTTATGTAATCTACAAAGGACCTCATGCCGGTGTTCATACTGACTGGGGAATTACAGAAACATTCTGTAAAGTTGATAAAGTTACTTGCAAAAAATTCAGAAATGAAGCATCTGCAAGATTAAGCCTTGCCACTTATCAAGACGATACAAGCAAGACTAACCAACCACTTCTTCGACCAAAAATTCATAAAGTCAAAGAAGCTCACAGAGACCAAAGGTTTGACGTTCCAAATAACGTTCAACAAATGGTTAACCATCCTGAAATCTCTTTCGAAGACTTCAGAACAATCTGGAAGAAAGCAAGAGCTGCATGCCCAGAAGACCTTGTTCATGAAAAGTTTTTCACTACGGACAAGAAAACAAAAAGTCTGTTCAACTTCCTCGAAGGATCAGATGCAAAATTAGTCTACCAAGCCTTTCAAGCTGGACTAATTGACAATATCTACCCAAGTTGCAACCTTCAAGAACTCATTTTCTTCCCAAGCAACATGGTAGAATCCATTAAAAACTTTCGAAAGAAAGTACTTAAAGCAAAAGATAATCCGATCTACATCAGATGCATCTCTTCACTCCCAGAATGGATTCAAGAATCAACTCTTTCTCCATACCACTTTCTGGAAATTGGTCTTTCTAAAGCCAATAGAGATATTGAACAATCTCAACCAATGGAAGACAAAGATCTACCTTTTACAGAGATTCTTCATCCCAATCGCATCAATGGTTTAAGAAGAATATCAGAAAAAATCATCGAGATTATCTCTGGTTCAAAAAAGAAGATTAATTATACCGACTCGCATTGTATAATTACAAGCTGGAGTTACAACAACACCAGCCAAGAAGATCTTCGTCAAGCCTCCAAGTTTGGCGAAAAATTCATGAACAATAGCATGGAAGTATCCAATGCTACACGCCAACACTTCTGCCGACATGCAGAACAACTTTTTGAAGAACATCTTTGTCACTTTTGCGAAAGCAAAGATTCGGAGACAATGGAGGGACCCCCCTCTGAAGATGACAAATCATCATCATCTTAAAGAAAGATGCTTCACGTGTCAAATGGCCCCAGCCACTCAAATTAATAATGCCTTTCTTCATTATTAGAAGCTTTCTAGCTGTCCACAATAATGTAATCTTTAGTGGATAAAAACGTCATACCTGACATATTAGGCAAGGATCAGACCCTCTCAATGTATCTATAAATTGAGAGTTATGTTTTGTTTTAGGGACATCGCAATAACGAGTGCAAGAAAAAACACTCTCTATCTAGTAAATTCTCAGTTCAATGTCTAGTGAGTAATTCCTCCCTTAGAAGGGGAAAAATGTAAAATATTGTAAGAGTCTTCCCATTTTGGGAACTCTGTTATCAATAAATCTTTGTTTTGTTATTTTTGAGTGTTCATACAATTTAGAGTGATGAAACTTGTAAGTGACAGAGTGTCAGGTCGACGATGATTAACAGTACCACAGGCACCATGCCAACAGGGAAAGCAACCACACAGACCAATGAACGACACAGGCTGGCTTGAATAGTTTCTATCCATGTAAGTATAACACTCACCACATCACAATTACACATTTATTGATACAAGAGTCATCTTTTCACAATTTTTATATTTATTCCCTTCTTTGTTAAAACACAAATTCCGTACACATCCACACACCCAAACTGGTATCAGAGCCTTGATAAATATGGCATTACATTATAATAAAACACTTTACAGAGTAAAGTTTGAACATATTCATAATAAAGAGATTGAAATAAATCACCATAAAGAAATACTTTTCAATAATAAAAAAGACTTGGTACATATAGATTTCAGAATTCTACAAGCACAAAATAAACATACTCACGAATATATACCAAACTTGGTTAATATACGTATGTATCTCCTGCATAAGCAAAAAGTACATCAAGAACATCTTGATAGAAATAAAAAATTAGTTTCAAAACTCAGAAAGTTTATTTTAACTTGTTAGCTTTTCTTAAAATGAATAATGAAATTTTCAACAACACTGAAGAAAATAATTCAGAAGAAAAACAAATCTTAACTTATGTTGAAGATGAAGACGGCTTCCATGCAAATCTTTTAATAAAACAAGACCTTCTCTCTAGAGTTAAGAAAATTGATTTAAAAATAAAGAAAGAAAACATTTTCAAAAATGTTCCTTCTAAACTTAGTATTCTAAATCCCCTTAAAAGGAAAAATGAAATCTTCTACTTTGTTAGTACTAAAGAAATGTCCGTAGACATAAAAGATACAATAGGAGCTGTCTTTCTACCCCTTTTAACTAAGGAACAAATACATAATAACTTAAAAAGTATTCCAGTTGAGATTAGATCAAAAATTAGAATGGTCCATATCGGAGCTGTAAAAATTTTGTTAAAATCCCAATTCCAAGCAGGAATAAATTCTCCCATAAAAATGGCCTTAATTGACAACAGAATTACTGACAGACAGGACTGCATCTTAGGTGCTGCAAAGGGAAACCTTGCTTACCAAAAGTTTATGTTTTCAGTCTATCCAAAGTTTGCTCTGGATTTAAAATCTGCAAATATAGATAAAACCTTATCTTTTATACATCACTTTGAAAGAAGTGACCTAATGAGTCCAGGTGATAAACCTTTCACCATAACATATCTCATAGGATATGCCCTGACCAACAGTCACCATAGCATAGACTATAAGAAAGACGAGTACATCGAACTTGATGATGTCTTTTCAGAAATAGGTCATGTCAAAGATAAACAATTCTGCGACATAAATCCTCAAGAAAACTCTTGGGTTTTAAATATAGCTAGAAATAAAAAAGCTCTAGGAGAAACTCTTAGACCAAGAATTTCTATGGATTCACTCCACATAGGAGAAAGCTCGGAGAGAAAAGATAATAACCTAATAAGAAACATGTCTTTAAAAATTGATAGTCTACGCCAGAATATCAAACAAATCACTGACATTATAAATGAATAATAAAATTGATTTTCCTCATTTCTATAAAAAAGGTAAAACAGTCAAAATTAAAACTCTTGACGATAATACTGAAAAGAAAGAATACGTTTTCTCTACTTCTGGTAAAGCTGGTGTTCAAACAATCGTAAATCATTGCAATAATCTCAACCAAATCATTGCAAGATGTCTTTTAAAAACTTCAAAAATAAGCCATTATCTTGGTATTTCAAAAGATATTTCTACAGATATTTCAAAAAATAAAATACCTTTTAACCAATTTAAAAACGATTTAGCCTTTATGGTTAAAAACAATCTTGATAAAAAAGATTTTGAAAAATTCTTCGAAGTTATTGAAAAACAAAATAAATTAACTATCAAGTTAACCCAGTCTATTGACAAACATTCAATTCTTTTAGAAAGCTCTTTAAAAAACAACCAATTTGTTGAAGAAGTCGCCAAGAAGGCAAATATTGAGGGCACTCTTAAGGAAACCAACATTAAGATCACTAATATACATGATCAATTAAAACAACTAATAGGATGACCTCGATACCCGAGCTCAATAGATCAACCACCTCGATACCCGAGCTCAATAGATCAATCAATCTCCTTAATGAAAAAATTGATGGGCTGATTATAAACATGGACTTAACATTCAATAAATATGTAACCATTACCCAGTTGGAAGTAGCATCTGCAAAAATTATTGCAGACATTACCAAAGAGTTATCTGAAAAGATTGACTCTTGCCCATGTAATAAAGACATACTTGAGCACATTAAGAATATCTCCATCATAGAACAAAAAACCAAGCCTGGAAAATATTCAGGTCTTAAGAAATACTCACCCCCCAATCCTAGTATTGGAAACCCTGACTTAGGAAGCTCAAAAGATTCCCAGAAAATTAACATTTTCAAGAAAGAATAAAAATGAAAGAAACAATCTCTGAACGTCTCGAGAAATATTTCTTTAACCTTCAATATGAAGATTATGATAAAACTGACCAAAAGCTTATTCAGCTTTTATCTTTAGAAACTGAAGAATGTGAAGAATTGTATCAAAAAGAACCCAAACTTTTTGATCAATATTTTAGAATGACTAAAATAAATGAACCCGATACTGAATCAGAACAAGAAGATAATTTTAAAACAAATACAAAAACTGTTAAGTTCGAATATTCAGATATGGAAGATGATGAAGCAGAATCTTCTTATACAGCCACAAGAAGAGGCAATAAAAAGAAATACGAGTTCAAAATGCCTGTCCACAATGGAATTCCAAATAGTGGCCAAGGACCCAATACGATCAATGTACTCAATATTGATTGTATCCAAGATTTAAAACTCAGAGAAAGAGTTGTAGAAAAATGGGTTACTGAGATTTCACTAATCTTACAAACAAATCCAGATGAATTTGAAAAAGCAAAAAATGTTCTACTACTTTTAGAACACAAAACTGATGGAATCGTGCAGAAATTCCTAAGAAACAATAATTGGAATGAAGAACTACATGGCTCAGATCTTTTTGATAATCTCATAAATGTCATATACACTACTTTCTTAGGTCTTGATTATATTTCTAATAAAGACTTCACCATAAATAAGAAGGTTGACATAGCAAGAGTTTCAATGACTAAACTCCAGTTACATGATATTAGTCTTCTCGACAAATACACATGTATGTATGAATCATATTTGTATGATATTCCACAGAGAAGTGAATATGCGCAATGGATATCTGCTTATCTCATGAAAATTCCAATTATTGGAGAAACCTGTACAGACAGATGGAAAAAAGAAGCTACTGGAGAAATCCAGCAAACCAGTCTTTCTTACGCAACAAAAATTGCAAAAGAAGAAATTGATAGAATCTGTCAAGACAGATATAAACAACAAAAGCTTAAAACTATAAGCAAAGATTGTTGTAGCATTCTCTCTGATTTCAAAAACTTTGATATTGGAAAGAAAAATTATACTAAGAAAAAGTATAAAAACAAAAAGAAATACAAATCTTTTTGGAAAAAGAAAAGAAGAAAATTTTCACCAGGAAAATACTTCAAGAAACCATCAAAAGAAACACCTAAGAAAACTACTTCTTGTCCGCAAGGAAAGAAAAAATGTAGGTGTTGGATCTGCAATGAAGAAGGACACTACGCAAACGAATGTCCAAATAGAAAAAAATACCCTGACAAAGTCAAGGTTTTACAAACCGCTAACAATGGAGGCTATGAAGCTCTTGAAGAAGAGTATGATGGTACGCAACATGTTTTTATATATCATGTTGAAACAGAATCTTCATCAGACACTGAAGAATACGAATCAACAACGGATGACTCAGACTAGTCCCATACATACCTCGCTTTTCAGGGAGGAGGAGATTAACCATTTTTGCGTAAACCTCCAGAGGATTGATGATTCCCTTATCATGAATCTTACTAATCCAAACTCTATTTATGTTTCTGCCTTCCTTAACTTTAAAGGATATAAAAAATTTAGAGTACATTGTTTTGTAGACACAGGTGCATCTTTATGTCTTGCAAGCAAATTCATCATTCCGGATGAACTCTGGGAAAACGCTCCCAAAGAAATTAGTGCCACTATTGCAAATGGTGAAACCATAAAAATTAATAAAGTTTGTAGAAATATTAATCTCGAACTTTCAGGAGAACATTTCAATGTTCCCACTATTTACCAACAAAATTCAGGAATTGATATCATAATTGGTAACAACTTCTGTCAAGTCTATGGACCATTCATACAATGGATAGATAGAATTGCCTTTCATCTTAATAATGATATGGTAATTATAAAAAAGGTTACAGAGGCCTATAGCAAAGGAAAACCAGGTTTTCTTGAAACTCAAGAAAAAGGATCTAAAGAAAAACAAATTCCAGGTACTAATATAACTCATGAAGAGATTAATAAAGAAAGGATTATTTCTATTCAAACTACCAGGTTCAAACAGATTGAAGATCTTCTTGAAAAAGTTTGTTCTGAAAATCCTATTGATCCAAATAAAACCAAAGGATGGATGAAAGCTTCAATCAAGCTTATTGATCCCAAAACGGTTATTAGAGAAAAACCTATGGTTTACTCTCTACAAGATAGAGAAGAATTTTCCAAACAAATCAAAGAATTACTTGATATGAGACTAATTATAGAATCAAAATCCCCTCATATGTCCCCTGCCTTTCTTGTCAATAAAGAAGCAGAGAAAAGAAGAGGAAAGAAGCGAATGGTTGTTAACTACAAAGCAATCAATGATGCAACTATTGGAGACTCACATAATCTCCCCAATATGCACGAACTCTTGACTCTTCTACGAGGAAAAAACATTTATTCAAGTTTCGACTGCAAGTCAGGTTTCTGGCAAGTTCTACTTGATGAAGAATCGCAGCTTCTCACTGCCTTCACATGTCCTGATGGACTCTTTCAATGGAAAGTACTACCCTTTGGGCTTAAACAAGCTCCTAGTATTTTTCAAAGACACATGCAGAATGCTCTTCGAGGCCTTGAAGGTTTCTGCACTGTATACGTTGATGACATCATGATCTTCAGCAAAAATGAACAAGAACACTATGTTCATGTCACACAGGTTCTCAGAACTATTTTAAAATATGGTATAATACTTTCAAAAAAGAAAGCTCATCTTTTCAAAACAAAAATCAATTTTTTAGGTTTAGAAATAAATGAAGGTACCCATTGTCCTCAAAAGCATATTCTTGAACATTTACATGACTTTCCAAATGTTTTAGAAGACAAAAAGCAACTACAAAGATTTCTTGGTGTTTTAACTTATGCTGAAACATATATTGAAAAACTTGCAGCCATGAGAAAACCTTTACAGGCAAAATTAAAAAAAGATGTCATTTGGAATTGGTCAAATGCTGATACAGACTACATCAAAAAGATAAAGAAAGTTTTAATCAATTTTCCAAAACTTTATCTTCCAAACATTGAAGACAGTTTAATTATTGAAACTGATGCTTCTGATGAATTTTGGGGAGGTGTTTTAAAAGCTAAAAACCCCAAAAACGAAGAACAAATTTGCAGGTACACCTCCGGAAGTTTCAAAGCAGCTGAGAAAAACTACCATAGTAACGAAAAAGAATTACTCGCTGTAAAAAGAGTTATTACAAAATTCTCTGTATATTTAACACCAGTAAATTTCCTGGTTCGTACAGATAATAAAAATTTTACTTATTTCCTCCGAACTAAGATTGCAGGAGATAACAAATTAGGCCGGCTAATACGTTGGCAAGAGTGGTTTTCACGATATACTTTCACTGTTGAACATCTCGCAGGAAACAAAAACGTACTGGCAGACTGCCTCACCCGTGACTTCAGGTATACCTTACATCATCCATGATCTCACTCGCTCCTCTCGAGCCCTATAAAAGGATATGATCCTCAAGACATATTTCCTCACAAATACTTCACCTACAAAAAGAGAGGGGGAGATTAGAGAAAAAAGTAAACAAAATTTGAGTTTACAAAAATGGAAGACCTCAACACTTTGAGGATGAAGAAACAAATGCTCCTCATAGAGCTATCTGCAATTGAGCAGAAAATCAACTTGTATGAACAAGTAACAACGGTCACCAATGTACCGGAAAGCGAAAGCTCAAAAACAAAGGCTATTCCAGTGCAAACGGCACCTGGTAAAGAATCAACAAATCCGTTGAAAGCTGATGCTTTGCTAAAAAGCATAATAAAGGAGACAGCTACTCCTCTTCCTGATGGAAAAACTAGCTTGTTGGTTGATACCAATCCTTGTACTGAAGGAATCAGTAAAATGACAACTTTGTCACCCATTAACAAATCTGTGCAGGAGTTTACACCAGATTACAAAAAAGCTCTTAACAAAGAAGCTGAAAGATTTTATGTAATCTACAAAGGACCTCATGCCGGTGTTCATACTGACTGGGGAATTACAGAAACATTCTGTAAAGTTGATAAAGTTACTTGCAAAAAATTCAGAAATGAAGCATCTGCAAGATTAAGCCTTGCCACTTATCAAGACGATACAAGCAAGACTAACCAACCACTTCTTCGACCAAAAATTCATAAAGTCAAAGAAGCTCACAGAGACCAAAGGTTTGACGTTCCAAATAACGTTCAACAAATGGTTAACCATCCTGAAATCTCTTTCGAAGACTTCAGAACAATCTGGAAGAAAGCAAGAGCTGCATGCCCAGAAGACCTTGTTCATGAAAAGTTTTTCACTACGGACAAGAAAACAAAAAGTCTGTTCAACTTCCTCGAAGGATCAGATGCAAAATTAGTCTACCAAGCCTTTCAAGCTGGACTAATTGACAATATCTACCTAAGTTGCAACCTTCAAGAACTCATTTTCTTCCCAAGCAACATGGTAGAATCCATTAAAAACTTTCGAAAGAAAGTACTTAAAGCAAAAGATAATCCTATCTACATCAGATGCATCTCTTCACTCCCAGAATGGATTCAAGAATCAACTCTTTCTCCATACCACTTTCTGGAAATTGGTCTTTCTAAAGCCAATAGAGATATTGAACAATCTCAACCAATGGAAGACAAAGATCTACCTTTTACAGAGATTCTTCATCCCAATCGCATCAATGGTTTAAGAAGAATATCAGAAAAAATCATCGAGATTATCTCTGGTTCAAAAAAGAAGATTAATTATACCGACTCGCATTGTATAATTACAAGCTGGAGTTACAACAACACCAGCCAAGAAGATCTTCGTCAAGCCTCCAAGTTTGGCGAAAAATTCATGAACAATAGCATGGAAGTATCCAATGCTACACGCCAACACTTCTGCCGACATGCAGAACAACTTTTTGAAGAACATCTTTGTCACTTTTGCGAAAGCAAAGATTCGGAGACAATGGAGGGACCCCCCTCTGAAGATGACAAATCATCATCATCTTAAAGAAAGATGCTTCACGTGTCAAATGGCCCCAGCCACTCAAATTAATAATGCCTTTCTTCATTATTAGAAGCTTTCTAGCTGTCCACAATAATGTAATCTTTAGTGGATAAAAACGTCATACCTGACATATTAGGCAAGGATCAGACCCTCTCAATGTATCTATAAATTGAGAGTTATGTTTTGTTTTAGGGACATCGCAATAACGAGTGCAAGAAAAAACACTCTCTATCTAGTAAATTCTCAGTTCAATGTCTAGTGAGTAATTCCTCCCTTAGAAGGGGAAAAATGTAAAATATTGTAAGAGTCTTCCCATTTTGGGAACTCTGTTATCAATAAATCTTTGTTTTGTTATTTTTGAGTGTTCATACAATTTAGAGTGATGAAACTTGTAAGTGACAGAGTGTCAGGTCGACGATGATTAACAGTACCACAGGCACCATGCCAACAGGGAAAGCAACCACACAGACCAATGAACGACACAGGCTGGCTTGAATAGTTTCTATCCATGTAAGTATAACACTCACCACATCACAATTACACATTTATTGATACAAGAGTCATCTTTTCACAATTTTTATATTTATTCCCTTCTTTGTTAAAACACAAATTCCGTACACATCCACACACCCAAACTGGTATCAGTAAATGTGTACGGAATTTGGGATCAATAAAAATTTTGTTAAAATCCCAATTCCGTACACATCCACACACCCAAACTGGTATCAGAGCCTTGATAAATATGGCATTACATTATAATAAAACACTTTACAGAGTAAAGTTTGAACATATTCATAATAAAGAGATTGAAATAAATCACCATAAAGAAATACTTTTCAATAATAAAAAAGACTTGGTACATATAGATTTCAGAATTCTACAAGCACAAAATAAACATACTCACGAATATATACCAAACTTGGTTAATATACGTATGTATCTCCTGCATAAGCAAAAAGTACATCAAGAACATCTTGATAGAAATAAAAAATTAGTTTCAAAACTCAGAAAGTTTATTTTAACTTGTTAGCTTTTCTTAAAATGAATAATGAAATTTTCAACAACACTGAAGAAAATAATTCAGAAGAAAAACAAATCTTAACTTATGTTGAAGATGAAGACGGCTTCCATGCAAATCTTTTAATAAAACAAGACCTTCTCTCTAGAGTTAAGAAAATTGATTTAAAAATAAAGAAAGAAAACATTTTCAAAAATGTTCCTTCTAAACTTAGTATTCTAAATCCCCTTAAAAGGAAAAATGAAATCTTCTACTTTGTTAGTACTAAAGAAATGTCCGTAGACATAAAAGATACAATAGGAGCTGTCTTTCTACCCCTTTTAACTAAGGAACAAATACATAATAACTTAAAAAGTATTCCAGTTGAGATTAGATCAAAAATTAGAATGGTCCATATCGGAGCTGTAAAAATTTTGTTAAAATCCCAATTCCAAGCAGGAATAAATTCTCCCATAAAAATGGCCTTAATTGACAACAGAATTACTGACAGACAGGACTGCATCTTAGGTGCTGCAAAGGGAAACCTTGCTTACCAAAAGTTTATGTTTTCAGTCTATCCAAAGTTTGCTCTGGATTTAAAATCTGCAAATATAGATAAAACCTTATCTTTTATACATCACTTTGAAAGAAGTGACCTAATGAGTCCAGGTGATAAACCTTTCACCATAACATATCTCATAGGATATGCCCTGACCAACAGTCACCATAGCATAGACTATAAGAAAGACGAGTACATCGAACTTGATGATGTCTTTTCAGAAATAGGTCATGTCAAAGATAAACAATTCTGCGACATAAATCCTCAAGAAAACTCTTGGGTTTTAAATATAGCTAGAAATAAAAAAGCTCTAGGAGAAACTCTTAGACCAAGAATTTCTATGGATTCACTCCACATAGGAGAAAGCTCGGAGAGAAAAGATAATAACCTAATAAGAAACATGTCTTTAAAAATTGATAGTCTACGCCAGAATATCAAACAAATCACTGACATTATAAATGAATAATAAAATTGATTTTCCTCATTTCTATAAAAAAGGTAAAACAGTCAAAATTAAAACTCTTGACGATAATACTGAAAAGAAAGAATACGTTTTCTCTACTTCTGGTAAAGCTGGTGTTCAAACAATCGTAAATCATTGCAATAATCTCAACCAAATCATTGCAAGATGTCTTTTAAAAACTTCAAAAATAAGCCATTATCTTGGTATTTCAAAAGATATTTCTACAGATATTTCAAAAAATAAAATACCTTTTAACCAATTTAAAAACGATTTAGCCTTTATGGTTAAAAACAATCTTGATAAAAAAGATTTTGAAAAATTCTTCGAAGTTATTGAAAAACAAAATAAATTAACTATCAAGTTAACCCAGTCTATTGACAAACATTCAATTCTTTTAGAAAGCTCTTTAAAAAACAACCAATTTGTTGAAGAAGTCGCCAAGAAGGCAAATATTGAGGGCACTCTTAAGGAAACCAACATTAAGATCACTAATATACATGATCAATTAAAACAACTAATAGGATGACCTCGATACCCGAGCTCAATAGATCAACCACCTCGATACCCGAGCTCAATAGATCAATCAATCTCCTTAATGAAAAAATTGATGGGCTGATTATAAACATGGACTTAACATTCAATAAATATGTAACCATTACCCAGTTGGAAGTAGCATCTGCAAAAATTATTGCAGACATTACCAAAGAGTTATCTGAAAAGATTGACTCTTGCCCATGTAATAAAGACATACTTGAGCACATTAAGAATATCTCCATCATAGAACAAAAAACCAAGCCTGGAAAATATTCAGGTCTTAAGAAATACTCACCCCCCAATCCTAGTATTGGAAACCCTGACTTAGGAAGCTCAAAAGATTCCCAGAAAATTAACATTTTCAAGAAAGAATAAAAATGAAAGAAACAATCTCTGAACGTCTCGAGAAATATTTCTTTAACCTTCAATATGAAGATTATGATAAAACTGACCAAAAGCTTATTCAGCTTTTATCTTTAGAAACTGAAGAATGTGAAGAATTGTATCAAAAAGAACCCAAACTTTTTGATCAATATTTTAGAATGACTAAAATAAATGAACCCGATACTGAATCAGAACAAGAAGATAATTTTAAAACAAATACAAAAACTGTTAAGTTCGAATATTCAGATATGGAAGATGATGAAGCAGAATCTTCTTATACAGCCACAAGAAGAGGCAATAAAAAGAAATACGAGTTCAAAATGCCTGTCCACAATGGAATTCCAAATAGTGGCCAAGGACCCAATACGATCAATGTACTCAATATTGATTGTATCCAAGATTTAAAACTCAGAGAAAGAGTTGTAGAAAAATGGGTTACTGAGATTTCACTAATCTTACAAACAAATCCAGATGAATTTGAAAAAGCAAAAAATGTTCTACTACTTTTAGAACACAAAACTGATGGAATCGTGCAGAAATTCCTAAGAAACAATAATTGGAATGAAGAACTACATGGCTCAGATCTTTTTGATAATCTCATAAATGTCATATACACTACTTTCTTAGGTCTTGATTATATTTCTAATAAAGACTTCACCATAAATAAGAAGGTTGACATAGCAAGAGTTTCAATGACTAAACTCCAGTTACATGATATTAGTCTTCTCGACAAATACACATGTATGTATGAATCATATTTGTATGATATTCCACAGAGAAGTGAATATGCGCAATGGATATCTGCTTATCTCATGAAAATTCCAATTATTGGAGAAACCTGTACAGACAGATGGAAAAAAGAAGCTACTGGAGAAATCCAGCAAACCAGTCTTTCTTACGCAACAAAAATTGCAAAAGAAGAAATTGATAGAATCTGTCAAGACAGATATAAACAACAAAAGCTTAAAACTATAAGCAAAGATTGTTGTAGCATTCTCTCTGATTTCAAAAACTTTGATATTGGAAAGAAAAATTATACTAAGAAAAAGTATAAAAACAAAAAGAAATACAAATCTTTTTGGAAAAAGAAAAGAAGAAAATTTTCACCAGGAAAATACTTCAAGAAACCATCAAAAGAAACACCTAAGAAAACTACTTCTTGTCCGCAAGGAAAGAAAAAATGTAGGTGTTGGATCTGCAATGAAGAAGGACACTACGCAAACGAATGTCCAAATAGAAAAAAATACCCTGACAAAGTCAAGGTTTTACAAACCGCTAACAATGGAGGCTATGAAGCTCTTGAAGAAGAGTATGATGGTACGCAACATGTTTTTATATATCATGTTGAAACAGAATCTTCATCAGACACTGAAGAATACGAATCAACAACGGATGACTCAGACTAGTCCCATACATACCTCGCTTTTCAGGGAGGAGGAGATTAACCATTTTTGCGTAAACCTCCAGAGGATTGATGATTCCCTTATCATGAATCTTACTAATCCAAACTCTATTTATGTTTCTGCCTTCCTTAACTTTAAAGGATATAAAAAATTTAGAGTACATTGTTTTGTAGACACAGGTGCATCTTTATGTCTTGCAAGCAAATTCATCATTCCGGATGAACTCTGGGAAAACGCTCCCAAAGAAATTAGTGCCACTATTGCAAATGGTGAAACCATAAAAATTAATAAAGTTTGTAGAAATATTAATCTCGAACTTTCAGGAGAACATTTCAATGTTCCCACTATTTACCAACAAAATTCAGGAATTGATATCATAATTGGTAACAACTTCTGTCAAGTCTATGGACCATTCATACAATGGATAGATAGAATTGCCTTTCATCTTAATAATGATATGGTAATTATAAAAAAGGTTACAGAGGCCTATAGCAAAGGAAAACCAGGTTTTCTTGAAACTCAAGAAAAAGGATCTAAAGAAAAACAAATTCCAGGTACTAATATAACTCATGAAGAGATTAATAAAGAAAGGATTATTTCTATTCAAACTACCAGGTTCAAACAGATTGAAGATCTTCTTGAAAAAGTTTGTTCTGAAAATCCTATTGATCCAAATAAAACCAAAGGATGGATGAAAGCTTCAATCAAGCTTATTGATCCCAAAACGGTTATTAGAGAAAAACCTATGGTTTACTCTCTACAAGATAGAGAAGAATTTTCCAAACAAATCAAAGAATTACTTGATATGAGACTAATTATAGAATCAAAATCCCCTCATATGTCCCCTGCCTTTCTTGTCAATAAAGAAGCAGAGAAAAGAAGAGGAAAGAAGCGAATGGTTGTTAACTACAAAGCAATCAATGATGCAACTATTGGAGACTCACATAATCTCCCCAATATGCACGAACTCTTGACTCTTCTACGAGGAAAAAACATTTATTCAAGTTTCGACTGCAAGTCAGGTTTCTGGCAAGTTCTACTTGATGAAGAATCGCAGCTTCTCACTGCCTTCACATGTCCTGATGGACTCTTTCAATGGAAAGTACTACCCTTTGGGCTTAAACAAGCTCCTAGTATTTTTCAAAGACACATGCAGAATGCTCTTCGAGGCCTTGAAGGTTTCTGCACTGTATACGTTGATGACATCATGATCTTCAGCAAAAATGAACAAGAACACTATGTTCATGTCACACAGGTTCTCAGAACTATTTTAAAATATGGTATAATACTTTCAAAAAAGAAAGCTCATCTTTTCAAAACAAAAATCAATTTTTTAGGTTTAGAAATAAATGAAGGTACCCATTGTCCTCAAAAGCATATTCTTGAACATTTACATGACTTTCCAAATGTTTTAGAAGACAAAAAGCAACTACAAAGATTTCTTGGTGTTTTAACTTATGCTGAAACATATATTGAAAAACTTGCAGCCATGAGAAAACCTTTACAGGCAAAATTAAAAAAAGATGTCATTTGGAATTGGTCAAATGCTGATACAGACTACATCAAAAAGATAAAGAAAGTTTTAATCAATTTTCCAAAACTTTATCTTCCAAACATTGAAGACAGTTTAATTATTGAAACTGATGCTTCTGATGAATTTTGGGGAGGTGTTTTAAAAGCTAAAAACCCCAAAAACGAAGAACAAATTTGCAGGTACACCTCCGGAAGTTTCAAAGCAGCTGAGAAAAACTACCATAGTAACGAAAAAGAATTACTCGCTGTAAAAAGAGTTATTACAAAATTCTCTGTATATTTAACACCAGTAAATTTCCTGGTTCGTACAGATAATAAAAATTTTACTTATTTCCTCCGAACTAAGATTGCAGGAGATAACAAATTAGGCCGGCTAATACGTTGGCAAGAGTGGTTTTCACGATATACTTTCACTGTTGAACATCTCGCAGGAAACAAAAACGTACTGGCAGACTGCCTCACCCGTGACTTCAGGTATACCTTACATCATCCATGATCTCACTCGCTCCTCTCGAGCCCTATAAAAGGATATGATCCTCAAGACATATTTCCTCACAAATACTTCACCTACAAAAAGAGAGGGGGAGATTAGAGAAAAAAGTAAACAAAATTTGAGTTTACAAAAATGGAAGACCTCAACACTTTGAGGATGAAGAAACAAATGCTCCTCATAGAGCTATCTGCAATTGAGCAGAAAATCAACTTGTATGAACAAGTAACAACGGTCACCAATGTACCGGAAAGCGAAAGCTCAAAAACAAAGGCTATTCCAGTGCAAACGGCACCTGGTAAAGAATCAACAAATCCATTGAAAGCTGATGCTTTGCTAAAAAGCATAATAAAGGAATTTTCATGAGATAAGCAGATATCCATTGCGCATATTCACTTCTCTGTGGAATATCATACAAATATGATTCATACATACATGTGTATTTGTCGAGAAGACTAATATCATGTAACTGGAGTTTAGTCATTGTGAAAAAAATACCCTGACAAAGTCAAGGTTTTACAAACCGCTAACAATGGAGGCTATGAAGCTCTTGAAGAAGAGTATGATGGTACGCAACATGTTTTTATATATCATGTTGAAACAGAATCTTCATCAGACACTGAAGAATACGAATCAACAACGGATGACTCAGACTAGTCCCATACATACCTCGCTTTTCAGGGAGGAGGAGATTAACCATTTTTGCGTAAACCTCCAGAGGATTGATGATTCCCTTATCATGAATCTTACTAATCCAAACTCTATTTATGTTTCTGCCTTCCTTAACTTTAAAGGATATAAAAAATTTAGAGTACATTGTTTTGTAGACACAGGTGCATCTTTATGTCTTGCAAGCAAATTCATCATTCCGGATGAACTCTGGGAAAACGCTCCCAAAGAAATTAGTGCCACTATTGCAAATGGTGAAACCATAAAAATTAATAAAGTTTGTAGAAATATTAATCTCGAACTTTCAGGAGAACATTTCAATGTTCCCACTATTTACCAACAAAATTCAGGAATTGATATCATAATTGGTAACAACTTCTGTCAAGTCTATGGACCATTCATACAATGGATAGATAGAATTGCCTTTCATCTTAATAATGATATGGTAATTATAAAAAAGGTTACAGAGGCCTATAGCAAAGGAAAACCAGGTTTTCTTGAAACTCAAGAAAAAGGATCTAAAGAAAAACAAATTCCAGGTACTAATATAACTCATGAAGAGATTAATAAAGAAAGGATTATTTCTATTCAAACTACCAGGTTCAAACAGATTGAAGATCTTCTTGAAAAAGTTTGTTCTGAAAATCCTATTGATCCAAATAAAACCAAAGGATGGATGAAAGCTTCAATCAAGCTTATTGATCCCAAAACGGTTATTAGAGAAAAACCTATGGTTTACTCTCTACAAGATAGAGAAGAATTTTCCAAACAAATCAAAGAATTACTTGATATGAGACTAATTATAGAATCAAAATCCCCTCATATGTCCCCTGCCTTTCTTGTCAATAAAGAAGCAGAGAAAAGAAGAGGAAAGAAGCGAATGGTTGTTAACTACAAAGCAATCAATGATGCAACTATTGGAGACTCACATAATCTCCCCAATATGCACGAACTCTTGACTCTTCTACGAGGAAAAAACATTTATTCAAGTTTCGACTGCAAGTCAGGTTTCTGGCAAGTTCTACTTGATGAAGAATCGCAGCTTCTCACTGCCTTCACATGTCCTGATGGACTCTTTCAATGGAAAGTACTACCCTTTGGGCTTAAACAAGCTCCTAGTATTTTTCAAAGACACATGCAGAATGCTCTTCGAGGCCTTGAAGGTTTCTGCACTGTATACGTTGATGACATCATGATCTTCAGCAAAAATGAACAAGAACACTATGTTCATGTCACACAGGTTCTCAGAACTATTTTAAAATATGGTATAATACTTTCAAAAAAGAAAGCTCATCTTTTCAAAACAAAAATCAATTTTTTAGGTTTAGAAATAAATGAAGGTACCCATTGTCCTCAAAAGCATATTCTTGAACATTTACATGACTTTCCAAATGTTTTAGAAGACAAAAAGCAACTACAAAGATTTCTTGGTGTTTTAACTTATGCTGAAACATATATTGAAAAACTTGCAGCCATGAGAAAACCTTTACAGGCAAAATTAAAAAAAGATGTCATTTGGAATTGGTCAAATGCTGATACAGACTACATCAAAAAGATAAAGAAAGTTTTAATCAATTTTCCAAAACTTTATCTTCCAAACATTGAAGACAGTTTAATTATTGAAACTGATGCTTCTGATGAATTTTGGGGAGGTGTTTTAAAAGCTAAAAACCCCAAAAACGAAGAACAAATTTGCAGGTACACCTCCGGAAGTTTCAAAGCAGCTGAGAAAAACTACCATAGTAACGAAAAAGAATTACTCGCTGTAAAAAGAGTTATTACAAAATTCTCTGTATATTTAACACCAGTAAATTTCCTGGTTCGTACAGATAATAAAAATTTTACTTATTTCCTCCGAACTAAGATTGCAGGAGATAACAAATTAGGCCGGCTAATACGTTGGCAAGAGTGGTTTGGGTGTGTGGATGTGTACCTAAATACAAGAAGAATTAATAATGGTCCTTGGCCACTATTTGGAATTCCATTATAATGTAAGTATAACACTCACCACATCACAAGTTTTATTGAAAAGAAATTAGTGCCACTATTGCAAATGGTGAAACCATAAAAATTAATAAAGTTTGTAGAAATATTAATCTCGAACTTTCAGGAGAACATTTCAATGTTCCCACTATTTACCAACAAAATTCAGGAATTGATATCATAATTGGTAACAACTTCTGTCAAGTCTATGGACCATTCATACAATGGATAGATAGAATTGCCTTTCATCTTAATAATGATATGGTAATTATAAAAAAGGTTACAGAGGCCTATAGCAAAGGAAAACCAGGTTTTTATAATGACTCGCTGTAATATACCAGTTTGGGTGTGTGGTAAAGAACATTCATTTGTTAGTACTAATTTTTTATTTCTATCACTACATATGACCTGGAGGGTCATGATACATTCAATCGCCTATCCGCATGGTTACCTACATATTCACATTCGGAACCCTAATCTAACAAATTACAAATTAAAGGTAAAGTAGACTCCCCGAGGTGTATTAACTACATATCGCTATCTAGAGTCTGTAGTTAATTACCATCCAGTTGACAGTAACACTGCTAGAATAATACATTATTTTTCCCATTTACTTTGGTCAAATGAAGTTCAAATTATATGTTTATAAATACGAGCCTAATCGAGAAAACTTTTACACACTCAGAGGATCAAACTTACAAGTAACCAAGTCTTGGCAAATGACTACTTTTATTAGAAAATATGGGATTTTCTAGAGATTCACACTATTTTCAAACTTAATAACAACTTTCATGTTATACGATTGTAAACATTTTATACAAGAAATGACACTAAATTCTTATGAACTCACCAACTTTATGCTGATACTCGTTTTCAAAATAACTTGTATTCTCAGGTCGGCAATAGACATGTACAGAAGCAGTTTTTGAGAAGACGGAGCGCATACAAGACTCTTCTTTACTTTTAATTATACTTTTTGGTGGCTATAAACTGTACAGAACACGCATGTATTACAATTACTATATTAATGAACTGGATGTTGTTGCTTGTTTTTACTATTATGCATTGTTATGATATTGTACATGACGTCCTCCACCCTAGAACGTATTCCGCCATTCTCGGTTTTGGGATGTGATAATATAATCATGAAAAATTGATATTAGCCATTGTGAATGGATTAGAACAATCATTACACCGTCTAAAACATGTTTTACTATACAAAAACAATTTAGGATAATGTTTCTAGTCCATTTACAGCAACAAAGCTCCAAAAACTGCTCACTGGATGACAAACTCGTCGAGTTCATCAGGGAACTCGTCGAGTTCATGCAATAACACATAAACTCGGTGAGTTTTTGGCCAGAACTCGTCGAGTTTTCTTGTCTGGACAGTTTATTGCTTTTGAAAAACAAGTTTGCATCAAGTATTTAATAAACAAGCCTCGGCTCTGATACCAATGATGGGTTTTGAGCATTCTAACACCCCTAAGTATACATGCAACCCTAGAAAACCTTGGATCTATGTTTGTCTAAAATACATGCATAATATGATTTCCGAGGTTCATAATCCTATCTAGCATACATGGGAACTTTTAATCTAAAAAGATGACTAGAATTACATACCTTGTAGTTGATTTGATTCCTTGAAAACCTTGAGATCCTAGCACACCAAGTGTGATGCCTCAAATGCATCACACAACACCAAATGCTTTTGGAATGACTTTTGAGAGAATGCAAACACTTTAAAAATCGGCCTAGCCCTCTCTTGTACTTGTGTAACCAATTTTGGTGGACAAGGTGTTACTTATATAGTGTGTCACGTCTAGGGTACACCATGTAAACCCTAATGTGACACGACTCTTCATTTCCATGACCCATGGGTTTGTAACTCCCATGGAGCATTCTATGGGTTTAACCCAACTTGATAATCCATGGAGCCTTTTAGCCCACCATACAACTTATGGATGATTTACATAATCAACCCATATATTTAATTAGTTATCTTTTTATCACTTAATTAATTCCAAATTAATTATTGATCAATACTAATTAAATAATATTATTAATATATTAGAACTTATAATATATTAATAAACCACAAGTGTTATTTCTCTCATTTAGTCTATCCAAATGCATGATGTCATTCAACCCTAATGGACCATGCTGGGTCGGGTCAAGTACATACCAGAAATAGTTATGGACTTAGACACCTTATCCAACACTAGGTTATATCATAAATTTAACTATAGGACATCAAGATGAGCATGAGATGGTACCGATGATTCAGACTCGTGTTGGGAGTCGCCTTGTTATCAAGTGAAAGGTTTTCAGTAGTGATGAATGGTTAAGGATTCTGGCTCCAGTGAAAACAAAAAAATAATTTAGGATTGGAAGGGTTTACGTTCGGTTTGGTTTGCAAAGTGGAGTTATATTGGCAGTGATTCAGAATGGTTTTGTATGTCGAAAAGTCAAATAAGGTATTAGATTCCTGGATTTGTGTTGAGTAGTGATGGTTGTCCTTCATTGTTATGGTTAGCGGTAGCAAGGATCTGTTTGTCGCCAATATGTGAGTTTTGCTAAGGATGGGTTCGATAATTTAAAGGCCATTGTATGTTAGGGTCGACTTTTTATCAGGGATCTGGAAGAATTGGTCGGATTGTTTGACTTCCTGGAAAGTAGCATGGAGTGATTTTGAGGACGAAATCTAATTTAAGTGGGAGAGAGCTATAACATCCTGTTTCGAGTCATTTCATAAATTGGGCCTGTGACCCGAAGATCAAGTATCATAAGGCTTCAAACTTTAGGGAAAGAGAGGTTTACACCCATTTAGATGTGGGTAACGTAGATTATGTGATCCAAGAATTTGGTTTGTGCTTTAGAGTCAAAGGGTAAAACGGAAAAGTAATGTTTTAAACTTCTTTTATGAATTAAAGATTGTAGTTTGATGTGTTTTAAGTCAAAAGTAATTAAATAGGGTTGTAGATCTCCTCAATACCTTTCCGTGGATATAAGTATCGTCAAAAACGGAGTTAGAATGAAGAAGCTATGACCGTTAGAAGTTAGGAAGATTTTGGAGACTTGGACTTAATGGATTAAGTTGAAAAAGATGCACTTTTGGTCCCTTTGAGACTTAAAGACTAGATCTTGGTTCTTTGGACCATTCTAATGGATAAAGTTGGAAACTTTATCCATTATGGAGTTATTAGGAACCATAAAAAAGTAATCTTGGTCCTTAGTTTCCTCCATGCATGAACTAGGATGTCTTAATGAGTTAAGAAGTTAGGGTTTTTGGTATTGAGCACTTAATAGCCATGAAGGATGATAAAGTTGGAATCTTTATGATTAAGGACATCATTTGAGGACTAGATCTAGGGTTTGGACGAAAGAGATTAAGGGATTAAGCTCTTAATAGAAGGACAAGATGGCAGCTGCATACGTTGGGCGTACGATAGCGTATGTTGCACATATGTGGTCAAAGTTCATTTATGGTCAAGACCCTGGTACTTCATGCGTACTAACTGAGTATGCCGGGCGTACTCAGCTAGGCTATTTTGGGATTTTGAGCTATCATTTGAGTTTTGGTCATTATTTTTTAATAAAGGTGATCGGTAGAGTTGGTGTTTGAAGAAGTGTGTGGTTGCAACTATTTCATCTGATTATGAGGTGAGTCTCCTCACTGTATCCATGGGTCGAAGGCACTAATGTCGGCCCATTATTTAGTTATGTAGAAAGCTAGATGTTGTCTGACATATATGTTTGTGTGATTGGGTTGAAATATACCCTAGGATGGGGCCCATTATGGCATGTTCAGGTAGAAATATACCCTAGGATGGGGCCCACTACTGTTTGATTGGGTTGAAATATACCCCAGGGCGGAGTCCATATTTGCTTATTGGGTTGGAATATACCTCAGGGTTGGGCCTAGTTGTATGTTTGATATGTGGTATTTTGTGGAACTCACTAAGTTTTGTGCTTACGGTTTATGTTTATGGTTTCAGGTACTTTCGATTCGAAAGGGAAGGGCTCGACTTGACCACAGCGCATTCACCCATGTTCCGCACTTTAATATTTTGGGATTGTATTCTGATAACTATTTCCCCTTTGACATGCTTCTGAATGGTTAATAAAAAAGTTTATGTTTTTGGGTTAAATTAAAAATGAAATTACTTCACGACGAGATACACTAGACATTTGTGTTGAAGACCAGTTGTGATTTGATTAGCTTTTATAAATAAAAAAACTAGTGCATAAATAAAATACATCAAGTTTTTGGTGTTGTTGTCGGGGAAAGGTTGCGTTTCGTTTGGATTATTTATTTGTTAATTAAATTTTAGTTTTCAATTTTCATTTTTAAATGGATATGATTGATGTTATTCTTGAGCGTGAGTTGCAGGCACTAGATGATTTATTCGATCTAGAAAAAGATTTGGAGGAGACGGAGAGGTTGCTAGTAGAAGACTCGGACGAAGAACAAGAAAAAGTTGAATTACAGGAACCACGTTGTGGTTTGAACATTACCACGATCTGAACCATTGTTTGTATAGATTGTGTTTCAGAGTATGAGGTGACGGTTCCGTCTTTATGAAAATTTCTTATGCACGATCCATTTCTGGAGTGTCCAACCGGTTCTAACATTTGTCAAGATTATGGGGTTTTATAGATTCACATTCCATTGGCCAATTTTAGAAACAAAGAGTTAGATTTTACGATTCAGTTTAAAAAGAATATTAAATGCAATGGATGGATTAGCATCAAATTTATCAGAAGTTTATTAAGTTGGGAGTCCAGGTCAAGACTCACACAAAAAGAAGCGCTTATTGGGAGGCAACCCGAATTTTAAATTAGTGTTCATTTTTTTCATTTTAGTTTTTATCTTTATCTTTAATTTTAATTTTTTGTTTTATTTTCAATAACAGTGTTATAAATGATTCTTATTTTTGTTGCAAGCAAATTTTTAGCTAATAAATTGATGATGGACAAAATCCAAGAGTGGGGTAGATTATTCCAAGAAGAGAGCGAGAGGTGTGGCATACAAATAAGTGTGGGTATATATTCGATATGGACCTAAACCGTGGAGTTTACAGTGCTATCATTGTAATAACGGGAAGACACATATACGAGAGACTAGTCGAGAGCCTGATCAACTTCCAATTGATGGATTATTTTCAGCGATGAAGAATTTAGAGTTTTCACGAAGACGAGACACGACCATATCCACCTTGAGACGCGATTTTACTATTACATCGCGACAACTTTCCTCACATTTGAAGGCATCGACGTGTTAAAACTCATTGCACTTCGTAACAATGATTTTCTCGCAAGTTCTAGATCTTACAAGGACCACCTCATAGCCAACAACTAGTCATGGCGTGGCAGTGCCCCAGTCAGATTTCCGAGCTATGAAGTTTATGTTGGATATAGTGTCTAAGTCCATAACTATATTTGGTATGTACTTGACCCGACCCGGCATGGTCCATTTGGGTTGCACTTCACCCGAAAAATTTATGGATAATATTTGAGAATAGTACAAGTTGTGATTTATTAATATATTATAAGTTCTAATATATTAATATAAGATCATATTATTTAATTAGTAGTGATCTATAATTAATCTAGGATTAATTTAGTGATCAAAGATATTACTAATTAAATATGGGCTTTTATATTTATATAGTGTGGGCTTATGCTTATTTGGAATGGGCTAGGCTTGGATGGAGAAGTCCATGGATACTCCATGGAGCTTTAACCCATGGATCTCATGGAAATGAAGAGACATGGGTATTAGGGTTTACATGGATGTAACCCTAATCCACCACACTATATAAAGGAGGCTTTGGCTCTTGAAATCAAGGTAGTTGTATCTAGTTGATACTAGTTGACACATGTTGAGGTGAGGGCCGATTTCAAGAGAAGTGTGACTATTCTCTAAAAGTTCCAAGTTTGTGGTGATTTGTGACTTTCATTTGAGGCATCCACATTATTGGTGCTAGGCTCTAAAACTCCAAGGAATCAACTACAACTACAAGGTAAGTGTTTCTACTAGCTTTATTTGATTCAAGTTCCCCATGCCATGCTAGTTAGGATATAAGCCTTGGAAAATAATTATTTGCATGTATCTTAGACAAACATAGATCCAAGGTTTATTAGGGTTGCATGTACACTTAGGAAGTGTTAGAATGCTCAAAACCCTTCAGTGGTATCAGAGCCTAGGCTTGTTTGTTTGATACTTGTTGCAATATGCTTGAAAAAGTCGAAATCTTGCTGTCTGACTGATGGACTCGCCGAGTCTACTTGTATCTTCAACCTACTCGCCGAGTAGGTTCATGCACTCGGCGAGTAGGGTCGACAGAGTGCAGTTTTTCGACTTTAGTTGCTGGAAATGGATTAGAAACATTACCCTAAACTGTTTTGGTACTTGAAAACTTGTTTTAGAAGGTGTAATGACTTTTCTAACTCATTTACAACAACTAGTTATCAAAATTACAAAGATTAAGTGTGATTTTGATATATGAAAGTGTTCATGTTCATGATCTTGTTCTTATGATGTTTAGATGATCATAGGAATTATTTGTAACCTATGTGGTAGATTAATTCTTGATCATAATGTTATTTAATGGAGTCCATAACTTGTCCTCAACTTATGGAAAACCAAAAGTCTCTCGGATTGAAAACCATTAAAAGAACCCAAGAGTTAGAAAAATGAAGAGTCTTCATTTTATTACGCTATTAAACTCATAAGTTACAAGATATGAAAATTTTTGAAAGTTTACAAAACTTGCCCTCAAGTTTTGGAACAAGTAAAGTCAAGTTAAAACTTTAGTTCCAACCCTTAGAATTTTAAAAGTTAAAATTCAACCCCTATACTTATATTATTATGATTTAATAATTATATATATATATATATATATATATATATATATATATATATATATATATATATATATATATATATATATATATGTATAAGAACAAAGTCGTCTTACCGCTAGTACGCCTCATTCACGAAGCCAGTCTATAAGGTGGGTATAAGGTTGTTGCCTATAAAATGGTGACTTAATGGGTGTCCACTCTCACCCACCGCTTGCTTGACTGGTGGAGGGTCGTTAGCCGAACGGGTAAGACAAGGACTTATAAATTCTCATTTAAAGTATGATGAATATTATAAAGTAACTAAATGTTTTATTAAATTCCCAATCTTAGTTACTTTAGGAAAAATGTGAATAAGGTGCTAATCCATGAAATCACACTTTACACTTTGATTAAGTCGTTGGTGGAGCGTGTGTGGTTAACCGGCACACTAACTTGGACTTAACAAGGTAGGTAAAGGGTGACTTAGGGTTTATTATAGTATCGATGGAGCGTGTGTGGTTTACCGGCACATCGATTGAGTGATAAACCTTAAGGGTACCAAGTGATTTGCATGGTTACTTCACACCTCGTTTTGTGATCCTCGGCATCCCAATCACAAAACTTGGAGGGCACACTCGAGATTGAAACATGCCTTTGAAAAGTTCATTGAATCTCAAAGAATCTAGGAATTTCTAAGAACCAATCAAAAACCTAATACTTAAATATTTCGGTTTTCGTGGTGGAAATTGGTGAATCGTCATTCACATACCTTTCAAATATGGTATTGTTTAGATTACGGCATACCTCTTATAAGTTATATTATATTGTGATTGGATCCTAGCCTTAATATTACATTTGGGTGTTTTATTAAGGACTCTCTTATATCTAAACTAATCTTGTTCTCTTCTTTTCAGATGTCTTCAAACAATGCTGCTTCTGGCTCTAATCCTAATGGCTCCTTTACCCTTATGAACTTGTGTGGGAAAGTCACCTTTGATGGATCCAACTTCAATGAGTGGATCAGAAACATCAGGATGATTACCCGCTACGAGGACAAAGAATATGTCCTTGACAAGGAGCTTAAGGAGATTGATGAGACCACTACAACTCCTCAGGAGATCGCTGAATTTCGGGCACATGTAAGGGATGCTACGAAAGTGGCTTGCATCATGATGGCCACGATGACAGCGGAACTCCAAAAGTCTTATGAGGATTTCTACCCTTATGAAATGCACCAAGATTTGATGGAAAGATACCATCAAAGTGCAAGACAAGAGAGGTATGAAATCATCTGCTCCATGATAACAACCATGATGAAGGACGGGGAATCCGTCACGAGCCACATGTAGAAAATGCAAAGGTATGTGGATCGTTTGCTGAAGCTTAATGTGAACTTCCCTGAGGATCTTGCAATAGATATCATTTTGCACTCCTTACCATCGTGCTATGATTAATTCCTAATGACATATCACATGAATAAGGAAGAGGTCACACTCAGCAAACTTCAGGGACTTCTCAAGACCGCAGAATCAGGTCTTAAGGGGAAGTCGGTTGCTATCACTCCTACTCCAAACTCAACTCCGGTTTTGGCAATTGGGAAAAGTCGATGGAGGAAGAGAAAGAGATCCTCGAAGGGTACCAAGGCTCGGACCCTTGATGGCTCTTCTTCAAGTGGAACCAAGAAAGGTTTCGTCACTCCTTCTTCTGACCCAAAAGAGGCTGAATGCTTCTATTGTCATGAAAAATCTCATTGGAAGCGGAACTGCCCAAAGTACCAGCAGGATGTGAAGGATGGGAAAGTCAAACCCAACCATGCAGGTACTTACACTATCATTTCTAATAACTCACCCCATTCTAAATCTTGGGTCCTTGATACCGGTTGTGGTATTCATATTTGTTGTGACTTGCAGGGACTAAGAAGAAGTGAGAATGTGGAGCAAGGAAGAATAAACTTGATCATGGGGAATAGGAAAGTTTCACCTGTCACCAAGATTGGAGTTTATACTTTATCGCTAAGTAGTGGGTTTAATTTAGAATTGAATAAATGTTGTTATTCGCCAGGAATGGCAAGAAATATTATTTCCTTTCATGCTTTGTACAAACAAGGGTTTACCTTTTCATTTAATAATAAAGTTGGTTCTATTGATGCTTTCTATAATAATGTCTTTTATTTTAAAGCATTACCTTGTGATGGTGTGTATGAAGCTGTATCTGTTGTAGATAACTTAGGAAATAATGTTTTGTGTATTGATTCTACTAATAATAATAACCTGGATAAAGCATCATTATGGCATTGTCGTCTTGGACATATAAGCAAGAAACGCATAGGCCAACTCCAAAAGGATGGAGTCTTGGAGTCGTTTGACCTAAAGTCAGATGATAGTTGCGAATCATGCCTACTTGGAAAAATGACAAAGTCACCTTTCACAGGCTCGTGTGAGAGGGGTGAAGGTTTGTTGGACCTTATACACACGGATGTGTATGGACCATTCAAACATGCCACAAGGGATGCTAATCGTTATTATTTGACTTTTACTGATGATTACAGTAGATATGGATATGTCTACTTAATCAAGCATAAGTCAAAGAATTTCGAGAGGTTTAAGGAATTTAAACAGGAAGTTGAGAATCAATTGGGCAGGAACATTAAGATGCTTCGATCCGATCGAGGAGGTGAGTATCTTAGTTCAGAGTTCCTCGACTATCTTAGGGAATGTGGGATTGTCTCACAATTGACACCTCCTAGGACACCACAGTTGAATGGTTTGGCTGAGAGGCGTAATCGAACCTTGTTGGATATGGTTCGTTCCATGATGAGTCGAGCTACGCTACCAATCTCATTCTGGGGGTATGCCTTAGAGACTGCCGCCCATATTCTTAATCTTGTCCCTACAAAGAAAGTTGCCAAAACTCCTCACGAGATGTGGACTGGCAAAGTACCTAAGCTAGACCACATCAAGATTTGGGGTTGCGAGGCTTTCGTGAGACGCGAGACTCATGATAAGCTCAAACCTCGAAGCGAGAGGTGTATTTTCATCGGCTACCCACAGCAATCCTTTGGTTACCTCTTCTACATACCTAGTGACAATGTGGTCTTTGTAGCAAGAAGAGGAGTTTTTCGAGAGAGAGAGAATTTATAAGCCAAGGAAACAGTGGGAGGCAGATTGATCTTGAAGAAATTCAAGAATCAAGCGGTGAAGGAACTTCGAACACTAGCCCTCAACTTGAGGAGGAAACTCCTGTTGAGCCAGTTGATGAGCCTGTATCTCTGAGGCGTTCCACGAGAATTAGGAATGCACCTGAGCATTATTATGGCTTCCATATTACTGTGGAAGGTGAGACACTTATTAGTGATGAGACACTAGTAGCTCTGGATGAACCTAACAGCTACACGGAAGCCATGGCAGGCCCTGAGGCTGCTAAGTGGAAAGAGGCCATGGATAGCGAGATACAATCCATGTATGACAATCAAGTTTGGAACTTGGTTGAGAATGTACCTGGTCGTAAGACTGTAGGGTGCAAATGGGTCTTCAAGAAGAAGACCGACATGGATGGTAAAGTACACACTTATAAGGCGAGACTGGTTGCAAAGGGCTTCTCTCAAATTCCTGGAGTAGACTATGACGAGACCTTTTCTCCAGTAGCCAAGATTAAGTCTATTCGGGTTCTGTTAGCCATAGCTGCATTTCATGATTATGAAATATGGCAAATGGATGTCAAAACCGCTTTCCTTAATGGAAAGTTGGCTGAAGATGTTTACATGAGTCAGCCAGAGGGTTTTGTCAGCAACGAGTACCCTAATAGAGTGTGTAAGCTCGAGAAGTCCATTTATGGATTGAAACAGGCACCTCGCGGGTGGAATCTTTGCTTTGATGAGAAAGTCAAGGAATTTGGCTTTTCGAGGAGTGAAGATGAATCTTGCGTCTATATCAAGGCTAGTGGGAGCATAGTCAGTTTTTTGGTACTGTATGTGGATGACATACTACTCATAGGAAATGACATTCCAACCCTGCAGGAAGTAAAGTCCTGGCTTGGGAAGTGTTTCTCTATGAAGGACCTTGGTGAAGCTGCCTATATCCTAGGGATAAAGATTTTGAGAAACAGGAGTAAAAGGCTAATTGGACTTAGCCAAAGTACCTACTTGGACAAAGTGTTGAAAAGATTCAACATGCATAACTCCAAGAAAGGTGAGTTACCCATTCAGTGTAACGCCAGATTGAGTAAGACACAAAGCCCTAGTACTGAGGCTGAGATAGCAAAAATGAGTCGATTTCCTTATGCTTCAGCCGTAGGATCGATCATGTATGCTATGACGTGCACTTGACCTGATGTAGCCTTTGCTTTGAGCATGGTTAGCAGGTATCAGGCAAACCCTGGCAAGGAACACTGGACAGCAGTAAAGAATATCCTCAAGTACCTGCGAAGGACTAAGGACTGGGTCCTTACCTTCGGTGGGAGTGATGACTTGAGAGTTGTAGGGTATAGTGATGCTAGCTTCCAGAATGATAGGGATAATTTCCGCTCTCAGTCAGGCTGGGTCTTTACCCTAAACGGAGGAGCAATCTCTTGGAAGAGTTCCATGCAGGAGACAGTGGCTGATTCCACTTGTGAATCAGAGTATATAGCGGCAAGCGAGGCAGCAAAGGAGGCGATATGTTTAAAGAACTTCATCGGAGACCTTGGAGTTGTACCAGCTATAAAAGAGCCAATGGAGATTTTCTGTGACAGCAATAGTGCGGTTGCCTTAGCCAAGGAACCAAGGGATCACGGGAGATCCAGACACATCGACAGAAAATACCATTTTATCAGACATCGAATTGAAGAAGGACTCCTCATGGAAAAGAGGGTATCATCGGATGAGAACCCAGCAGATCCCCTCACGAAGGGACTGAGTAGGGTTAAGCATCTCCAGCATGCTTGGAGCATAGGGCTGAAGGATGATATAAGTTTTAGTAGTTAGATAACCCGGAAATTTGTAAAGTGTAATTGACATTTGATGATGAATAAAAGGTGTTTTATTTATGAGTAAAGTGTTACTATCTCTTTTCGATCTTTTACGATATTTCTTTTGCATGTTTTGACTTCCAGAATAATTTTTTGTTTGGTATAACATATTATTCAAACCTCCACAGTCGGTCATATGTCGGAAGTAGGTATGAATCAAGACTGTCATGATGGGTTGTATAGGTCTAAGGTGTTGGACAAGGCTACAACAATCATGAGTGCTCATAAGTTCTGAGCATTGGACTCAACCCACGCTCACTGGAATCACTTCATGGAATTTTATCTCGAGTGATCGTGAGACGGTAATATCATATAAGTCTTCAAACCTAGAGATATGATTTGTTACTTACGAGTTGGTTATGCATTGATTGTACGTAAACGCATTGGTAACTCGATGTTATAAAACGTGCCTTTGTGTGTAATTCAATGAGTGGTAGAACAAACATATGAGTCGAAGTTTATCTATTCCTTCTTGGATTAGAAGCTGATATCTGGGCCCCTCGATGATTTTGTTTTGACCTATGTACCGGGCCCGGTCAGAACTAAATTGATGTGTTCAGTTAAGTTCTATGTAAAACAAATCGGAAATCTGGAAACAAATGTTGGACAATAAGCAAGACAATGTTCCATGTGTTTGTCCGGCTGATATCTAGAACAGAGGATTATATGATCACTTATCTAAATGGCGCGTTCTAGTTCAACAGAGTTTAAAGAGCTACGAGTGCTGATCGGTTCCTGAAGTTATACTTGCAAATATAGTTACTAGACTTATCCAAGTGGGAGACTGTTGGATATAGTGTCTAAGTCCATAACTATATTTGGTATGTACTTGAACCGACCCGGCATGGTCCATTTGGGTTGCACTTCACCCGAACAATTTATGGATAATATTTGAGAATAGTACAAGTTGTGATTTATTAATATATTATAAGTTCTAATATATTAATATAAGATCATATTATTTAATTAGTAGTGATCTATAATTAATCTAGGATTAATTTAGTGATCAAAGATATTACTAATTAAATATGGGCTTTTATATTTATATAGTGTGGGCTTATGGTTATTTGGAATGGGCTAGGCTTGGATGGAGAAGTCCATGGATACTCCATGGAGCTTTAACCCATGGATCTCATGGAAATGAAGAGACATGGGTATTAGGGTTTACATGGATGTAACCCTAATCCACCACACTATATAAAGGAGGCTTTGGCTCTTGAAATCAAGGTAGTTGTATCTAGTTGATACTAGTTGACACATGTTGAGGTGAGGGCCGATTTCAAGAGAAGTGTGACTATTCTCTAAAAGTTCCAAGTTTGTGGTGATTTGTGACTTTCATTTGAGGCATCCACATTATTAGTGCTAGGCTCTAAAACTCCAAGGAATCAACTACAACTACAAGGTAAGTGTTTCTACTAGCTTTATTTGATTCAAGTTCCCCATGCCATGCTAGTTAGGATATAAGCCTTGGAAAATAATTATTTGCATGTATCTTAGACAAACATAGATCCAAGGTTTATTAGGGTTGCATGTACACTTAGGAAGTGTTAGAATGCTCAAAACCCTTCAGTTTAGTTGTCTGCCTCTTATTTTGTTGCAAAGAGTTAACCAGTTTTAGTAAGGAAGTTTAGATTTTAGAATATTCCAGAAGATAAAATGAAGCTTAGTATCGACGTTACACCCAAAGTTATTACCAATTTAAAACTTTTATTTACGCTTATTTAAACCAGAGTTTTTTTTATTGATGTGGAATTCGGTATCGTAAAAGTATCTCCAAAGAAATGTGTTTTCATTGATTATTAAACTTTGGGATGTCATAACTGATGCATAAATATAAGCATGAACGGGCCTTACATTAAAATTTTAGCAATCTATGAACTCCTTTAATTCTCTTAATAGATAATTACATTATCTATCAGTACCTTCGTAGCGCTACCTATGATACAAAGAAACTGAGTGGGTTAGGTTAGGAAACCTGGTGAGTACATAGGGATATCAATCCCACATTGTTAGGCATAAGTATGAGGGTCTATAGATATCAAAATCGGATGCACATCTATATATTATTTCGTAACAATTGGTTTTACAATATCATTGAAACATATAAATGTTTCAATAATATTGTAAAACCAATTGTTACCAAACAATATAAATGTGCATCCGATTTGGATATCTATAGACCCTTATACCTAAGCCTACCCGCCCCAATCGATCCTTACAGATCCTAGTATACAATTACTAGGAGGGGTTATTCTGCCTAATGAATCATTTAGAAGTGATTGTCAGCTGGAAGATCACAAGACATACTTTTACAGTTTCCTGATCTAGACCCAACATTTCTGTTTATCCAATATATTGTACAGACATACCATTACAATTGTCTGATCTTGGCCCACCAGTCCTGGCCACCTAAAAGAATAAGTTGACGTACCATTATAGTTACATGATGTGGACCCACCATTTCTAGTCATCCAAAGGAAAATGATTTGTATTCCGGTACATATTTTCCTACCATCAAAACCTAAAAGTATCAAGGAACATGCATAGCTACCACACTCTAATATCAACTTAATTGAATTAGTATTATTTTGTTAACATGCATAGCTACCAACCACTGAATGAGACTACCCGATATCAAACTTAATTGAATTAATATTATTTTATTAACATGCATGGCTACCAACCCCTAATACCAACTCTGTCTAGACAACACTATCCTATCTTAGTGTAAATATATTTAGCACATAGTATTTTAGGTATTAATAAACTTTTATCCATTTACCTAATAATATTTCTATTATTGCTATCATGCAATAATAGACATATATCTTTTTATCATATATAGAACCATATCTGGTTCTCATGTCATATATCCTTAAATACATTTCTAACACATAAACCTGACAATGAGCATATAGCTCTCATATAAACTTTCTAACAAATATTTAACACTTTAATTAATACTTGTATTAAAATCATGTTCATGAAAGGGACTATGCACTCACCTGACTTAGGTGGGCGACTGGAGAATTTAGCAGTGCTTCGCTTCATTACCTTTCCAAAAGACCTAGATTTACATAACACTAAGTCTTAGTATAGATGCATAATCCCGACAACTATAACATCGATAGTCTAGATTCCTTAATAATTCCAATGAATAGTGAGAGTTCTATCAATTAAGGATCAACCGGGTAGGACAGTTGGGAGGCAGGATTATTTCGCCATATAGCCTTTCTGAAATCTAACCACCAAGCCAATGTAACCATTCTATACACCTCTCCCGTAAATGGATCAATCAGTATAATGACATGGAATTAACGATAAATCTTATTTATAGGTTCATAACAATGGCTTATGACTATAAATATAATTTATACTAAAAAAACGAGAGTGTAGCTTGTTGGGGTATGAAGTCTTGTCCAACATGGACCACATAGATCACAATGGAGCACTTGGGGTTCATGGAGCATGTGACAAAGAAGCATATCATCAAAGAAAAGAATGGATCATCAGAAAAAGGAATGAAACAAGTGCCAAAGAAATGGATCATACAGAAGGGGGTTTGGAGCACCTGGAAGTGGTTTGGAGCATTTGGGAGTGATATGTAGAAACAAGGAGACCTTGTGTGACATCCCCAAATTCATGGTCATTTTAAAAAATTTATTTATGCTTATTTTAAAATCAAAGTATCCATTTTAATGAATAATATTGCAGAATTTGTTCCCAGAAAACATGATAAAGATATTATCAAAGCATTTCCGAAGAAATGTATTTTGTTTATATTAAAACATTGGGATGTAATCATCAATACAAAAGCATAAGCATAAACAAACCTTACATTCATTTATAATAATGATTTACACCTCCTTTAATCTCTCAGTGTAATGTATCTTCGTATTGACACCTGTGATACAAATAAACTGAGTGGGTCAGGTTGGGAAACCTGGTGAGTACCCCACAATAATATAGTTAATTTGTTTCTTGACATAATTCATGTCAAACAATTAACCCGATTACCCATCCCCATTTTCTTCATTTAATCTTCCCTAAAGATTTATCCTAAGCGTCATCTCCTACATCATATTTACCTCTCATCTCCTTACATTGCATTTGCTTATATGTTTGTTCCTAAGGATCATCGCCTACATCGTGTATACAATATCGATTCCAGGATTACTCCCCTAATACGTGTCCAAGGGTTAGAGTATCATCACATGAGTACATACTTACAACATTGCCTGAACTGGTAATTCAAAGTAAGGGTTAGAGTATCATCGCATGAATACGTAGTTACAACATCGCCTGAACACGTAATTCATCACCTACAGGTTATGAGCCTGCTGGTGTTTCCATATGACTGTCTAGAATAGTCTGTTGTCACCATCTATATTCTGGTAGATGACTACATTGCCATATCGCCCCATCGCCGGTCAAGGTTATGACATCTCCCCTTATTTCACATCACCTATTTATCATCACCTATCTATCATCACCTAGTTATCACCAGCTTTCTATCATCACCTATCTCTCATCACCTGTCGCTACCCAATATATATTTATAAGTATAAAAAATACGTATACATGGAACATGTGGACCTTCTTTGATGGATTTCCAGATAGCTTCACCTTTCTCTTTAGCCAATAAAAATCCTTCTATTCTAACTTTCCAATGATCGTATTCTTCAACAACTAGTAGTGGGGCACGAGTAGGGCAACCCACACTATTTGCTATTTTCATTTAATACATTTGTTGAGGATTAGAAGCAACCATTGAAGTTAAGATACTTTAAGCAAAAGTGTTATATAGAAGAACATTTATCCTGAACACAGAAATGGTTGAAATGCCAAAGTAATCTCAAACCAACTATAATCTGATCTTATGGATTCAAAGGACAACCACTCAAGCGATGATACTAATTGAGAGAACAAGGATGTTCCAATGAGCAGGGACAAGGTTTGAAAACTCAAACCTTGAGTGAATGCTTAAGATTAATGTCTGCTTACTGAAAGGTATTCCAGTCAAACCTAGTAACACCATTCAAGTCTGAGTTAATGCATTCAACAAAGTGTTCAAGACATAAATGAAGAGAGAATATAATGATCAAGGTAAATATAATAAATGAAGAATAAGAAGAATGTTTTAAAGAATAACTTGAAAGATGAAGTAACTAGAATATTGTTATAGTTGAGTGAATTATCCGTTTTTTGATTTAACATTGAAAGCTCCTATAAATAGGAGAACAATGTACATGGTACTAACTGATTACATACATAGGACTGGATAAAAGAGTTACATCTGACACTCTAAATATCCGTGTTTGAAAAAAGAGACTAAGTCCTATGAAAAGTTAAATCAAGCTAAAAGACAAAGATAATAAATGCACAAAGACAAAACATTGATTCGGATAAACTAACATTCCGGACACATAGTCCATTCCGGAATGCCTTCACTGAACTTCTCATCCGGATCATATCTTCAAGTCCGGATACAACAGTTATTCCAGAGCACAACTTCAATTCCGGACACCAACTAATTTATTTCGGAACTCTGACTGACTTCGAATTGGGATTGCTAGAGATTCACTTTTAGGTTCCTACACGACTAGCGATGGAAATGCTGAGGTGTGTGATTTAAATTAGTGATCACAGTTATTGAACATACATTGAACTGTACAAATATAATCTTCTATTATTACCGAAATAGAAATTACATTGTTGATGGCTATTGCTAAATCGCGACTCACGCCTAACAATTTCGCATTTGCAAAGGTATGCTACAATAAGTTAGAGTCTTCTATGCAAAATCTTTCGACCTGTTAAAAAACCAGAGAAAACATGCATTAAGATATGTTAGCAAAAGTTGTTGGTGAGTTCTACATGTTATTACACAATGTACTTTTATAACTAAAAGTGCTTTATAAAATTTATTTGGTAAGTTTTATAAATATGTATTGTTCTATCAAAAATATAAAAAAAATGAGTTGAAAAAGTGTATTTTAACTAATTTAGAAGCGTTTGATCAAATCCAAAAGTACAAAATTTAGTGAATATACAAGTAAATCAAATTTATATCAAATTTTTATGGTTCTCATAACCAAATTTTATTTTTATATAAAGTTTTTGAATACCAAACTATATTAAAATAAGGCATGTTACCCTTTGTGAAAACATACAATAACCAACATTACTCTTGAAGTTTTGTACAAGCATTTCTATAGTTTATATGTAAGGCCCATAGATTTATTAAGTGTTATCTTCCTTAATTTGGAAACCAACACTTAAACAGCCGGTCAAACTCCTCCTACATAAATATAGTGTTCTCATACAAAAGCAAAGGGGTTTATATAAATAACTTGTTAACTGTAAGTTATTAAACCTTGATAGGTCGTGTCATGATCTTAATTAAGTGTTATATAACTTAATTTTGGTAAGGACACTTATTGTTTTGAGTCACAAACTATCTCACTACATATAATCTCTTTCAACTATTATAAGTGAAAAAAATACTGTATGAATAATATTTCAATTCTATATGGTCATAGGCATTTATGGGGTCTATAATGAGATGATAACTGAACTGCAAATTTGTAGCCTCTACAACAACACTAACATGGCCGTGCTAAAAGTTCTCCATCAATGCTTTATCAATGTCGTGGGGTAAGTAGTGTAGAAACGTCAATGCCAAACTCGACTCATCAGACTGTGGTTCTAGCTAACAACGGTGGGAAAGAGGTCTACCCATATAGACCGGTGTCGTCAATCTATACCTGATGTTCCATGTTCCATACCGATTAATGGTTATAACGCAGTGGACTTTTACTAAGACATACAAACTTAGTGTAGTGATAAACATAACCCATATAGCTAAGGAAATGATTCTAGCTCACATGACTTTTTGAAACAAACATAGCTCATATAAGAAACTCGTGTGTCTTGGATCCTAATAATGTGTTCATGCATCCTAATTCTAAACTTTCCGATATAATATTGTTGAATACTTATAATTTTATTATTCAAGAATAACCTTATTGTTAGTTACTACGAAATTTAGGCAGCATAACCGTTGTTTTTATAATACTTTCCAGGTTTTAACCAATGTGAAACCAACAATATCCATAATAATCAATAAGTTACATAATTGATGCGATATATAATTTCTTTAGGTACCAACTTTTTAAATCCGAAAATCAATTATGCTATCATGTATGTCTAATTTCATAATTTAGTGAAATTTATTTATATTTTTATAAAAATTATAAAAATATATTAATATGGTGTTTAAGATTTATTATACATAATATCAAAGAGTGTAATAATAATAGTTGATGTTTGATATTTTCAACTAATCATTTTATATTTTCTCAAATTTTGTTTTTCAAACCGTTTAAGGTAACGTACTTTGTTTTTATACCTAAATATGTTGAACATCGTTTTTTTATTATATATAATATCTTTGCTCAAACTTATATATGATAAATGCCATAATTTTTATAAATCATCAAATATATTTGTATCATTCTAGCATTCTACTTATAATCTTACGCTTTTTATTAATAATTAAATTTATATTTCACACAAGGTGTAAGTGTATCTTCTTTTAGCATTCTAGTTTAGCTTATATAGTTTATTAATGATTTAACTCATTTTAGATTGCTATTTCATAAACTTTTAACCAATAACATGTACCATGCATTTTAACATATAAAAACTAGAAAATCATCAACACTTCATTAAACATACACATATTCTCCCACAAATATAAAAACTATAAAAGAGGGGTTGTAGAAACTCAAATTTGATGCGTGATCTCGATCTAGGTTTGTTTTTGTGAACCTTTACGTGAGAAACCGCAAAATAACCGTTCTTAAACTTTGAAACATTTCGAGATATGTTTTGTAATTATTTAAATTAAGAGGGACTATTTTTGTAATGATTTAAAGTAAATGGGACTTCTTTGTAACGATTTAAATAAAAAGGAAGCAATTTTGATCTTTTAAAATAACTGGAGGGACTTATTTGGTAATAACTTAAACCAATGGGGGCTAATTTAGGTCTTGTGACACAATAGAGGGGCTAGTTAGGTTAAATTCTACAAATAATGGGGCTGATTTTGCCAAAGTGATACAAAAAAGGAGAAAAAGGTCGTCATCTTCGTCTGATCGGGAAGAAAGGAACATGCACGGAAGCAGCAACACATGTGGATCGATGGAGGATCTGTCATAAAGAGGATGGCAAAAGTTGATCTCCGATACACCTTTTGTGGGTTTACTCTTCATCGTTGGCAGCAACCCAACCAAATAAGAGTATAAGCAGGAAGGAGCGAAGGTGGCAGTGGTGACCTCAAGGAGGTGTTTGGGTTGTTTTTCTAGACCGGTGATAAAAGAGGTTGAGATGGCGGCGGTAGTGCCTTGGCTCGCCGATAGTTACCTTCGACGGAAGAACTCCTCGACGAGACTATTTTGGTCGTCGATAGGTAGCAACAATCATCGATCGAGGGGTCTTTCGGGTTGTGCTCGACAGGAACATATAGAGAGGGAATGAAAGGGCTATCATCTCTAGTGAAGATCACCAATTTTGTAACACTTGGTTTCCAGATCGGTTCAATTTGGGGCTTCGAGGAGTCTAAGGCATAGTTTTTGGTAAAATCATGGTTCACGACATGACCATATAGATTTCATGATGTGAGTAGTGATCAAATAAAAGTTTGATTTAAATTGAGTCCACGATGTGAGCAATAGGAGCTCACGACGTGAGATGCACTGCAACCCAAGCCCATGATCTTTTAGGGGTCCAATCAGCCATCAAGCTGGAATATCCAGGGTTTGTTGGCTTATCGCCTCAACCCAACCAGTCTTCTCGAGCCTCTCTGACTACGACTTACAGCCTGCCCACACCAAGTATCTTGGCCTACAACACAAAGTAGGACCGCCTCAACCCACTACTACCATATGTCAACATATAAACAATCAAGGATCAAGTAGGCACATAGTAAAGGAAAACATCAATCATATAGTTCACTATCGCCTACTAGTCCTCTCACAACACACTGTCCCACTACCAGCTAACATCCGTGATATGTGTAACGATAAGTAACTAGAGGTGAGATAGACACCCAAACAGATGATCCTACTCTAGAGCCACAACCAAACAAGGAACATGAAATAAAGCCTAGATGAAGAGTTCTCAGGCTATCCTACATGACTTCATATAGTCCCTAAGGAAATCCACTAGATGATAACCAATCTACTAGCACTCTAACTAGCATACCATTATAACAAAATCCTAACATATAATGATATATGTACAGATCTAGCATATCACTACAACACAACAACATACTATACATAAGGATACATAGCCAACAATCCAAGGAATGCATAACTGTATATACTAAGAGGTGAGATAGACACCCGGACAAGTGATCCTCCTCTAGATCCATAACCAAACAAGGAACATGCAATAAATCCTAGATCAAGAGTCCACAGTCTATCCTATGTGACTACATAAAGTCCCTATGGCATCCCTCTACTAAAAGTTAACCTAAAAATAGTGGGTCGACATTGGTGCCTTTGATGCGCGGTATAATTCACTAAGTTGTGTGCTTTACCCAGTTGTTTATGTTCTCAGGTTTTATTGGTGATCTTGGGAAGGTGAAGACGGGATTGTACACATTCATCAGCATCATTGAGGAATCCTCATTTCTTATATTACTCTAATTTTTAATAAATGTATTTTAGAATAAACGGTTTTCTTAAGAATGGATTTATAATTGGGAAGTTTTACTTTACAAAGATGAAAATTTTTTGTTGTGAAAATGGGATGTTACAAGTTTTCTTTTTCTTTTACTGACGATTAAGAAACGAGTGGGAGAGAAATAAAGGATGAGAGTTAGAGGGAGACTAGTGTGAGGGAAGCTTTCTGAGTGTGCAATAGATTTAGAATTGTATATGATCTGATCTCCTAATATTTGAGTAGATTTTAAAATGATATTGGTTTTACAAAATTATATTTTTGAAAGATAGTATATAGTATTATGCAAGATATTCATACACATGTATGTATTTAGAGGGTTAGGAAAATTTTATGCATTCATGAGTATTGTACGTATCACCATATTTAAAATAGGTTTTCAAGTAGTTTTGAAATTTAGAAGAAGATATTAAGAAGGTACACAGGTACGTGCAACGTACTTTCAAGCTTTAGTGAATAAATCATCACTTGTTTTCTTGATTCTTGTGAAATCACAACATATCATAATTTTTTTTGAAAGTGCCTGCTACTTGACTCGGTCGTGATGATTCCAAAAATGCAGACGAGATTGAATTTCGATATACAGAACTCCATGAAATGGCATTTAAAGTTTCGCGATTAATTGGATCTGATTCGATAGATTTTAGGAATCCGATTATGCTCGAGATTAAAAATATCGTAAAAATGAAATTAAATAATGGACCATAGTCTAAGTTAAAAAGAATGCTAAAAAACAATTTACGTGGTTCACAGTTATTTCAAAAGAAGCAATGTCGAGTTCATTTCAGGAAAATCAGATAAATACTAATTTTATAAGTTGAAAGAGACGTAACATCCTCATATGATCTCCATTTTGTGCGTTCTTTAAATCCACAGAATCAAGAGAACATAATCTATTTAGATTTCTTATCTATAGATATGATGTATTTTTAATGCGAAAATTTTATTTTTAGGGCATTAATCAATACTTATTTTGTGAATTGTTTTCCGATTGTCACTGACTGTCAACTTTGGGAAGTTTTTGGGTATTCCGTATGAAATTTCAAGTATAATTACTTTAAATGCACTCATGAACAAAGAATACTACACAATAGGTCATTTTATAGAGGTGTTCGTGGTGGTTTGACCTTCAAACTTTGACATATTATTACCAATTACTACATGCATAGTGGCAAGAATATGTCATAAAAGTGCACTCGGTAAATATATTTTTGGCGTAAAAGTACACTCTCAGTAAACATACTTTTGGGATAAAAGTACGCTCTCAGTAGACATACTTTTGGTATAAAAGTAAACTTTCTATAAACATACTTTTGGCATAAAAGTACACTCTCAGTAAACATATTTGTTGTATAAAAATATACTTTTTGTAAACATACTCTTAGTATAAAAGTACACGTGAAGTAAACATACTTTTTGTATAAAAGTACCATTTCCATAAACATACTTTTTGTATAAAAGTACCATTTCGAATAAGATTAATTTCAATACAAAAACTAAAAACTTGTGATCTCACAAAAATTATTTTGACATTTTGAAAATCGCATGTATTCCTAGAGTAACAAGAGATGGAAGCTTGCACTCTTGGAAGCCAAGTCACAATCATTAATAGATCAGTGATGCAATTTTACTAAGCAGCCTACTGTTTAAGGCATCATATTATTGTAACTCTAAATATTATCGTAATCGTTTTCAGTAATAATACATTCATTATTTATTTTATATTTTTGTACTATTCAATGTATGTTCAATAAATGTGATCCATTCCAACATCGCACAACCCGACGTTTCCGCCGCCAATGGGGGGGGGGGGGGTGTGACATCCTTCCTTTTAAGGCCTTGATTGGAATATCCAACCTTGTCCTTTCCCTTTCCATGGTGATAAGAAAGCTTATTCTTCATGGTAGCACTACCATTCCCAATGGCCAAGAAAGGAGCAGGAGCAATGGAATTTCTAATCTTAAGCATGATAGCTTCGACAGTTTTCAACATGCCATAAATTTTCATTAGGGTCTTGTCGAGATTATTCATATTATAGTTCATAGTGAACTAATGATATGAAGCATAAAGCGGGTGAAGGACCATGTCAATGGCCAACTCCTTTAGAAACTCGACACCCAAGTTCCTCAGTCTGTCAATGTACGCCTTCATTTTTTGAATGTGTGTACTTACAAATATCCAATCTTGATGTTTACAAGCCATCAAGGGTTTCACAATCTCGAACCTTTCTTGCTGAGCCTGCTCTTTGAACATTTCCTTGAAATCTTCATTTACTTCGTATTTACCAAGGCTCTCGAGGCTCTTTTAGAGCTTTCATCGTAATGTGTATTGTAAGTAGCCACTTACTCTATAGAGGCTTCATCATCGAGTAATGGGAGATCTTCGTCAAGGTGGTCCTCATAGTACGAATCCACTCCAAATAGTTTGAACTAGGGATGATCAATGGGCCAAACCCTCCTAAAGAACGAAAACCTAAAACCCGAAATTCTTGAATTACTTCAACTGAAAACCAGACTGGTTAAGGGTATGTCGGTTCCGGTTCCGGGTTTCGGTTTTTGGATCGAGTTAACAAAAAACTATACGTTTTATAAAAGAAGCTTCATTTTTAACAAAAAAACAACATTTTTTTTATAGAAAACAATTGTATTTATTAAAAAAACAATACTCTTTATAGATAAATAAATAAAAACTAGGCTTAATTAATAAAAGAAGATACACTTTTAGAAAATAAAAAAAAAAAACACTTTTTATGAATAAATAAAAACAAAAAATGCATTTTTTATATAAAAAACAACCTTTCTTTAAAAAAACAATAACAAATTATAACAAAAAAGAACGCCAAAAAAATATTTTTACCCTTTGTTTCTAGGCTGGTATGGGTAAAAGCACATATTCCAGATATTGTCAATCTAAAAACGATTTTTGTAAAAATTTAAAACCGAAAATTGGCCAAAATGTATATCCGGTTTTGTCTAGGTTCGGTCTCCCTTGAAAGGATGAAAAGGAGTGAGGGGGAGGAGGAGGATGAGGTGGAGGAAGGTTGTTATTAATAAGGCTAGGATCCATATTTGGATCAACGGTGTGTAAAGGAATGTATTAAACACACCACAAAGTTATTTAGGTAGACAATATACTTTGTTAGTTTCAAACTCTTTAAAACTCCTAAATCATTTGAGATCTGTTAACAATAAATGACATGTTTATCTCGGATTCTGCTCATCACAATTCTTTGACAGGGATGTGATGGATCATAGAATAGATGATAAATGAACCTGATGTGTATTTGGAAGGTTGATGCAAAAGTTACTTCTAGTCCGATCCGTGTATAGAAGGTGATCCGATTTTATCTGTTGAATGCAGTCCAATTTGGAGTACTGATTGTTGCGAACGAAGTTTCACTGTTGATGGTTGCGATCCATTGCAACTAGTTGCGATCGATCGTACCCAATTGTATTCTTTGAATGATCGTTGCAAATACGATGTCGTTCGCATTCACTTGTGGGTCGTAGTGAAGAAGAGTCCGAATGTGAAGAAAAAATTGGATGCGAAAGCGACTTCCATTTTGGGGGAGTTAGGATGCGAATGCGAGGTCTCGGAAGACTAAGATTCACCTTGGAAAAGTCACGCTCCGAAGTTGAAAATTCCTTTTAATGCTGAAGTCGTTTTTCTTCTTTATTCAATCTTTTATTATTTTTAATAAAGCCATTAATTCGCAAAGTTAATTAGTATCTTTAAAGTTATTTCTACTGTTATATTTTGTTGGCTATATAAAGTCATCGTCTTTCAGTTGTAAACAAATAATTCGTTGATGGAAATATAAAACTGAACTTGTGTTCATTAAAATTGTGGCGTACAATTCAAACTTTGATCTTTATTGGGATGCATCTCCTGATTTTGATTCTCAACTCAAATCAACAAGTCTTGGTTTGTTTTCAACGAATTTTCAAGCTATAGGTCGGGTTTGATATTCATACTATCCGGTTACTTTGTTATTGTTCTTTGTTGTTGTCGTTGTTCTAGTTTGTGTTGTTATTTCGCTGCAAATTCAATCCCAAGCTCCAATTTTCTTATCAATCGTTTTGTTGGGAATCTGATTCGTTTTATGGACTTTTGGAGCGGTCTAAATACGCATCAAATAGTATTAGATCCCCAAGTTCATGTATTGGTGTGTTAATTTGATGTTTATGTTCTTATCAATAAAAATTCCAGTCAAGTTTCGTCAATAATTCATCCAAGATAAATTGGGATGATCCAAAGGTTCTTCGTGTTCTTCGTGAAGCCATGAAGAGTATAGCTGAAGAATCAAGTAGAAAGAAGACTAGTCATTAGCAGCCCAGGTATGTTGAGGAATTGAAGGCTACAAAATTACCTAAGTTCACAGGAGGAACCGATGTAGAGCATTATTTGGATTGGTAAATAATATGGAAAGAATATTCGAGCTCAAGGGCTTGGATGATGTCCAGTGTTGCAAGTATGTGATTGTGAGATTGCATGGTGAAGTGTCATCTTTGTTTGAAGGATTAAAGGCTAAAAGAAATTGAGAATGAAAAAACTAGATCTCTTCTTAGTATTCTTTGAAATGAAAACTCCAGAAGGAGTAAATGCCAACCACCTATAGGAAAACTACTAATGTGAAGCAAAGGTTTGGGCATATTCATCATGCTTGGCCAAACATGTGAACATGTATTACATGATTCTTTGTTTAATACATATTTAGTTGTAATTTTTAAAAGATCTAGTATGCTCAAGAATCATATTAAAGTGATATTGTTAATTAACATATGATACTAAATGTTCACACAAACAACAACTTGATATAATTGATTATTTATTAGAAATTGATTTTAATAAATATTCAATAAACTCTTATAATTAAATTGGAAATTATTTATTTCTAGGAAATAATATTTTTTATTAGCAAGTAACATTATATATAATTTATATGGTATGAATTAATAAGTCATGCACAACATTTTGGACTAGATAAATTACTTTGTCTTTTACCAATAAGTTGACGTTTATATTTTATAAACTTGGTTTATATAATATTAACCGGTTTTATCTTCTTCTTTGTTCCTATTTTCGAACATATGGCTAGAAAAAAGGAAGACATGCCTTTTGATTATTTAAATAAGAGTATGACTTGTCTTAAGAAGCATGGGGGACAAATCTAGGTAGTAAAAGCATGGGTGCTTAATGGTTAAAGACCCATATATTTTGTGCAAGCTATAAAAATAAATGAAAGGGTTTCATGTGTTTGGATGAAAATGCACAAACTATTACATGCATCTTATGATGCATGTTCTCTCACTTTTGATTATCTCTTGAAGATATTACTTTCTTTTATACTCTCTTGAAGTTCATACTTTGGTTATGAACTTCAAGCTTAATAGTTAAGAGTTTTAGAATAACATCTACATCAAGGATGGAGTAGATTGTAGAAGATGTTGTAGTCTGAGATAAAGTGTTGGAAGAAGAGAAAATGGGTGATACTGATGTTATTGAAGAAATCAAAGTATTAGATGTGAACTCCTACTTCTATGATGCCAAATTCTGGTGTGAAACAGAAGATGATGTTGACATGGTTGCACTCACCAATCTTGAGTCGGAGGAGGAAGTTGTTGAAGAAGTTGAAGAAGTTAAAGAAGAGGTGAAGACGATTGATTTGGTTGTGGTTGAAGAAGCACTTGAAGAAAATAAGAATTTCGTGGATGAAGACAAAATTGTTGAAGTAGTTGTGGAAGACATTAATTTTGTTAAAAATGAAGTGAATCTTGTTGAACAACAAATAAAATTTCAAGAGTTCCAGTCGCCTAAAGTAGAGTGTTCAACATATGGAGAGCAATCATATGAAACCGAGGAGGTAGAACAGGTTCACTGATGCGATGGAGAAAATTATTAAGGATGCAAGGGGACATTGTCAACCTCTAAGTTGGGTGATGAGTACGAGCCGATGCAAATGGTTTTGAATAATCGCAACCCATTTGCAGTTGTTGAATATTGGAAGCAAACGAATATGATCCATTGCAAATGATCGCAACGTGTTGCAGTCTTCGTTACCTGAGTGCGAACGCCAAAACGAGAATGATACACGGAAGACTATTTGCGATTACGACCCTTGGAGTACAGTCAGATGTGAAATCCAATTCTTAGGAACAACACCACGTGGGGTTTGCATGGTAATGTACAAAAACGAAGGCGAGACCGTTTATTCTTTAAGGCGACCCCTTTTGTAGCCTATGGTAGGGTTCCTTTCTTAGCCTAAAAAGTTGAACTTTCCTTTTTGGTTGTGTCTTAGTTTTATTTTCTCGATGTTGTTTTTATTTGACCATTATGTGTCTTAGGCTTTAAATAGCAATTTGTCTTTCAATTTTAATGATCGACGAATTCTATGAAATCAAAGAACTTTTGTTCGTAAGTTGTTGCGACACTCAAAACCCATGGTTTAAAGGATGCTTTCCTAATCTTGATAGAATTCAAGTTAATAGGCCTTAACTTGTTTTCACCGATATTTAATCTATAGTTCTAGATTGTTTATCAAATCTATCCTTTATTTCTTATTGTTCATGTTCTCGTTCTTGCTCCTAATCTACCCTTTTTCTATCGGATTTATGGTTATTTTTCTTGTTTCCACTGTTAGATAAAATCAAAGAAAATCTAAAAACAAATCTAAGCCTCACACACACATCATTCACAAAGATGAGGTGGTGGTTTAGGATGCTACGAAAGTGAGGGAGGTTTCTCAAGAGGAAGATCCAAATGCTCATTCCACAAATGATTTAAGTACTATTGCAAGGCTTAACATCATTATCCTCGTTAATGAGCCTATAGAAAGTGCAATTACTTATGAAGGAGGTAGCACCATTGAGGTGAAAGTTGTTGATGGTGCCACTCATTTGGGATGTGAGGATTTTGATTTACCCACGGGGTGCCAAAATGTGATTCCAACTGGTCGACCACTAGAGGAGGATAAGGAGTTGCGAGAACCAATGGGTAAACTCATTCAATTGGGTTGTGTTCATGAATGCTTGAGTCCAATTGTTGTTGTAGATCCAAATCCCAAGTATTTACATGGGAAGGAATTCGTTATGTTTGGACTTCTAATCTTTTGGTTTGCCTTAGATTGGGAAGCTGTGATTTTCAGACGTACTACTCATCACCTTGCTGATGTGAACAATGATCCATTCTTACTACTGACAACGATCAAACATTTAAATTTTGGCAAGGTTAATTTATAGGGAATCAATCTTATTCGTGAGAATGTGCAACAGTGGTTCTTAATCCATAAGTGGAAAATACGTTTGGGTAAACTAGAAATTTGTTGGAATTGTTTGAAGAAGATAAATTGTATATGGAGAAGAGACAAATTAGAGAAAGAGTTAGCATCGTCGCGATCAAAAAGCATCCAACATCGTTGCAATTAGAGGCATTGTTGCAAACAATGGTTTTGACTAGACCAGTTACGTCATTGCGATTGGAAGAGAATCGACATCATTGTGATCAAGTCGATACGAAGTGGCTTGGAACAAAGGAAAAGTGTGTGGCTATTGTTCATGCATTAAAAATCTTTTATCTTTTCAAGGTCAAAGACATTGGTCACAAAATAATCCTTGCGTATAACACCGGATTTCATGTAGATTCTCATTCTATCCATGATTAGCATTTTTATAAGTTTGGAAACTATTTTCAAGCAGGTTTGTAGTGGCTTTCTTGGATTTTTTGTTTCAAAGAAGAATACTTTTGTGTGGGAAGGAGACACTGAAAAATCTTATGAGATGATTAAGGATCATGATGGAACGAGGTTAGAATTATGGAAATCCTTTCATTCTACATCCAAGAACAAGGATGAAAAAGGTAAAAGGGTGACTAATGTTTTATCAAGACATTATACCTTAATGGAAATTGAGGATGTTTATTCATTGGGTTTTGAAGCTTGGGAAGAGTACCATTGGGATGATGTTGATTTTGTGAATTGTTTTAGAAATGTGTTGATGGTGTCTAAGGGAAGTTTTTGGTGCATGATACTTTTCTCAGCCATGGAAACAAACCTTGTGTTCCAAAACATGTTGTTCGAAGGTTGTTGATGCAAGATGCATATGGTGGTGATTTAGTGAAGCCTTTGGAAATGGTAAAAGAGCATTTCTTTTTCTTCAAAATGATTTTGAAGATGGTGTGCTTGAATAGAGTTCCCAAGTCAATTGTTTTAGTTCATGATTCTAAATTCCTAAAGTATTTCTGCAATGCTTTATGGAGAGAAAGAGGAACTAAATTGTTTGTTAACACTTTGTCGAGAAGGATGGTGGAAAAATCACAAATAGATTAGGATGTGCATTTGGTTCATGTTGAACATGTTTCAAGATCGAATTTCCAAAAAAAAATATAAGGGTTTTCATGAATGGAGGTCAATTACTTTTAAGAGGGAGGATTTGATGCGTATTTGGAAGGTGGATGCAAAATTCACTTCAAATTCGATCCGTGTATATAAGGCGATCCAATTTTATCTATTGAATGCGACCCAATTTGGACTACTGATGGATGTGAATGAAGTATCATTGTTGATGGTTGCGTTCCATTGCAATTGGTTGCGATCGATCGCACCCAATTTATATTCTTTCAATGGTTATTGGGAATACCATGCATGCCATTCGCATTCATTTGTGGGTCGTAGCGAAGATGAGTCCGGATGTGAAGACGAACTTGAATGCAAAAGTGAATCCCAGTATGGGGGGGTTAGGATGCGAATGCGAGGTCTCAGAACACTAAGAGTTGCCTCGTAAAACTCACGCCTTGGAAGCAAAAAATTCCTTTTAATGTTGAAGTCATTTTTCTTCTTTATTCAATCTTTTTATTAGCTTTAACAAGACATTAATTGGTAGAGTTAATTAGTGTCTTTAAAGTTATTTCTACCATTATATTTCATAGGCTATACAGCCATTCTATTTCAGTTGTAAGCAAAGAAGTCGTTGATGGAAATATAAAAATGAACTTGTGTTCACTCAAATTGTGGTGTACAATTCAGACTTTGATCTTTATTGGGACACATCTCCTGATTTTTATTATGAACTAACATCAAAAGGTTTTGAATTGTTTTCACTGAAGTTTCAAGCTATAGGTCGAATTTGATCTCCATAATATCCGGTTACTTTGTCATTGTTCTTTTTTCTTGTCGTTGTTCAAGTTCGTGTTGTTATTTCGCTGCAAATTTGACTCCAAGCTCTAGTTTTCTTATCAATCGTTGTATTGGGAATCTAAGTCGCGTTGTGGACTTTTGGAGCGGTCTAAATACGCATCAAATGGTATCAGAGCCCCAAGTTCCTATAGGAGTTTGTTAATTTGTTGTTGTTGTTCTTGTCAAAAAAGAATTCTAGTCAAGTTTCATCAAGAATTCAACCAAGATGAATTGGGATAATCCAAAGTTTATTCGTGTTCTTCCTAAAGCCATGAAGGGTATAGCTGAAGAATTAAGTAGAAGGAACCCTAGGTATGAGCAGCCCAGGTATGTTGAGAAATTGAAGGTTACAGAATTACCTAAGTTCATAGGAGGAACGGATCCAAAGCATTATTTGGATTGGGAAAAGAATATTCAAGCTCAAGGGCTTAGATGATGTTGAGTGTTGCAAGTATGTGATTGTGAGATTGCATGGTTAAGTGTCATCTTTGTTTGAAGGATTAAAGGCTAAAAGAAATCGAGAAGGAAAAAATATGATCTCTTCTTGGGAGTCTATGAAACACAAACGTCGGAAGAAATATACGCCAACCACCTAGGAAAACTACTAATGTGAAGCAAAAGTCTGAGCATATTCAACATGCATGGCCAAACAAAAGGATGGAGTCGATTATAGAAGATGTTGCAATTTGATATAAAGTGTCAGAAGAAGAGAAGATGGGTGATACTTCTTTAACTGAAGACGTCGATGTAGTAGATGCGAACACCTACATCTTTGATGTCAAATTCTGTTGTGAATCAAGAGATGATGTTTACATGGTTCCACTCACCAATCATGAGTCAGAGGAGGAAGTTTTTGAAGAAGTTGAAGAATAGGTGGAGCCGATTGATGTGTTGTGGTTGAAGAAGCTAGCACTTGAAGAAGAGATGAATTTTGTGGATGAAGACGAAATCGTTGAAGCACTTGTGGAAGACATCAATTTTGTTGAAAGGAATTGATTCTTATTGGACAACAAATAGAATTTCAAGAGTTCTTGTCGCATATAGTAGATTGTTCAACAAGTGAACAACAAGAATATGAAACCGAGGAGGTGGAACAAGTTCACTGATGCGAATGAGAAAAGTCTTAAGGATGTGAAAGGGAATTTGTCAAACTCTAAGCTGGGTGATGAGTACGAGCCGATGCAAATGGCTTCGAACGATCGCAACCCCTTTAAAGTTGTTTAATATTAGATGTGAACGAATGCGATCCATTGCAAACGATCGCAATTCGTCGCAACCTTTGTTACCCGGGTGTGAACGCCAAAACGAGAATGAGAATCGGAAGACTAGTTACGATTATGACCCTCGGAGTACGGTCAGATGCGAAAGTCAATTCTTAGAAACAACAACACGTGGGGTTTGTGTGGTAACATATAAAAACTAAGGCAGGATGTTTCCTCTTCGAGGTGTTCTGTTCTCACTTCGATTTCAGCTCCAATAAAGTAGGAAGGGACAGTTTCTTCTTTATGGAAACCCCTTTTTTGTAGCTTATGGTAGGGTTCTTTTCTTAGTCGAAAAAGTCAAACTTTCCTTTATGGTTGTGTCTTAGTTTTATTTTCTCAATGTTGTTTTCATTTGACCGTTGTGTGTCTTAGGCTTTAAATAGCCATATGTCTTTCAGTTTTAATGATCGAAGATTTCTATGAAATCAAAGAACTTTTATTCATTAGTTGTTGCAACACTCAAAACAGTAGGGTTCGAAATATATTGTGAGATGTCGAAATGTCTTAGGTCATGTCTTGTATCGAATTCTATATTGATATTTTTGTAATATGTATTTCATAAGGGCAACTTAAATGTGGAAGCGTACTTGTATTAGCCCTTATGTACATTTTTTTACTTCTTGTATTCTTATAAATAGGGATTTGTATAATGGTTAGAGTAACATTTGGGTTACGAAGTGTACTTTACTCTCATTTACTCTTGGATCTTTCAGAAGTATTAATCGAGACAAACATATTATATTTACAACTTGTGTTATTCTTTGATTCATACTCTGATTTCATTTCATTTACTCGATTCATACGAACTACATTTGGTATCAAAGCATGATTCTCTCAATTGATTTCTAATTTTCTCTTTGTTTCAAAAGTTTTGAATCATTGTTTTATATTCAAAAATATTACGTACTTTTGATATAGAAAATCTTTTCTAATCAACTGTTTTGATTCGATTTTGTTGTTCGTTTGATAAATTGAGTGTTCGGTGTTTGATTTCTGAAAGATTCATTCCTTAGATTCCTCTTTCTGAAGCTTTTCATCATTTTTGTCTGTACGTTAATGGCGAACTTCAACATGAACACAATGAATCGTTTCTCTCATCTTCTAGGTTCTTTAACCAAAATGTCGATGTTGATTCCTGAATATTACTAGCAATAGGCAGATAGGATGGAAGACTATCTCAATGGGATTGATGAAGATCTATGGAAATGCATTACTGATGGAAATTGTCCTAAAAATTTGCTTGAATAAGTCAGAACTGCTAGTTCTGATCCAGGTGTTGTTCAGCAAATAGATAAACAAAAAAATGACAAGAGATGTTTGAGAGAACGTCTTGGTGCTCTTCCTCCGGTGGTTTACAATTATATCCGTGGTTGTAAAACAACAAAGGAGATATGGGTTACTTTGAAAGAGAAGTATTAGGGAAGCGAGAAGACAAGAAAGAGTTCTGTTATGCAATGTTTGATTGAATTAGGTGAATTTAAACAAAAGGAAAATGAGACCACTGAGTTGTACTATGATCGTCTAAATGAATTAATCTTCAAGTTTAGTCGATATGGGGTTAATCGTTCGACTCTTGAGTATAATCTTACTTTCGTGATAGGACTTCGAAAGGAGTGGAGGAACATTAGATTAATGATCTAGACACAACAAAGCTTCGACACCTATTCCCTAGGTGATCTTTATACTGTTCTGAAAGCCCATGAAAGCGAGATTAACGAAATTGCTGAAGAAAGGAAACTAAGTTTGGGCGATCCACTGACATTGGTTTCGAAAGTATCTGGAAAAGAGATAGGAGTCGAATCTACTGATGTTGATGGTTTTGATTGATGGGTTTTGAGCACTATAACATCCCTATGGTGCACATACAACCCTAATGCTTTGGATGTAAGTTTTCTCTAGTTATACATGCAATATTCTTTTTCCAAAGCATGAAGACTAACTAGCATACAAATTTGATATTTGAATAAAAAAAAACAAGTTAGATGATTACCTCTTGTTGTAGCTTGTAGAATTTGGCCTTTCAAGAGCTTAGCACCTCAAGTGTGATGCCTCAAATGTTTCACAAAATACCAAGAACAAATGGAGGACAATGTGAGAGAGAGTAGGAGGCACCAAAATCGGCTAGCTTCTTCTTCGAATGCACAAGTGCATTTTAGGGTTTAGGGGTTACATTTATAGTGTAGAATTCCAAGGGTCACTTGTAAACCCGAATTCTTACACTAAGGCTTATGATCCAACAATTGATTTGGACTAACACTCCATGGACTATCTCATAAGCTTAGCCCATCATAAATCAATCATGGATCATTAGCCCAAACCATATGTATCACTGATTTACATAATCAGTCCCCGTTAATTTAATCAGTCTCTTTTGACCACTAAATTAATTCCAAATTAATTCTTGATCAATACTAATTAAATAATATGATTTCTCACTTAATATATTATACTTATAATATATTAATAAATCACAAATAACCTCTTTCTCAAATACCCATCCTATCAAATTGTTCTGGTGAATGTAACCCAAAATGGACCATGCTACTATCGGGTCAAGTACATACCAATTATAGTTATGGTCTTAGACACCTAATCCAACAGTCTTCCATTTGGATAAGTCTAATAACTATAACTGCAAGTACGACTTTAAAAACCGACTAGAAATCATAGCTCTCAAAAGTCGTTGTCAACTCTGATCAATAACGCATCCTTTAGATAAGAGATCAAATATTCCTCCATTCTACAAGATATCGTATGGACCGAGACATGGATTATAATCTTTCTCTCTGTCCGTGTGTTGTTTCCTGACTTCCGATTTATGACGACTGAAAACAGACTACATTGAACACATCAACTTAGGCTACGCTTGGCCAAGCGCTTAGGGTATCATCACTAAATCATCGAGGGGCCCACTGATATCGCTTTTATCCCTCTTAGGGTAAAAGGAATGGATAAACTTCGACTTATATGCTTGCTCAATTTACTCATCAAATCACAAACAACAATATGTTTTATAACACCAAGCTACTGGTGCGTTTACGTATCATCAATGTGCAACTAACTTGTAAACTACAACTCATATCTCTCCATTTCAAGAATATAAGATATTATTGTCTCACAATCACTCTTTATAAAATCCATGAAGTGATTCAGATGAGCCTGGGTTTAATCCAATACTCAAATCTTATTACAGGAGTACTCATGAACATTGTAGCAAACTTGTGCTATGTCTAAACGCTTAGACAATCTACAGTCGGATTCATGACAGTCTTACCTCATTACTTACTTTCAAAGTATGATTGTCTGTGGATGTTTGAATAATCTTTATTATTCGGGAAGTAAAACATGCAAAGTGAAACACAAGAATAATCCAATCCAATATGGACTCAACCATATTGATTACACATTATTCATTGTTTAATGTTTCGATTAATCAACTTAACACTTGAATTAAAACAACAATTATCCCATGCTCCAAGCATGCACACTATGGTTGCCTATTGTCCTTACCTTGTGAAATAGATCAATTGAACACATTTCCAATGATGATCATTTCACAATTTCCTGATCCTTATTATAAGTGTCAGAATACAAAATCCTTGCCACTAATAGAATCCATTAGTGTCTAAACTTTACGTAATGTTCCTTTTGTAATGGTGAGACACAAAAATCACAGAGACTTGGCCAATGATATTACAAAGTATTCCATTTGAGAATGTTACAAGACAATTCCTTGGAATTTAAGTCTCACATTCAAAGAGCATTCCTTGAACATCCTTCTTGCATTAAATTTTCTATCTCACACAAAAATTCTTAATATGAACCTCACATTATGGAAAACATAATTACCATATGACTATCTATTCTAAATAGAATCCTATCTATTCCTAATTATATCAATATGGTCCATCAATTACTATACCTCCAACTGTTTACAAGCAACCAATCTTTGGTGAACCTTAGATTGTCCTTGAAAGATGTTTAACAACTTTAGTCATATCAAGTTTTGGTCCCTTTTCCCTCTTAATGCGCTAGGCAATTGGAAAAATCAGAACAGGTGAATATTATTGCATATGCAATCGATCCTATACCCAAAGCATATGGGATACGATTCATAATGTCTTATATAAAGACAAGATACTTGACCAGTCTCTTACTATAATATTTCCATATATAGAATTTCCTAGGTTGAAACATTTGAACATTACATTCATATATATCTATGACTAAGTCCCATTAAAATTTCAATCTATGCTTTTAGATTCGAAATGAAGTTTAATTGCCCTTTCCTTTAAATTTTACTATAGCGAAACAACTTTTCAACCTCTGCAACTTTGCAAATTACAACTTTGTTTCCTATATATATAGCATTGCTAACTTGCAACACTCAATGTAATAATCGTGCTCCCACCAGCATAATGATTACATACTTACAAGCATAACACTTATGCTCCCACTAGCTTTGACATGTACCTAGAAATCTGCTGGACTTCTAGAAATCAATACTTACTGGCTTTCTTTACAAAGTTTAGATTTTTGATACGAGATGCTTCGATAAGCCTTTATCTATGCTTCTCAAGTTCATATACCTGTCCTTTGATAGCTCATATGTGTGTCTAAATTATTTCAGAACTTACAATGGTAAGTCCCGAATGTTCAGACTATTTGCCATTTCTCATAATTCGACCTATGAAGAGGGATGCCATAATCATAATCGAATTCGAGAATGCAATTACCACAACTGCTATCTCTTTAAATCTACTTGTGAAAGTGTTTCCTCATAATTATTTTCATGAACTTGATAGAAGCCTTATGCCACTTAGATTTTATGGTGTATGTGTTTCTATCCATGTGAATATGTCATTTCCAATTATTATCATAAGACATGGTCTATGACAAATTCAAACTCATATGGACTGAACTTGGTCAATCTTAATTTCTTGACATATGGTAGCACAAAGGCCTACCCTATCTTCCAAGTTGTTTAGCAACTCACCCTTACTAATCAATGTACTTTCACTAATCCAGGTGCTTTTCCTTATGTAAACAATTAAGAACTCAATGAACTCACATGAATAGTCAACTTTAACTGGAATAGGCACATAAACAAGAATATGTCAACATGATAGGTTAGGAACCTCAAGTTGTGTGCTAGTGATAAACAATAGGTTTATTCTTCATTAGTTCTTATTCAATATCGTCAAGACTCCTATTGACCTCTTGGCATATAAGATTCTCTTCTCAAGAAACATTTCTTGACAAATAAATATTCAGGAGTTAGTGTGGATTCTTATCAAGAATGACACTTCATATAACTGGTCTCATTTGGTCTTTGACAAACAAATGTTCGTGTGACCCTTTAGTATCATATGTTAATTAACAATATCACTTTAATATGATTCTTGAGCATACTAGATCTTATAAAAATTACAACTAAATCTGTATTAAACAAATAATCATGTAATACATGTTCACATGTTTGGCCAAGCATGTTGAATATGCTCAGACCTTTGCTTCACATTAGTAGTTTTCCTATAGGTGGTTGGCATTTACTTCTTCTGGAGTTTGCATTTCAAATACTACTAAGAAGAGATCTTGTTTTTTCATTCTCGATTTCTTTTAGCCTTTAATACTTCAAACAAAGATGACACTTCACCATGCAATCTCACAATCACATACTTGCAACACTAGACATCATCCAAGCCCTTAAGCTCGAATATTCTTTCCATATTATTTTCTCAATCCAAATAACGCTCTAGATCGGTTCCTCCTATGAACTTAGGTAATTTTGTATATAATTGGTCTCATTTGGTCTTTGTCTTATCCAAGACATCACAACTACCAATCTCAAATGTGCATGAGTAAGAAAACTTTTCTACTCCACATTTCATGATGTGTTATAAACCTACTTAGGACATGTCACTCAAGACACAATCTTGGAGTATAACTCTAAGACTCGATTTTGGAACAAAGTATGACTCATCTTATTGATTTAACCATTTCAACAATTCACGATTCTATTGGGTTTTGAGCATTCTAACACTCCTAAGTGTATATGAGACCCTAAATACCTTGGATCTATGTTTTCTCTATTGTACATGCAAATATGAACTTTCCAAGGTATTACCCTATCTAGCATACAATAATTGATACTTGGGTAATCAAATGGATAGAATACATACCTTTGTTGATGTAGCTTGTCTTCATGAAGCTTGAGTGCCTAGTGCCCCAAGTGTGACACCTCAAATGGTTCACACAACACCAAATACACTTGGAATAGATTAGAGAGAAATCCACACTTCATAAAATCGGCTAGCCCTTTCACATATACTCTAGTGCTGATTTTGTCACCAATAAGATCTTTATATAGTGTCACAATTAGGGTAAACCCTAATTGTCATGGCTTTCCATTTCGTTGAATCCATGGGTTCAAATATACCATGGAGCATCTTATGGGTTTTAGCCCAACTTGATAATCCATGAAGTTTTAGTCCACTATACAAGTATGGATGATTTACACAATCAACCCATATATTTAACTAGTCTTCTTTTGATCACTTAATTAATCCTAGATTAATTCTTGATCAATACTAATTAAATAATCTTATTAATATATGAGAACTTATAATATATTAACAAACCTTAAGTGTTATTTCTCTCATTTTAGTCTATCCAAATGCATGATGCCATGCAACTCAAATGGACCATGCTGGGTCGGGTCAATGCTTACCGATTATAGTTATGGACTTAGACATTAATCCAACAGTCTCCCACTTTGATAAGTCTGAAACTATTATTGCAAGTATGACTTCAAGAACCGACTGGAAATCGTAGCTCTCAAAAGTTTTTGTCGCAGTCTGACCTTGCCGATGATCTCTAACCTTTGTCAATGACTTGTCCATTAGATAAGGGATCGTATATTCCTCCATTCTAGATATCATATGGACTGAGACATGGATTATAATCATTCTCTCTGTCCATTTGTTGTTTCCCGATTTCCAATTTATGACGACTGACTAATTGAACAAATGAAATCAGTCCAGGCCCGGCCGAGCAATTACTTTTGTCAACACTAAATCATCGAGGGGCCCATAGCTATTGCTTTTATTCTGAAGGTAAAAGGAATGGATAGACTTCGACTCATATGGCTTGTTCTACTACTTGTTGAATCATACACAAAGGCATGTTTTATAACAACGAGTTACGTACCAATGCGTTTTCGTGCAATCAATGTATAACCAACTCATAGTAACAACTCATATCTCTAGGTTTGAAGAATATAAGATATTATCGTCTCATGATCACTCATGATAAAATCCATGAAGTGATTCCAATTAGCGCGGGTTGAATCCAATACTCAGAACTTATGAGCACTCATGAGTGTTGTAGCACCACCTTGTTCAACATCTTAGACCTCCAGAATCCCAACCCATGACAGTCTTGATTCATATCTACTTCCAACATATGACCGACTGTGGATGGTTTGAATAACTTAGTCATTCAGAACAATGACCTAGTTATTCTGGAAGTCAAAACATGCAAAGTGAAACACAATAATAATCAAATCCAATATGGTCTCAGAACTTATGAATATAAATAAAACACCTTTTATTTATCACCATATGACTACACATTATTCATTGCATACTATTTCAGCTATCAACTTTATTCTTGAATTTAAAACACTAGTTGTCCCATGCTCCAAGCATGTACACTATGTTTTCTAAACACTAGTCACGCCACACACCAAGTGTGCATACTATGTTTGTCTATGATCTTTACTTTGCGAAATAGACCAATTGAACTTAACTCCAATGATTCTCATTTCACAGTGCCAAATCCTTATTGTAAATGCAAGAATTCCAAATTCATGCCATTTACTGAAATCTGTTAGATTCTAAACTTATATGCATTGATCCTCTTGTAATGATTATGCACAAAGTCACAAAGACTTGACAACAAACGTTACAGAGTATTCCAATGGAGATCAACTCCATGGAAACATCCTTCTTGCATTAAGTTATTCTAATCTTACACAGATTGAATAATTTCTAACTTTGAAACATTTCCATATTCCATTTTGACTATCACTTCTGAACAAGTGTTGCCTCCTTACAGATTATGTCAATATCGTCCTTCCAGAATTAACACTATACTTCAAACTGTCCTTGAGCAACCAATCTTTGGTAAACCTTAGATTGTCCTCGACAATTGCTTAATCATTTTAGTCATATCCAATTCTAGATCTTTTTCCCTTCTTAATGCCCCAGGCATTTGGAATATTTAGAAAGGATGAATATAGAACATGTAAACGATCCTATATCCGAAGCATATGGAACACGATTTATGATGTCTCACATAAAGACTAAACCAGTCTTTTGCTATAATATTTCCATTTCAATTTGCCAAGTTCTCATAAGTCAGATTTTGAAAAGGGATGCCATAATCATAATCGAATTTTGGAACGCAAATAATGGACCCATATATAGAATTTCTTTATGTTGAGCCAATCCAACATAAAATTCATATATATATCCTTCACTAAATACGATTAAAACCTCAATCTAAGCTTTTAGATTTGAGATGATGTATAATTTCCTCTCCCTTAATTATATAGCAAAACAACTTTTTCCCAATTGAAACCTTTTGTTTTCTATAATTAACATTGCTAACTTGCAACCTTTATTATAATTATCATGCTCTCACTAACATGATGATTATTAGCATAACACTTATGCTCCCACTATCTTTGACATGTATTCAGAAATCAGCTGAACTTACCAGACTTTTCTTACCAAAGTTCAGATTTCTGATACTAGATTGCTTTGATAAAACTTTATCAATATCATACACCTTATCTTAGATAGCTCACATGTGTGTCTAAAAAATTTTAAGAACTATGAAAAGGGATGCCATAATCATAGTCTCGATTGTTTAGACCTTTGCCACTTCTCACAAGTCCATGTTAGTGTGCCGATTAACCACACATGCTCCACTAACGAATTTGAGAAGGCAAATATCACAATTGCTATCTAGCTAAAATCTACTTAGTGAAAGTATTTCCTTACCATCATTTTCATGAATCGGAGAGAAACCTTATGACACTTAGATTTAATGGTGTATGTGTTCTTATCCATGTGAATTATCAAAACCATAGTCACAAGAAAAGGATAATGAGAAATTCAAACTCATATGGACTGAACTCAATCTTAATTTATTGCCATCTGGCAGCTCAAGGGCCTACCATTGCTTCCAAGTTGTTGTGCAACCAATTGAGAACTCTAAGAACTCATGTTTAAAGCCAACTTTAATTGGAATGGGCACAGAATATGTCAACACGATAGGTTATAAACCTCAAGTCGTGTGCTAGTGAAGAACTTCAGGTTTTATTCTTAATTAGTTCTTGAGACTTTCAAGATCTTTAAGACTCCCACTGTCCTCATGACATATAAGACTCTCTTGTTAAATATTCAAGAGATAGTGTGGATTCTAATCAAGACAAACACCTCACACAATTGGCCTTAGTTGGTCTTTGTTTTATCCAAAATATCACAACTTACCAATTACCAATGTACAAGAGTAGAAAACTTTTACTCTTACATTTGACAAGTGTTTTAAACCTTCTCTAAGACATGTCACTTAAGTTACAATCTTAGAGTATAACTCTAAGAATTGTTTTTGGAACGAAGTATGAATCATCTTCTTGATTTAACCCCTTCAACAATTCATAACTCCTCTTCTTAACTATCAGAATGCACTTAGAAGATAAATTGTAATAAGGTCCCTTAATCATTAAGATGATCATATAACATGATACTAAAGTACTCTCCCATCTTTTCAGATTTGAGAAACTTTTATCCTTCTGCCAAAGTTGATTCTTCTTATTCGCTCTACCATACATTGGAACCTTTTCCAATGTCTCAAAATTACACTTAAGCTTGTAAGTATAACCACATTTACAGAGCTATAGTAAATTATAACGAATAGTCTTATCGAACTTTTGTGGTGGACATGATCAGTGCCAAGAATGTGTACTCGATCCCTTAGTCCTTCACTTGACTCACACATCCATGTGAACAAGTAGTTAGTCTTAATTTTTCCAATGCTTGAAAGTTCTCATCCATCATGCTACACAACTTGCATGATTCCAAGTCTCGGTCCAATTGAAACCTTGGATGATGAGAATCTTTCCTTATTTGGTAAATTTAGACATTACCACAAATGAAAGAATCAAATTCACTTTCCAATATTGCTAGAATCATATAAGCAACAATTTTTCCACAAATGCCATTGTAAGGATACTTAAAATAAATAAAATCAAATATTTTCCTTTTATTTTAAAAGCTTTGAGGAAAAAACTATCCTTACAGTGCAAAAAACACATGAAAACTTTGTTTTTATCTATTCCTAAGCAATATATCATAACTCTTAAGAAGTAGCTCAAGAACCTGATCTTCAAACTATGCGATAGAAATCCATCTACGCGATCAGATTCAGCATATTCTTTCTTTAAGTTTCTTCCTTTTCTTTGATTCTTAAAACATCAACATGTGACCCAGTCATATCATGTATCAAGAATCTCAGAATAGAAACTTAGCAGAGTTAGATAATGGATTTTACCTGAAGTAGAGTCAAACTTATTGACTTTAACATCCTTAGGTAAATTTGGCAGCTTCGCAACTAATGCCCCTTCCTTTGGAAATAGATACATATGGACCCTTGATAATGGGACTATCTCAGATTTAGCCTCTCTCTTTACCATTTGGTCAACCAATTTAACTATGGCTAATCCTTTTCCATTGGTAAGAGAAAGCTTTTTCTGGATTTCTAGTGTCGTCATTGTCAATGTCCATAAAGTTTTAGGAAGTTGATCTTAGCAAATAGATAAGATCATTAAGGGTCTTGTCATAGTCTGTTTCATAGAAGTCCCAAAGGAACTCACTATGTCACTTAGAAAGTGATTGAACCACCAACTTTCTCAAGACTTTGACACCCAACTCTCCTGGCTTGTCAATATGTGACTACATCTCAAAGATGTGATCACACATAGACCTTTGCGTGCCAATAGGGCTTGAGTGACCTTAAACTTTTCAAGAACTTGTGGGTTAGGGAGAATAATTAGAGGAGGTGAAAGAAGTATGATTTCCATGGGACATCATCTTCATTTAGCAAAGCTTGTTTCAAGAGATTTGGGAAGATCATAAATGTCTAAACCAGACATCTTTTGGGAGATATTCAAGATAGTTGATTTAAAGTCCATAATATAACACCCAATATGAAATATTAAGGCTAGTGTAACATCCCAAAAATACAGGCCGAAAATTTCATTTTTAAATACATCATTATAAAACCAACAGTGTAATAGAACATTTGTAATATCATGTCTTGTCAAAACCAAAGTAGAAATAATTAAACATGTTATCATAAAACAATATCAGAGTGTAATCCTAAAGATCTCATGTGCGGAAAACCATAGTATGATGTGCTGTGATCAAGCCAGCTCCTTTCCTTTAGACACGAAGTACCTGAAACCAAAACTGAAAACTGTAAGCATGAAGCTTAGTGAGTTCCCCCATCATACCACATACCATAATCACATAACATACATATATTGTCAGGCATATCTGGGTGCCCGACCTACCCCTTCGGTCCTCTCGACCAGATACTGGCTAGCATATCTGGGTGCTGGCCTCCTCTTTAGTCCTCTCGACCGGATACTGGCTAGCATATCTGGGTGCTGGCCTCCCCTTCGGTTCTCTCGACAGGATATTGGGGACTATTTCCCCTTACTACTACCACATAACACATATTACATAATCTATCTAGCATGGCTGGGCATGACTACCCCTTCGGCCCTATCGACCGGTAATCTGGGGACTATCTCCCCTATTGTCACTAGCACATAGCATCATATCATACTAGCACATAACATATCAGGTAGTAGCAAACATAGATGAATATCACAGAGACAATCATCTAATCATACAACTGCTACTAATGGGTCGGCATTGTGGTCGTAGACCCACCGCTATTGGAAGGTAACTCACCTCACACTACTGAAGTCCCGTAGACATAACCCCACATTGCTGAAGTCCCGCAGACTTCACCCCAGCTGCTAGATGACAGATTCCCGAACTGTCAACACCAAAATAACACCCAATTAATAATTGGGTCCCAACACATACTCATAGATACTCACTTGGATAATTACTACATTACCCTAAGGTTGGCTTTATGCAAGCCCAAGGCCCAATCCTTAGGCCCAAAGTCCACTAGGAAATCAAAGCCCAACATATGGCCCAATTTTCCAAATTGGGCCCAGGCCTATACATGGTCTTATTCTAAGGCCCAACATCATATAATCATTAAGGCCCAACTATGGCCCAATTTTCCAAATTGGGCCCAACGCCTTACATGGGCCTTACCCTAGTCCCATTAAATTATTTAATCCATATGGTTATTCTTGGATGACCCATTAATAATCCAATCATCAAGGCCCAAAAGAAAGGCCCAATGATAAACCCAAGTGAAATTAGGGTTGCACATAAAATGATGATTAGGGTTAAGTTTCCTACTTAACCCATTAAGGACTTAATCCATTAAGTCCAATATTGCTTAGATTAATCTTTGCCAATGATTATTATTTAATATCCCAAGTTATTAAATAATTCTCGTGTGTGTGTGACCCGATTAATTCTTAAAGTTAGGTTTTCATTGGCATTAGGGTGTTCCAATCCAAATATTAGCCCATTTATCAATTTGTTGGCCTTTTATGACAATTAGGGCTTTTTTGGGCCTAATAAGCCCACTAAAAGATTATCAAGCCTATATGGGTTTTATTAGGTCAATTAGAGTCCATTAAGCTTCATTGGGCCCATTAGAGATCCTTTGAGCCCATTAGGGTTTCTAGCACCCCAAACAAGTCTATCACAAGAGGCAAAGCGCACCGCCATCCGACACGGTGGCCGGTGGCGGTAGGAGGCGGAAGCCACCCCCCTAGGGTGGTGGTTTCTAATTTTCTTTCCATTATTTCGCTTTTGAGTTACAATTACAACGAAAATACCAAAGCAAGACACACACTAACTAAACTAAATATACACACACAAACCACCTTGAGGTGGCCGACAGTGGTGCATAGCGGCAGCCACCACCTCACGACGATGATGGTGGCTGTTTTCAGTTTTCCGACCAAATGAAATCACCCATCACACACACCCATATGCATTTCTGCTTGCAAAACGAATCCAACACCCACCTGTGGTGGGCGGCGACGGCAGCAGCACTCTAGCGGCAATCAACGGCGGATTGCGGTGACAACAAGGAAATGGACACCATGGTGGGATGCCATGGTGGTTCCCACGTTTTTTTGGCCAACAGAAGGCATACGCACACACTAACACAAGTCGAGCAAGGGGAACACACCCAATCACAGCCACCCCCACGGTGGCTCACGATAGTCAGAGAGAAGCGCCATCCACAACTGCACCCGCTGCTTGATAAAGCGATGGCGGCGATAGCTCGACGACAGAAGAAAAGGAGACGAAGCGGTGGCTGAAAACGATGACAATAAAGCTCAGCAAAGCCCACCTTGACGAACGACGGCTCACTGTCTTCATCGACCCTCGGCGGTTCTCCGGCAGCAGCGTCGCAATGGCGACCTTCCATAGCAGTGTAGCAGCCGGCGGTGCTCAATGGCGAGGTGGTAGGCATCCCCGTTGATCGGAACAACGAACAAAAGGGAGGTGGTGGCGGCTGACTTCACCCATGGCGGCTGAAGAGGTTCTGCTTAGGGTTAGGGTATGGATGGTGGTGTTAGGATTATATACTCCGATCCTTGAAACTTATGGCCATAATAATAAGAATGGTCCCTGCCTTCCCATTTTCCTTCAAAACAAGGCCAAAGTTTATAGTACAACCCTATGAATCTAATATTCCTTTCAACACAAATCCAAAGAAATTGCCAAACAGCCCCTAACATCCAAAATTCTTTCACAATCAGTCCGTAAGTTACCATTTGAACCCCACCATCTAAAACCCTTTACAAATTAGGTACGCAATATACCAAACAGTTCCCCAATGTCTTAAGTATAACATATTCAACCCCTCCACCTCATTTCTTTTAAAAATAATTTCTCGGTAATTACCACAGATCTCATGTCTTCATAAATATTTATAAAATGAGTCCCAAACTCATGCTTTTAATCCCCGACTTCTAAAAATGTGGCAATTTAACTCCTTGAACCCAACACCCTGCATATATAATTATTTGTTTTAGGGCTACGAGCCATTCGTTAATTTATTTATTTAATAAATAAATGGGGTTTTACAGCTAGGACCCAACACAATACTTTTATAACTTGGAAGAGGAATGTTTTAATCCAAGCTATAAAATATTTGAAGGTAGGTGAATGACGATTCACCAATTTCCACCATGAAAATGAAATAATTTAATTAGGTTTTACTTGGATTTGAAACTCCTAGATCTTTTCAGATTCATTGAACTGTTCAATGGCATGTTTCAATCTCGAGTGTGCCCTTCAGGTTTTGTGACTGGGATACCAAGGATTACAAAACAGGGTGTGAAGTAACCATGCAAATTACTTGGTACTCTTAAGTGTTTACCCCTCAATCGATGTGCCGGTTAACCACACACGCTCCATCGATACTATGATAAACATTAAGTTACCCTTTGCCTACCTTGTTAAATCCAGGTTAGTGTGCCGGTTAACCACACACGCTCCACTAACAACTTAAACAAAGTGCAAAGTGTAATTTCATGGATTAGCACCTTATTCGCATTTTCCTAAGTAACTAAGATTGGGTATTAATAAGAGTTTAGTTACTTAGTATTTATCATTAATACTTTTAATGAAGGAAGAATTCTAGTCCTTGTCCTGTCCATTCGGCTAACGACCCTCCACCAGTCAAGGAAGCGGTGGGTGAGAGTGGACACCCATTAAACTGCAATTTTATAGGCAGTAACCTTATACCCCCTTATAGATAGGCTTCGTGAATGAGGCCTACTAATGGTAAGACTGACTTTGCTCTTATACATGTATATAAATATTATTAACTTATAATATTATAAAGTAAAAGGGTTAAATTTTAACTTTTAAAACTCTAAGGGCTAATTTGGAATTAAAGTATTCATAAGTGAAAACTTTTCAAATTCCAAAACTTGAGGTAAAGTTTTGAAACTATTCAAAACTAATTAATTCCATAACTTATGTGTTTAAAGTAGTTTTAATTAAAAAAAACTCTTCAAGTTCCGTAACATGAGGACAAGTTATGGAAGACTTTAAACTAATAAAAGAATGTAACTTTTTCTTTATTTTGTAACTTATGGAATTAATTAAGGTTACACATTTTATTACTTAATGAAGTGACTCTTGAACCTCCATAACTTGAGGACAAGTTATGGAGTCATAAAACCATTTAATGAGAACAAGACTCTTCATTTTTGTAAACTTTGCCAACTTTTATTAGTTTTAAGATACATAAATGTGACCTTTCATGTAACTTGAGGACAAGTTACAGAAACACATTTTAGAATCATCTCTTAGATTAAAATGGATTGAAAACACATAATCAATTAACTTATCTATTAATCTAAGCAACTCATATGAATAAAGATAACTCACATCAAACTTTTTCATGTAATTAACATAACTTTTAAACTAATACAAAACATGAATCTATTGACAATTATCTTATTAAGTGTTACCACATCAAAAACAAGTTTATAAGTCCAAAAACATCTTAGGGTAATGTTCCTAGTCCAATTCCAGCCAAAACAATCGAATATATGTTGTCTGGGGGTCCAACTCGTCGAGTGCACGAACCAACTCGGCGAGTTGGATGCTTTTTGCCTTGGACTTGGCGAGTCCATCAGTGGACTCGACGAGTCTGCTGAGCAGACAACATCAAAATTCAATTTTTAAGCCAATTTTGCAAGTATAACAAGAAAACAAGCCTAGGCTCTAATACCACTGTTGGGTTTTGAGCATTCTAACACTCCTAAGTGTACATGCAACCCTAAATACCTTGGATCTATGTTTTCTCTATTATACATGCAAATATGAAATTTCTAAGGTGTTACCCTATCTAGCATACAATAATTGATACTTGGGTAATCAAATGGATAGAATACATAACTTTGTTGATGTAGCTTGCCTTAATGAAGCTTGAGTGCCTAGTGCCCCAAGTGTGATACCTCAATGGTTCACACAACACCAAATACACTTGGAATAGATTAGAGAGAAATCCATACTTCATAAAATCGGCTAGCCCTTTCACATATACTCTAGTGCTGATTTTGTCACCAATAAGATATTGATATAGTGTAACAATTAGGGTAAACCCTAATTGTCATGGCTTTCCATTTGCTTGAATCCATGGGTTCAAATATACCATGGAGCATCCATGGAGCATCTTATGGGTTTTAGCCCAACTTGATAATCCATGGACTTTTAGCCCACTATACCAGTATGGATGATTTACACAATCAACCCATATATTTAATTAGTTTTCTTTTGATCACTTAATTAATCCTAGATTAATTATTGATCAATACTAATTAAATAATCTTATTAATATATTAGAACTTATAATATATTAACAAACCTTAAGTGTTATTTCTCTCATTTTAGTCTATCCAAATGCATGATGTCATGCAACCCAAATGGCCCATACCGGGTCGGGTCAAGTCTTACCAATTATAGTTATGGACTTAGACATTAATCCAACAGATTCGTCTTCTAAGACATGCAGATGCACTGAGTTGTACTTTAAGCGTCAATTGTGACATGGTTCCATAATCATCACGATGATCATAAAACGCAATGCTAAAGTACTCTCCTTTCCTTTCACATTGGAGAAACTTTTATCTTTCTGCCTAATTGATTCTTCTTATTTGTTCTGCTATACATTGAAACTTTTTCAATGATTCAGAATTTCACTTAATCTTGTAAGCATAACCATATTTACTAAACTTCTAGTAAATTATGACGAATAGTCTTTATCATTCTTTTGAAGGGTTTTTAGCATTCTAACACTCCTAAGGTATACATGCAACCCTAGAAACCTTGGATCTATGTTTTACTAAGATACATGCAAATTTGATTTTCCAAGGTTCTTACCTAACTAGCATGGCATGGGGAACTTTGAAACATAAAAGCTAGTAGAAGAACATACCTTTCTTGTTGCTTGGATTGCTCGAGAACCTTGTGAACCTAGCACCTCAAATGTGATGCCTCAAATGTTTCACACAACACCACAACACTTGGAATAACTTTGAGAGAAGTATACTACCACTCAAATTGGCTAGCCCCCTTGATCTACACATAATGCCGATTTTGGTAGCCCATGGGGTCCTTTTATAGTTGTGTCACAAGTAGGGTTACAACATGTAAACCCTAATTGACACGGCTTTTCATATTCCATGATCCATGGGTTTATAACCTCCATGGACTATACATGGAGCACCTTATGAGTTTTAGCCCAATTTAATAACCATGGATCATTAGCTCATTATAAAAGAATGGATGATTTACACAATCAACCCCATATATTTAATTAGTTTCTTTTTTATCACCAAATTAATTCTAAATTAATTATTGATCAAAACTAATTAAATAATATTATTAATATATTAGAACTTATAATCTATTAATAAACCACAAGTGTCCTTTCTCTCATTTAGTCTATCCAAGTGTTGCAATGCCATGCAACCCAAATGGACCATGCTAACCAGGTCAAGTACATTCCAGAAATAGTAATGAACTTAGACACCTAGTCCAACAGTCTCCTACTTGGATAAGTCTAATAACTATAACTGCAAGAATGACTTCAGGAACCGATCAACAATCGTAGCTCTTTCAAAGTCTCGTGGAACTTAGATGATGATGATACTCCATTTAAGATAAGTAATCATATAATCCTCTGTTCTAGATAATAGCCGGACAAATACATGGAAAAATGTCTTACTTATTGTCCAGCAGTTTGTTTCCAAATTTCCGATTTGTTTGCATAGAACTTAATCGAACACATCAATTTAGTTCTGACCGGGTCCGGTACTTAGATCACAACAAAATCATAGAGGGGACTAGATGTCATTTCTAATCCTAGAAGGAACAGATAAACTTCGACTCATATGCTTGTTCTACTATTTGTTGAATCATACACAAAAGCACATTTTATAACATCGATTTACCAATGCATTTTCATCCAATCAATGTATAACCAACTCAGTCAACAACTCATATCTCAAGGTTTAAAGACTTATATGGTATTACCGTCTAACGATCACTTGGGATAAATTCCATGAAGCGATACAAGTGAGCGTGGGTTGAATCCAATACTCAGAACTTATGAGCACTCATGAGTGTTGTAGCAAATCTTGCTACGTCCAATACCTTAGACATCTACAAGCCAACTTCATGACAGTCTTGATTCATATCTACTTCCAAAATATGACCGACTGTGGATAATTTGAATAATATGATAAACATAATTATTCTGGAAGTCAAAACATGAAAAATGATATGATAGTAAATGATTGACAGAAGATAGCAACACTTTACTTATAAATAAGCGACAACTTTTATTTATCATCAAATGTCAATTACACTTTACAAATTTCAAAAGCTAATATCATCCTTTAGCCCTATGCGCCTTGCATGCTGAAGATGCTTAACCCTACCCAGTCCTTTCGTGAGGGGATCTGCTGGGTTCTCATCCGATGAAACCCTATTTTCCATGAGGAGTCCTTCTTCTATTCGATGTCTTATGAAATGGTATTTTATGTCGATGTGTCTGGATCTCCCGTGATCCCTTGGTTCCTTGGCTAAGGCAACTACACTGTCACTATCATAGAAAATCTCCATACTCTGATTCGCAAGTTGAATCAGCCAATGTCTCTTACTTGGAACTTTTTCAAATAATTTCTCCTCTGTTTAAGCTAAAGGCCCAGCCTGACTGAGAGCGGAAATTATCCCCATCAGTCTGGAATCTAGCATCACTATACCCTACTAGTCTCAAGTCATCACTCCCACCGAGGGTAAGGACCCAGTCCTTAATCCTCCGCAGGTACTTGAGAATGTTCTTTACCGCAGTCCAGTGCACCTTACCAGGGTTCCCCTGATATCGGCTGACCATCCTCAATGCAAAGGCCAGATCAGGACGAGTACATGTGTTATAGCATACATGATCTAGCCTACAGCGTAAGCATACAGTACTCGACTCATCTCAGCTATCTCAGCTTGTGTAGTTGGGCTCTGAGTCTTACTCAATCTGGGGTTACTCTGGATCGGTAACTCTCCTTTCTTGGAATTCTACATGCTGAACCTATTCAGCACCCTATCCAAGTGGGTACTCTGACTAAGTCCAATTAGTCTTTTACTCCTGTCTCTCAAAATTCTTATCCCTAGTATATAGGCATCTTCTCCAAGGTCCTTCGTAGCGTAACACTTCCAAAGCCAGGACTTCACTTCCTGCAGAGTTGGGATGTCATTTCCTATGAGTAGTATGCCATCCATATACAGTACCAAAAATCTAACTATACTCCCACTAACCTTGACATATACACAAGATTCATCTTCGCTTCTCGAAAAGCCAAACTCTTTGACTTTCTCATCAAAACAAAGATTCCATCTAGGAGGTGCTTGTTTCAATCCATAGATGAATTTCTCAAACTTACACACTCTATTAGGGCACTATGTATTGACAAAACCCTCTGGCTTACTTATGTAAACATCCTCAGCCATCCTTCAATTAAGGAAAGCGGTTTTGACATCCATTTTCCATATTTCATAATCATGAAATGCAGCAATGGCTAACATAACCCTAATAGACTTAATCTTTGCTACTGGTGAAAAGGTCTTGCCATAATCAACTCCCGGAGTTTGAGGAAAGCCCTTTGCAAGCAGTCGCGCCTTATAAGTGTGTACATTACCATCCATGTCGGTCTTCTTCTTGAAGATCCATTTACACCTCACTGTCTTACGACCTGGTACATTGTCAACCAAGTTCCAAACTTGATTGTCATACATGGGTTGTATCTCGCTGTCCATAGTCTCTTTCCATTTGGCAGACTCAGGGCCTGCCATGGCTTCCGTTTAGCTGTTAGGTTCATCCAGACTTACCAGTGTATTACCACTGAGAAGTGTATCGCCTTCCGCAGTAATATGGAAACCATAGTAATGCTTTGGTGTATTCCTAACTCTTGTGGAACGCTTCAGAGGTATAGACTTGTCAGTCAAATCAATAAGAGTTTCCTCCTCAGGTTGATTGCTAGGGTTTGAGGTTCCTTCACCACTTAACTCTTGAATTTCTTCAAGATCAATTTGCCTTCCACTGTTTCCTTGGCTTATGAACTCTCTCTCGCGAAAGACCCCTCTCCTTGCTACAAAGACCACATTATCATTGGGTCTATAAAAGAGGTAACCAAAAGATTTATGTGGGTAGCCGATGAAAATACACCTCTCACTTCAAGGTTCAAGCATATCGTGAGTCTCGCATCTCATAAAAGCCTCGCAACCCCAAATCGTGATGTGGTCGAGATTTGGAACATTTCCATTCCACATCTCGTGAGGTATTTTGGCAACCTTCTTTGTAGGGACTAGATTAAGAATATGGGCGACAGTCTCTAAGGCATACTCCCAAAATAAGATTGGTAGTGAAGCTCGACTCATCATGGAATGAACCATATCCAACAAGGTTCAATTACGCCTCTCAGCCACATCATTAACCTGTGGTGTCCTGGGAGGTGTCCATTGTGAGACAATCCCACATTCCTTAAGATAGTCAAGGAACTCTTTACTAAGATACTCACCACCTAGATCAGATTGAAGCATCTTAATGTTCCTGTCCAACTGATTCTCCACTTCCTGTTTAAACTCCTTGAACTTTTTAACGGTTTCTGACTTATGCTTGATTAAGTAGACATATCCATGTCTACTATAATCATTAGTAAAAGTCACATAGAATCGGTTAGCATCCCTTGTGGCAGTTTTGAAGGGTCCACACACATCTGTGTGTACAAGATCCAACAAACCTTCACCCCTAGCATAGGTACTAGTGAAGGGTGACTTTGTCAACTTTCGAAGTAAAGAAGATTCACAACTATCATCAGACTTTAGGTCAAATGACTCCAAGACTCCATCCTTTTCGAGTTGGCCTATGCATTTCTTGCTTACATGTCCAAGACGACAATGCCATAATGATGCTTTATCCAAGTTAGTGGAAGAATCGATAAACAACACATTATTTCCTAGGTTATCCACAACCGACACAGTTTCATATACACCATCACAAGGTAATGCTTTAAAATAAAGAACATTATTAAAGAAAGCATTAATACCACCACATTCATTATCAAACGAATAGGTAAACCCTTTTTGTACAAACCATGAAAGGAAATAACATTTCTCTCCATTTCAGACGCGTAACAACATTTATTCAAATTTAATGCTAACCCACTACTTAGCAACAAAGAATAAACTCCAATCTTGGTGACATGTGAAGCTTTCCTATTCCCCATGATTAAGTTTATCTTCCCATGCTCCAGATTATCACTTCTTCTTAGTCCCTGCAAATCAGAACATATGTGAATATGTCACAACTAGAAATTTTGGCGCCTTGTAACTACAACACTTATAACTACTATGAATCAATAACATGAAAGCATGCATGATGCTCATTCTATAACAACAAAACCTCATCAAATACTACATTCTAGCCCTATAAATGGTCAACAAAGAATTGGAAACCTTTGAAATCCCAATTTGAGTTCATTTTGGACTAGGAATTCTTTATTGGGCCTAATGGACTAATAAACTTCCAAATTATCCATCTTGAATCTAGAACTCTCTAATGGGCCCATAATGGACCCATATACATGTAACATGATATTTTGGGCCTTAATGGATCACAACCAAATTAATTTAGCCCTAATAGGTCATAAAAATTATACTTTTATTTATTTGGGTCAAGTATCATCTAACTTAACTATAATATGGGCTTAAGGACAAAAAGCCCAAAATCTTCTCTTTTCCCTCTCCATTCTTGGCCGAAGCCCACCAAGAGGAAGAGTTGACTTTGTGTGTGTGCCACCTCATTTTTACATAGAGGTTTTCCATGCAACTCTCATGTTTTCATGCAAGTCCACTCAAAGATCACTCTTCTCTCCTCTCTCTTCTTCTCTCGGCCGAACCCAAACACACACACACACACACACACTTCACTCAAACTCTCTCAAAGGAAACTCTCTCCATTCCTCTCCAAATTTTCGAGATCTAGGAAGCTTTCAAAGAGATTTTTCCACAAAACTCATCATCTAAGGTAAGTTCATACTTGGATCTATGACTTAGACTCTTTGTTTTATCAAAAATCTCTTCTAAATCTATTCCAACTTGTGATCTTGCACCTTAGAAGTCACTAAACTCGAGATCTACCAAGAAGACTTGCTAGGATCAAAATCTTTTTCTTTTCTCTCTTCAAAACCGAAAACACAACTCAAGGTGAGCTTCATACCCCTCTTTTTCGGTTTTCATATGTTTTATGGGGGAGAATACAAGAAAATGTGTAGATCTATGTGTATATGTATGCTATGTGTGATTTTATGCATGTATGTGTGTGATTTTATGTGTTTTTGTGATGAAAATGCAACCAAAAAGGGGCATTAACTCGAGATCTATGACATGAGAAAGGAAACAAACATAATCTAAGTTATTTTACACTAATATAGTCAAGAAAAATAGCTTATAAGGTTATGAGGAACATATTCTAACATAAAACCCATTTTAGGACTTAAATTGTCAAAAATCCAAAACTTGGGTTAAAAACTGTAAATTCACGGTTTCTTGAGGGTCAAAAGAGCCAAAACAATTTCTATAATCAATTTGCTTAATATTAGAATTTTCAAAGGACTTAAAATGTAAAAATTTAGCTTAATGGGCTAAATTTGGGCTTTTCGGCCCAATAAGCCCAAAAATTGAGAAATTTGGAGTTTTAAGGGGTTGAATTGTAACATTCTGTAAAACAGGGGATTTGAAGTGAAATAAAAACTATTTCAAAGGTGAAAAATGCTTTTCAAATTCAAAAAGGATAAAAAAATGTAAACTTTTTATATTTTGGGCAAAAACTGTAAAAGTTGCATAATTTGCGGTTTTAACCTGGAAAACATCATTCTGGAAGGGCTAAAGCTGTTTACAAAATAAATTTTGGGTTAAAAATGTATTTTCAACAAGTTTATGATACAAAAGTGTCAAGAAAATGTTTTAAGGACTAAAAACAAAATTCTTTTATATAAAGGGCTAAAAGTGTCATTCTTATAAAATAAAGGTAGTGAAAAGATCCAAATCATACTTTTAAACAAGTTAATTCATTAAGACAATATACAAGATACCCGACTAGCGTCAAAACGAAAAACTAATACACCTTCAATACCAAATATCGTTATAAACGAATTGATTCGGTCTCGGATCAATACAAAACAACAAGCATCAATTTAAAAACACTTTAATAGATACGTGATGACTACAATGAGTAAATCTACAAACTTTGGGCTTATGAGTTTCAAATCATGCTTGTTGGGCCTTGCAAGCCCACCAACATGATCTTTGGGCCCAAAGGGATAACGCTTATATGTTATTGGGCCTTCAATGACCCAATATTTTATAAAAGGACTTTCAATAGCTTTTATGTGCTAGTGGGCCAAAGTGTCCCCTTAGAGAAGCTAGTAAGGTCATAGTAATCAAATGCGAGTTGGACCATCGTGTCTTTCGCATCCACGACAGCCTAAGGTACTTACGATAGTAGTGGGACATAATACTCCCCTTCTCTTCGTTTGTTAAGGCTTACAAGAAATCAAAGTTGACAAAAAGTAGGACGATATACAATATGGATTAATCAATACTCATTCGTTAAGACAATACAAAAATCAGTAATCACGAATACATTTCAACATCGGAAAACATCAGGTTTTTCGGGGAATTCAATACTACTCGTTCGAAATTTATAACTATAATACAAAATACCCTTTATATATATATATATATATATATATATATATATATATATATATATATATATATATATATATACATATATATATATATATATACATATATATATATATATATATATATATATATATATATATATATATATATATATATATATATGTTTTTAAAATCATTCATGCATCAACTTATGGATCTTCACACACTTTGATAAAGAAAAGTCTTTTCTGAAAATATCGGATTTTTTGGGTTTTACAAAATACACCAATCATTTTATCACAACATTGCTTATGAACTCACCAACATTTCATATGTTGACGTTTTTTCAAAATAACTTGTATTCTTAGGTAACAGGTAAGCGGAAGAGTTCAGAAGTAATGTTGGATGTTATGTTGTTAAATGTACTCAAACTATTTAGGTTATGAATGTGTAATGTTAAAACAATGTACTTGATATGAACAATTCCAGTTGTAATATATTGATGCATGGTGATGCTTATGTTATGATTCATGTATATATTCATTGTGATGATATTCAATTAAAGTCACGCGAGCCCTCAGACGTTTCCTCCGTCTGGTTCGGGGGTGTGACAGGTTGGTATCAGAGCATTGTTTATAGTGAACTAGCATATCTAACCACACATTGATATGCAACTATAAACCAAAAAGGGACTAACCCAACTCTGAACAAAACAAAACAAATAAAAACACAACTATAAAAGCATCTTTGCCTGTGTGAATTAGGAAACATAATATAATACCAAACCAAACAAGATAATGCTATCATCTCGGGAAAGCCGAGACTGTTCACGGTTGTATCAAGGAGAGGATGTAGCCTGATCAACTACATTTCCTCCAAGGTACAACTATCACGTGTCCCGAGGAAATCGCGATGGTAGGAAAAACCTAAAAGCATACCCCTTTAGCACCAAAAAGAGAACAACGACTCAATCCATACGTCTTAAGAATGATATTAGCATGTTTATACACCCTCACAGACAGCATGGCTGGTTTCCATCACCCTGGAGATCCTTATTTCCCTAATCAGGGGAATAACGGATGGCTGGAAGAATCAGAGGAGGAACCTGAAGAGGACCCTGAGGAGGAGTCTGAAGAGGAACTCAAGGAAGACCCCAAGGAGGAATCCGAGGGGGAACCTGAGGCGGAAGCCGAAGGCGGATCTGCCAAGCCAGTGGTGGACCAAGAGGAGGAGGAAGCCGAAGGAGATCTCGAGGAAGAACCCAACGAAGACGAAGATGGTGATTCGGACGCAGAGTCCGAAGTCATCAACCCCCCTTATCCGATTAGGGTGCCCACTTATCGGGTAGGCCCCACTGGTCCTACACCCCCCTGGGGTATCGACCTTTGAAGGTGGAGCAGGCAGCAGGGACAGCGACCCCCGTGATGGAGGACCGTCCAATCGTGCTCTTCCAATCATGGTGAGACGATTACGGAACACTGGCGACCTAGCTCAGAGCACCTCCGATCAGATGCACCAGATGCGGACTAGGGTCGAGCGCGCAGAGCAGGAAACGCGAGAGGTTATCCGAGAGTTACACATGAGACAGGTGAGGTGGGAGGCTCAACTCTGAGATACGGAACCACAGGTGGCTCGTCTTTAGGGAGCGTACACTTCCTCAGCACCACCCCCTGGCACATCCCACCATGACTAGGACTAGTCATACCCGTCTTTAGTACTATGTCACTAGGATCTATGCTATGTACCCCGACTCTATGTTTAAGTGATTACACTACTCATAGAGCCGTTATGCTGCCGAAATTGCACCACTTATGTATTGCTCTTCCGAGCAAAATTTTCATGTATCAAAAATGCGGATAATATTAATGAAAAGTTTTATGTGTTCCACTGTGATGTTGTAATCTGCTATGTGTTATATATATCCATGATTGTATGTTAGATTGTAAAATTACGTAAGTTCGTGCCACACACCTAGTTTATAGGATCACCATCTCACGAAACCAGAGGCACTCCACATCTTTCCGTTCCATGACAGAAAGATGCCTCGACGACCGACTCACGGTAACCCTGGACCAACCCCTCCAGAGGTTGACTCAGCTGCATTCCAAGCAGCTGTGTCTGCTGTGGTCACCACATCAATGGCGTTGATTCACCAAGGGAACAATGGAAGAGTCAACGGACAAGGGGCAGGAAGTTCGAACAACGGGATCAATCAAGGACCGACCAAAACATGCTCCTACAAGGATTTCACCAATGCCAAGCCGCGAACCTTTAATGGCACGGGTTGTGTGATAGCCTTGAAAGGGTGGATTGAGAAGGTGGAATCGGTGTTCGAAATATGTGAATGCCCCGAGGAATTGAAAGTGAAGTTTGCCGCGTACACCTTTGTCGACCAGGCTCTCACCTGGTGGAATGGACATATAGAGGCCATGACTCTCCCTGTAGCCAACTCGATGCCATGGACGGAGCTGAAGAAAATGCTGATGACTGAGTACTACCCTCATGGCGAAATTCAGAAGATGGAGCAAAAGCTGTGGGATCTCACCGTCCGAAACTCTGATATAGATGCATACATATCAAAGTTTAGCGAGCTATCATTATTGTGCCCTGGCATGATTACGTCTGAAGGAAAGAAAATCGAACGATTCATCTGGGGATTGACCTCCCCGATCCAACAAAATGTGATCGCTGCCAAACCTGAAACGTTCGACATCGCCAAGACATTAGCCAAGAAGCTGTATGACCACAACAACAAAAAGGGCGAGAAGCCAGCGGAAATCGAGGGCAAGATAGAGAATGACAACAAGAAAGGAAAGAACAACAAGAGAAAAGGGCGACAAGGCTCGGAATTGGCAAAGAAGCAACAAACGGTGACGGTCAACGCTGCAACCACTCAAGTACCCTTCACACCACATGCTCCAGCCTCAGCTAATCCAAGTGCTGCTAGGCAGTATTCTGGGAATCTCCTAAAGTGCAACAAGTGCAACTACCACCATAACGGCGAATGCAGGGAAATGCATTGCACCAGTTGTAATCAGAAGGGTCACACTGCAAAGTATTGTAGGACCTATCCTCCCCAGAATCAACCACAAGGAAACAACAACAACAACAACAACAACAACCGCAACAACAACAACAACAACAGCCCCAACAACAACAGCAATAACACGGGATCAAGCCCCACTTGGTACAGATGTGGAAGGACAGGGAATATCCGTCAAAATTGCCCCAATACCAACAACTTTGGGAATGCAGGAACAGGAAGGGTGCTAGTTATGGGTTAGGGAGAAGCGGTTCAGGATCCCACTGTTGTTACTAGTACGTTTCTCCTAAACCACACTTATGCATGCATCCTATTTGACACCGGAGCAAAACGGAGTTTTGTGAGCAATAAATTCAAACACTTGTTAAATCAACAACCCCAGAAGCTTCATGAAACCTTCACGGTGGAAATGGCAAATAGGAAGACAGAATCCACTGGGGAAATCTATATTGGATGTACCCTAGCCTTAAATCACCACGTCTTTCAAATAAACTTAATGCTTGTTTCCATTAGGAGTTTTGATGTGATTATTGGCATGTATTGGTTAAGCCCCCACCATGCTGAAATTATGTGTCACGAGAAGGTCGTTCGCCTTCATCTTCCAAATCGCGAAACCCTAGTTGTTTACGGGGACAAACCCAGCACGAACCTTCATCTTATCTCGTGCATTAAGGCGCAGATGCACCTACGAAAGAAGGACTTAACATTCCTAGCTCACATAGTAGACAAATCCAAGAAAGAGGTCAACATTCAAGATATCCCAGTAGCTTGTGAATCCCCAAATGTTTTTCCTGATGATCTTCCAGGGATACCCCCAGAAAGACAAGTCGAAATTCGAATTGACCTTGTACCAGGAGCTACCCCCATTGCCAAATCTCCCTACAGATTGGCTCCTCCGGAGATGCAAGAGTTGTCCAGTCAACTCAATGAGCTTTTAGATAAAGGATTCATCCGACCTAGTTTCTCACCTTGGAGAGCTCCAGTTCTCTTTGTCAAGAATAAAGACGGTACATTCAGGATGTGTATCAACTACAGAGAACTTAACAAGATTACTGTCAAAAACCGATATCCACTTCCACGAATCGACGACCTATTTGATTAGCTCCAAGGAGCTAGTCACTTCTCGAAAATAGATCTGCGATCTAGATACCACCAACTCAAGGTCCGAGAGGAGGATATTCCAAAAACTGCCTTCCGAACTCGTTACAGACATTATGAATTTGTCGTAATGCCCTTCGGCCTAACGAATGCTCCTGTCATATTCATGGACCTAATGAGTCGAATCTGCCGACCTTTTCTTGATAATTTCGTAATCGTTTTCATTGATGATATCGTAGTATATTCCCGAAGCGAAGAAGAACATAGCCAACACCTTCGACAAATCCTGGAAATCTTGCGAACCGAAAATTTGTACGCAAAACTCTTCAAATGCGATTTTTGGCTCCGAAGCGTGAACTTTTTAGGACATGTTGTTAGCCAGGAAAGAATTCATGTGGATCCTTCTAAAATCCAAGCTATCGAAGGATGGGCAATCCCAACAACACCCACAGAAATTCGCCAGTTTCTGGGTCTCGCAGGCTATTACAGGAGATTCATCCAGAACTTCTCTAGGAAGACCAAATAGCTTACTATGCTTACGCAAAAGGGCGTACCCTTCGTTTGGATGGACAAGCAGGAAGCTGCATTTCGATCTCTGAAGCAAGCACTCTGCAGTGCGCCGGTGCTGTCGCTACCCGAAGGAACGGATGACTTTATAGTCTACTGCGATGCGTCAAATCAGGGTTTAGGCGGTGTACTCATGCAGCATGGAAAGGTGATAGCTTACGCGTCCTAGCAACTAAAGACACACGAAGTGAATTATACGACCCACGATCTGGAGCTGGGAGCAGTGGTCTTCGCTCTGAAGATTTGGAGACACTACATGTATGGTAACAAGTGTACTATCTTCACTGACTACAAGAGTCTTCAGCACATCTTGAATAAAAAGGAGCTAAACATGAGGCAACGAAGATGAGTCGAACTGCTAAACGACTACGAGTGCGAAATCAAGTATCATCCAGGCAAGGCTAACGTAGTAGCCGGTGCATTGAGTCGGAAAGAATACTCAAGTCGCTGTGTAAAAACTCTCTCAATAACCATCTAATCCCACCTGACCTCGCAAATCAGAACGGCCCAGTCAGATGCCATGAAGGTGGAAAACAAGACAAGTGAAGTGTTGTGTGGAATGGAGAAGAACTTGGAGGTGAAGGAAGATGGAGCATACTACTTCATGAACCGCATATGGGTCCCTAAACTTGGGGGATTCAGAGAGGTACTCATGAACGAGGCTCACAAGACGCGATACTCCATCCATTCGGGTTCAGACAAAATGTACTCGGATGTTAAGCAACATTGTTAGTGGCCAAATATGAAGGCAGAGATTGCCACTTATGTGAGCAAGTGCCTCACTTGTGCTAAAGTAAAGGTGGAATATCAGAAGCCCTCTGGATTACTATAGCAGCTAGTAATTCCCGAGTGGAAATGGGAAAGGATTAACATGGATTGTGTGACCAAACTACCCAAGTCGACGGACGGTTTGGACACAATCTGTGTAATAGTTGATAGACTAACGAAATCCGCCCATTTCCTGTCAATAAAAGAATCCTACAAGATGGAGCGCCTGACAAGAATCTACATCAAAGAAATTGTGAGACTCGATAGAGTACCGGTGTCTATCATCTCAGATAGAGATAGTAGATTTACCTCATGCTTTTGGCAATTGCTTCAGAAAGCTATGGGAACACAACTCAATATGAGCACTGCCTACCACCCACAGACGGATGGCCAAAGCGAACGAACCATCCAAACGCTAGAAGATATGCTTCGCGCGTGCGTAATAGACTTTGGAAAATCATGGGATCCCACTTGCCTTTAATCGAGTTCTTGTATCAAAGTTGCTCCTTTCGAAGCATTATACGGGTGCAAGTGTAGATCATCGTTGTGCTGGGCTGAGGTAGGAGACACCCAGCTAGCGAGAGAGCAAACGCCAAACAACGCCTTAATGGGACCGGAGATCATATGCGAGACGACCAAGAAGATAATTCAGATCAAAGCACAGCTGCAATCGTCACGAGAGAGACAAAAGAGCTACGCCGATAAACGACGAAAGCCCTTGGAATTTGAAGTCGGAGATAGGGTGTTACTAAAAGTCTCTCCTTGGTAAGGAGTGATTCGTTTTGGGAAGCGGGGCAAACTGAACCCTCGATACATTTGACCCTTCGAAATTCTTGCCCGAATCGGTCCACTAGCTTATAGATTGCAACTACCCGTCGAGCTCAGCAGTGTGCACCCTGTGTTCCACGTCTCCAACTTGAAAAAGTGCTTATCCGACGAGACTCTTGTCATTCCATTAGAGGAAATCAAAATCAATGAGAACCTTCTGTTCATCGAAGAGCCGGTTGAAATCATGGATCGAGAGGTAAAGCGTACCAAACAGAGCCGCATTCCAAGAGTGAAAGTTCGGTGGAACACGAGACGCGGACCAGAATTGACATGGGAACGCGAAGATCAAATGAAGCAGAAGTACCCTCATCTATTCCCGCATTCTCAAATCTAGTTTTCAAAAGAATTTTGGAACGAAATACCCTTTAACGGGGGGATGATGTCACAACTAGAAATTTTGGCGCCTTGTAACTACAACACTTATAACTACTATGAATCAATAACATGAAAGCATGCATGATGCTCATTCTGTAACAACAAAACTTCATCAAATACTACATTCTAGCCCTACAAATGGTCAACAAAGAATTGGAAACCTTTGAAATCCCAATTTGAGTTCATTTTGGACTAGGAATTCCTTATTGGGCCTAATGGACTAATAAACTTCCAAATAATCCATCTTGAATCTAGAACTCTGTAATGGGCCCTAAATGGACCCATATACATGAAACATCATATTTTGGGCCTTAATATGTCACAACCAAATTAATTTAGCCCTAATAGGTCATAAAAATTATACTTTGATTTATTTGGGTCAAGCATCATCTAACTTAACTATAAAATGGGCTTAAGGACAAAAAGCCCAAAATCTTCTCTTTTCCCTCTCCATTCTCGGCCGAAGCCCACCAAGAGGAAGAGTTGACTTTGTGTGTGTGCCACCTCATTTTTACATAGAGGTTTTCCATGCAACTCTCATGTTTTCATTCAAGTCCACTCAAAGATCACTCTTCTCTCCTCTCTCTTCTTCTCTCGGCCTAACCCAAACACACACACACACACACACTTCACTCAAACTCTCTCAAAGGAAACTCTCTCCATTCCTCTCCAAATTTTTGAGATCTAGGAAGCTTTCAAAGAGATTTTTCCACAAAACTCATCATCTAAGGTAAGTTCATACTTGGATCTATGACTTAGACTCTTTGTTTTATCAAAAATCTCTTCTAAATCTATTCCAACTTGTGATCTTGCACCTTAGAAGTCACTAAACTTGAGATCTACCAAGAAGACTTGCTAGGATCGAAATCTTCTTCTTTTCTCTCTTCAAAACCGAAAACACAACTCAAGGTGAGCTTCATACCCCTCTTTTTCGGTTTTCATATGTTTTATGGGGGAGAATACAAGAAAATGTGTAGATCTATGTGTACATGTATGCTATGTGTGATTTTATGCATGTATATGTGTGATTTTATGTGTTTTTGTGATGAAAATGCAACCAAAAAGGGGTATTAACTCGAGATCTATGACATGAGAAAGGAAAAAAACATAATCTAAGTTATTTTACACTAATATAGTCAAGAAAAATATCTTATAAGGTTATGAGGAACATATTCTAACATAAAACCCATTTTAGGACTTAAATTGTCAAAAATCCAAAACTTGGGTTAAAAACTGTAAATTCACGGTTTCTTGAGGGTCAAAAGAGCCAACACAGTTTCTATAATCAATTTCCTTAATATTAGAATTTTCAAAGGACTTAAAATGTAAAAATTTAGCTTAATGGGCTAAATTTGGGCTTTTCGGCCCAATAAGCCCAAAAATTGCGAAATTTGGAGTTTTAAGGGGCTGAATTGTAACATTCTGTAAAACAGGGGATTTGAAGTGAAATAAAACTATTTCAAAGGTCAAAAATGCTTTTCAAATTCAAAAAGGATAAAAAATCTAATCTTTTTATATTTTGGGCAAAAACTATAAAAGTTGCAAAATTTGCGGTTTTAACCGAGAAAACATCATTCTGGAAGGGCTAAAGCTGTTTACAAAATAAATTTTGGGTTAAAAATGTCTTTTCAACAAGTTTATGATACAAAAGTGTCAAGAAAATGTTTTAAGGACTAAAAACAAAATTCTTTTATATAAAGGGCTAAAAGTGTCATTCTTATAAAATAAAGGTAGTGAAAAGATCAAAATCATACTTTTAAACAAGTTAATTCATTAAGACAATATACAAGATACCCGACTAGCGTCAAAACGAAAAACTAATACACCTTCAATACCAAATATCGTTATAAACGAATTGATTCGGTCTCGGATCAATACAAAACAACAAGCATCAATTTAAAAACACTTTAATAGATACGTGATGACTACAATGAGTAAATCTACAAACTTTGGGCTTATGAGTTTCAAATCATGCTTGTTGGGCCTTGCAAGCCCACCAACATGATCTTTGGGCCCAAAGGGATAACGCTTATATGTTATTGGGCCTTCAATGACCCAATATTTTATAAAAGGACTTTCAATAGCTTTTATGTGCTAGTGGGCCAAAGTGTCCCCTTAGAGAAGCTAGTAAGGTCACGGTAATCAAATGCGAGTTGAACCATCGTGTCTTTCGCATCCACGACAGCCTAAGGTACTTACGATAGTAGTGGGACATAATACTCCCCTTCTCTTCGTTTGTTAAGGCTTACAAGAAATCAAAGTTGACAAAAAGTAGGACGATATACAATATGGATTAATCAATACTCATTCGTTAAGACAATACAAAAATCAGTAATCACGAATACATTTCAACATCGGAAAACATCGGGTTTTTCGGGATTCAATACTACTCGTTCGAAATTTTATAACTATAATACAAAATACCCTTTATATATATATATATATATATATATATATATATGTATATATATATATATATATGTTTTTAAAATCATTCATGCATCAACTTATGGATCTTCACACTTTGATAAACAAAAGTCTTTTCAGAAAATATCGGTTTTTCTGGGTTTTACAAAATACACCAATCATTTTATCACAACATTGCTTATGAACTCACCAACATTTCATATGTTGACGTTTTTCCAAAATAACTTGTATTCTCAAGTAACAGGTAAGAGGAAGAGTTAAAAAGTAATGTTAGATGTTATGTTGTTAAATGTACTCAAACTATTTAGGTTATGAATGTGTAATGTTAAAACAATGTACTTGATATGAAGAATTCCAGTTGTAATATATTGATGCATGGTGACGCTTATGTTAGGATTCATGTATATTCATTGTGATAATATTCAATTAAAGTCATGCGAGCCCTCAGACGTTTCCGCCGTCTGGTTTGGGGGTGTGACAGAATACAACAACCAGTATCCAGGACCCAAGAATTTAAATGGGGGTGAGTTATTAGACAATATAGTGTAAATACCTACATGGTTGGGTTTCACTTTCCCATCCTTAACATCATTCAGGTACTTTGGGAAGTTTCGCTTCTAGTGTGACTTTTCATGGCAATAGAAGCATTCAGCTTCTTTAGGGTTGGCAGAAGGAGTGACAGAACCTATTTTGGTTGCACTCGAAGAGGAGCCATCAAGGGAATTTCCCTTGGTACCCTTCGAAGGGCTCTTCCTCTTCTTCCATTTACCTTGCCCGATTGCCAAGACAGGGGTTGCGGTAGGAGTAGGAGTGGTAACAACCGATTTACTTTTAAGACCATTTTTGGCAGTCTTCAAAAGTCCTTGAAGTTTTTTAAGTGTAACTTCCTCCTTGTTCATGTAATATGTCATTCGGAATTGATCATAACACGAAGGTAAGGAGTGCAAAATGATGTCAATTGCCAACTCCTCAAGGAAGTTCACATTCAATTTCAGCAAACGGTCCACATACCTTTGCATTTTCTGTAACTGGCCCGTGATGGGTTCACCATCCTTCATTCAGGTTGTTATCATGGAGGAGATGATGTCATACCTCTCTTGAGGAGCACTTTGATGGTAGCGGTTCATCAAGTCCTGGTGCATCTCAAAAGGGTAATAGTCCTCATAGGACTTATAGAGCTCGACTGTCATGGTGGCCAACATGATACATGCCACTTTGGTCGCACCTCCCTCGTGATTTTGGAATTCAACGATATCCTCAGGAGTAGCAGACAACTCATCAAGTTCCTTAAGCTCCTTGTCGAGGAAATATTCCTAGTCCTCATAGCGAGTGACCATCCTGATGTTCCTGATCAATTCATTGAAGTTGGATCCATCGAAGATGATTCTCCCACAAAGGTTCATGAGAGAGAAGGAATCGGTAGGGTTTGAGCCAAAAACAACATTTTTGGAAGACATCTGAAAAGAAAGAAGGACAAATTTAGATTAGATATAAATATAGTCCTTAATAAGACACCTAAATGTAATATTAAGGCTAGTACCCAACACAATATCTTATAACTTATAAGAGGGATGCCGTAATCCAAGCTATAAAATATTTGAAGGTAGATGAATGACGATTCAACAATTTCCACCATGAAAAACAAAATGTATTATTAGGTTTTAATTGGTTTTGAAACTCCTAGATTCTTTTGGGATTCATTGAACTTTTCAATGGCATGTTTCAATCTCAAATGTGCCCTTCAAGTTTTGGTGACTAGGATACCGAGGATCACAAAACAAGGTGTCAATTAACCATGCAAATTACTTGGTACTCTTAATGTTTATCGCCTAACCGATGTGCCGATTAACCACATGCGCTCCATCGATCTATGATAAACCTTAAGCCACCAATTTCCTACCTTGGTAATTCCAGGTTAGTGTGTCGGTTAACCACACACGCTCCACTAACGACTTAAGCAAAGTGCAAAGTGTAATTTCATGGGTTAGCACCATATTCACATTTTCCTAAAGTAACCACGATTGGGAATTTATAAAAACATTTAGTTACTTTATAACCATCATATTTTTAATGAGGATTAAATTCATTGTTCTACCCGTTTGACTAACGACCCTCCACCAGTCAAGGAAGCGATGGGTGAGAGTGGACACCCATTAAGTTGTCATTTTATAGGCAACAACCTTATACCCCCTTTAAAGACCGGGTTCGTGAATGGGGCCTGCTAATGGTAAAACAACTTGTTCTTATGCATATATATATATATATATATATATATATATATATATATGCATAAGAACAAAACGCTCAAGGTTGTAAAAAACGCTCAACGTTTGCTAGTCGGTGGACTGGGGTCAAGGGATTAATCGGCTAGGCGGAGATTTATCGGGGGATTAATCGGGGACCATTAATTGCTTATTTGTTAATTTTAAAAAATTAAATATGACTAATATCCTATCAAATTTCGTAAATACCACTAATATGATAACAAAATAGGTTAATATGATTAATACAACACTAATCATGCTTCAAATAGTTTCCATTGAAAAAAAAACTTCTTCAAAATGTTAAAATTTAATTGTTTTATAATGTTTCACTCATTATGTATGCAGGGATTAATCGCTAGGCACCCTCTAATCGGTCGAGTAGCACCTAGGGATTAACCGGAGATTAATCGGGACCTATTCAGGATGTTTACAACAGTGATATATATATATATATATATATATATATATATATATATTATTAACTTATAATATTATAAAGTATAAGGGTTAAATTTTAACTTTTAAAATTCTAGGGGTTGGAACTAAAGTTTTTAAGGTGACTTTACATGTTCCAAAACTTGATGGCAAGTTTTGTAACTTTGAAAACTTTTCAACTTCATAAATTATGAGTTAGTGGTTTATTAAAATGTGAGACTCTTCATTTTATGTAACATATGTGTTCATTAATGGACTTTAAAAGGAAGACTTTTGGTAATCCATAAATTGAGGACATTATGGATTCCATTAAAGCACATCAAGATCAAGAATTAAACTAACAAACTATTTGCAAATAATTCCTATGATCTACTAAACTCATAAGTATATGAACATTCATATCAACAATTTCAGGAATCATAAAAACACACATATAAAACTTGAAATTTTGATAATTATAATTGTTAATGGATTAGCATAATCATTACCACATCAAAAATAGGTTTTATAAGTCCAAAACAGTTAAGGTTAATGATTCTAGTCTATTTCCAGCAGCAAAACTCGAAAAACTGCATTCTGAGCCCCTTACTCGTCGAGTGCATGAACCTACTTGATGAGTAGGATGAGTTTGTGCTTAGACTCGTCGAGTCCCCCCCATGGACTCGGCGATTTCACTCAGTAGAATGCAGGAAAAATGATTTTTTTTTAAGAATTTGCATCAAGTATCAAGAAAACAAGCCTATGCTCTGATACCACTGAAGGGTTTTGAGCATTCTAACACTCCTAGGGTGTACATGCAACCATAGAAACCTCAGATCTATGTTTTACTAAGATACATGCAAATTTGAATTTCCAAGGTTCTTACCTAACTAGCATGGCATGGGGAGCTTTGAAACATAAAAGCTAGTAGAAGAACATACCTTTCTTGTTGCTTGGAGTCCTCGAGAACCTTGTGGTGTGCACAAAAGTACCCAATAATTTTAATATTTATAACCTAACAAACTTAGACTATCTATGCACTTATAGACAGTGTACCTAGTCAGATTATAGTATAGCTTAGGTAAGTCGGGTGTCGATCACAGGGAACGGTTGATTAATTTAATATATTTAATTATAGGTTATAGGTCACACGAAAAGAATAACGAAATAAATTTCAAACTAACAATTAATTAACTACTCTTGATAAACTAACAGGAAAACAAATCTCTTCAGGTACTTTGGTTTAGACAAATTACACCTTAAAAACATAGACAATTGCATATATAAATTCATTTAGTAATGTTCACCGATTCCTAAAATGATTAGATTCGCGTTCACTATAACGAATCCTTTAGCAAACAAGTCAATTTAAACAGTGATCAGTTGATTAAACTAACATGCTTCTTAGTGTTCAGTTCGTATCAAGCAAGACTTGTAAATATAGTTAATCGATTTATTAATTCAATTTAACCTCTTGTTGATGGTCATCAAACAAGGCTCACACATTAACTTAGTTATTCTCAAGTTAATCCTAGTTTCACATTCGTTATTTATAGACTTATAATCTCGATGGTCATCAAAAATCATAAGAGACAAGCAAATCAAGCAGATGTTCATGCAACTTAATTCACTTAACTATTAACAGAAAATAATCATCATTAACACATAAGGGTTTTTTAACAAGCTTGGCAAGATAAATTAAACATAAACAAACAATTCAATATAGCAATTAGTCTAATAATCAACGCTTCATTCAATCATAAACACAAAGTAAAAGGTTTTTACACCCAAATCAGAAACTAAATACAGGAAAGTACCACAATGGAATGCTAAACATGGTCACGTTAACAATCCATATGATTACCGACATGTATCCGCTCTCCGATCCTTCCGATCTCCGCTCCCGTTAGCTTAACGGCCTTCCAGCCGCCTTCTAAACCCTTAAAACGGCTTAACGGAAGTTAAATATCGACTAAACTAAGTTGGAAGTCGAATCCCCCCTCCTGGTTAGCTGAAAATCGACTTTTATAGCCTTTTTAGCCGACTTACGTACGCTGGGCGTACTAAGGATTACGCGGGGGGTACTAAGGATAACTACGCGATTGAACATATCCGAGGCAAGTCTATACGCGGGGCGTACCCTTAAGGTACGCGGGGCGTACTTGGTTTCTTAACATTCTTTTCTTTCTTTTAGCTTCTAAGCCCGGTTTCCGCTTCAGTCTTTTCTTTTGTGCTTTATCGACAACAAATAGCTGCAAAACATAATTCAAAGCATTATGAGTACTTTTTAGTTCTAAGAGAGAATAAATAAGGCCAAAATATTAAGATAAAGTGCATAAAAATACATATCAAAATACTCCACACTTAGCCTTTGCTTGCCCCCAAGCAAATTTTAATTTTATTTTACCAATATCGCACTAAACAATCCATTTAAAACTCAGCCATTATGCCAAGACCTCAACGCATACATTTGTGTCTAAAAATTTCCTAAAGTACCCCCCTCTTATTTTAAATACTCACAATCTTCATAAACACTCGCCCACTTTTTCCGAACAATGCTCATTTTATGCAACCCTCCGAATCCATCCGCAGAAAACCTCCTAACCTCAAGGTATTTTTAGTTGAGCAACCTAAGCATACATAATCTAGGATTACAATTTTTTTTTCGATACCACTATGGAGCTTCTTTTGGAATTCTTCACTTCCTTGCTAATTTGATCTTTGATTTCTTTGAATTCACCACCTTATTTGAATTGATTTATGGTATCTTCAACTTTTTGGATTTCTTCAGAATTTTGATCTTTTGATCTTCACTTTATTTGCTCCAAAATTCTTCAAACTTTATTCGTAATTCTTTTTTTTATATTACATGTACCTCACTTTTTTTTCACTCAAAACCTACATGCTTAAGCAGAGGCGCTCAACCTCAACCTTTATTGGTTAATGATAGTAATTTTCCTGGATACATTTCAGGTTTAGGCTGCTAAACATATTGCATCCCTCAAACCAAGCGGGGTTATGTTTTTGTTCCATGATTTCACTAAAATAAGGGAAGCCACAAATGCACTATAACGTATATTGGCTCAACTAAACATTTGAGTTCTCATCGGATTATTTCATACAATATTAGCAAAAATTTAAATTATCACTAGATTTTTCTAAATTAAACTATTATTTCAAGTTTTTTTAAAAAAATTTTAAATTTCTAAATTTAATTTACTTTTACCGACCCCCTACCCCACACTTATTTCATACAATGCCCTCATTGTATGCTAAAACAAATTAAGAACATAAAAAGGGAGAAAAAGGAACAGACTCCCCTGGGTAGTTGTGGCGAGATCGAATGGGGCTGCTACAAGTTGCTCCAAATATTACTGAAAGACTGAAAACTAGAACTACTGCTTCTGAATTTGCCGAAAAAAAAAAATCAAGACCACCATCTTCAAAAAATGTGGTGCAAAAGATTGCAAACAAATGCAATGTGTAATAGCCATGACGTGGGAAAGTGTCGACCACGTCGTCTCGTGAAGAATGACATCCTCTTCTCGCGATGAAAAAAAAATCCCCCACAACATAGGAAAGTGTTAACCATGTCATGGCAGCCGGGATGATACGTCTTCCTCATGTCAAAATAAAACTCTATGGTGTGGGAACTGCTCATCCATATCATAAGAGTCAAAACATCGTAAAAATGCCAATCTTCAAAACGATTGCTCACGAAATAAATATGCACCCCACACTTATCACAAATTGTGGGTCTTGATTATAATCTTCAACTCTCAAACCGCTCTCTCTAGCAACAGTCGGACCTAGCTGCTGAACTTACTGCCAGCTTTCTAAGGGCAAAAATTCTGCAGAAATCTAAACAACCAAAGAGCATCAACATGGAAAACAAAAGTAAAACAAACTTTATCCAAGTTTAATTACATACCAAATACTAAAAAAAACTAAACTAAAAACAAAATAAATAAAATAAAAAGGATCACTCATCATCTCCATCATCATGTGGCTGTGTCCCAGAAGTACCGGCCCCATCAAATCGTGACTGGAATGGTGGTGGGTAGGGGACCGAGTACTGAAAGCCCTGGTGGGCAAAGAATGCGTTCAACGCATCCCCATACCACCGCTGTTGCCTGTCCACATGTGCAACATACTCGCTAAGGTTCTGGACCCTCATGTCAAGACGGTCAATACCCTGAGCCAGGTAGCGCATATCAATCTCCTTCTCAGGTCCCTGCTGCGCTCCCCGAGGAGCAGGTCTACGCCGCTGGACCCGTCTCGGCTGTGGCTTGGCGACACCCTCCTCATCTGCCCGAACCCTCAAGACACCATCTCCACCCCGCTCTAATACGCGCATCGACTCTAACAACTGAAGACTCATCGGCCTCATGTCGTGAAACACCATCGATCTCGTGATCTCACGCGTCAGCAACTGATATGATCGAGCTAACCGCGTGACAAAATGCCCTCCGCATATCGGGCTATCCCCTCGAAGTCCCCTGGCCCTCCGTCCCAAATATGCAGCTAACGCAACTGGAAGGTTTAGGTGTCTCCCTGGAGTAACTAGTGCCCATAGGAAATACAAGTCCGTCGAAGGCACTCTCTCACTATTCTTGTGATGTGTGAGAGACATAGAAATCAACTGGTGCAACATTCGGTATGTAGTAGACCGAATCATCCCCCCTCGTGTGGTAGATGGTGTATAAACTCCTCCCGTAATCTCGGCCCAAAAAGTGTTCTCGTTATAGTCTTCCGGCCGGTCCATGAGACAATCAGCAAGGAATGCCGGGAAGTGGACACTCCTCGTCTCATCGACTGTGTAAATACCAAACCGAGTCGCAAGCTCTATCACGCTGCATTCCCGGCTCACTCCTCCCAGTCTGAAAGCAAAGGTTGTCCTGTCATCGAGTGCCTTCCTAGGATCATAGGAAACTGTAGCGTAGAACACCAGCAAAAACTCCCGATATACAGTCTCCTGGATCCTGAACAAACGCGCCCATCCCTGACACACAAACAATTCCACACCACTCGCGTCCGAGTGTGTGTATTGCAAAAATTCCTGGATCAAAGAAGCAAGTCCAATCCTGGTAGCCAATTCCCAGTCGAATGATGGTGCAATATCAATCTCTTTGGTGAGAAGCAAGCTCAAGTTGGTAACATAACGTGCCCGGGTTGCATCGTTCAACGTTTGCGGAAATTGCAAAAAATGATGATCGGTCACATCCTCGGGTGGGTTGGTTCTTTGTGTCCTTCAGGCCATAATCTGCACATATTAACACAAAACCAAACCAAACATCACAACATTAATAATTTTTAAACCAAAAAATAATGGTGCTGGCCCTGGAATTTACGCGGGGCGTACGTCCAGCGTACGCTGGGCGTACGTCCAGGTTCACGAATCTGTCCCTGTTCGCTTTACTTGTTCCCAAATCATAACCCATATCCAAATAACGCAGCAAGGGCAACAACACAATCAATTTTTTTAAACATTGCGTGGTCAAAAGATAGAAGTCAACAGGGGTACGCGAGGCGTGCGACCCCAAGCTCAAATCGATGGGTGTGGGACGGAAATTAGACCAAATTAGGTCCTAGGGTTTAGTTTATTAACCGAAATCGGTCCATTCAAGCCCTAATCAACACATGCATGTGCGAAATCGGCCCTAATCCGAGAAATATATAAACCCTAGCTTGCGAGCAAAGGCATTTTGCAGGTTTTTTTCATCAAATTAAACACAAATCTAAAACATTAAGTAACCGAAAAAGCTTACTTGAGTGTCGAATTTAACAAGAACGAAGCACAATCGAAAGTTTTGGAGAGAGTTGCCATCACAGCTTATGCGAGAAAGGAATTGGGTTTGAAAAAAAATAACAGAGAAGTCAAAGGGTCAAGAGATATACCTGGTCGCTTATGTACATGGGGCGTAACACAAGGTTACGCGGGGCGTAACCTCAATACCCTGAAATGTTCATCCGCGATCCGGGCACATTACGCATTGCGTAAGTAACCTTACGCAGGGCGTAATTTTAAATGAAACTTTCCTTTTTCTTTAATTTAACTTCCTTTTCTTTTTAATTATTTAATCTAGGGACTTTAAAACCTTATTATATTTATATATATATATATATATATATATATATATATATATATATATATATATATATATATTCTATTTAATTTCTTAATCAATTCAGCAACTAATGACTTCACGATGAGTGATCAAAAAATTAGAAAAAAAACGTCACAATCACTTATCTTTGTCAAGATCAAACGACAATGGTTGATTAAAAACCTTTGCATGCAAGAATTGGTTTGCGAAAATACCCATTTTCGGGACCCGTTAGAATATTTCCTTTGTTTTCCTTGCACCGTTAACTAAAAGCGGAACAAGAAGTGACCTAACTAGTCAAGAACAACAAGAGCTTGGTCTTCCACTTAACCACCACAATACGCCTTGCTATACTACGCCTTATGGATTGAGTTGGACAATTCATCAAAGTCGTAGGCTAAGCAGGTCAATAATTCCCTAATCGCTTTTATTCTCGAAACCCATGCAAAAAGTTAAGTCAAGCAATGTGTACAATCCCAAATTCCTGCAAATAAAAACAAGAACCTTCCCGACAAGTGAAATGATATCAACGAAAATCAAACTAAAAATAAAAACTAACTAAAAACAAATAACGAATAATCAAATAAACTAAATTAATGACATGTCGTTCCCCGGCAACGGCGCCAAAACTTGGTGTGCACAAAAGTACCCAATAATTTTAATATTTATAACCTAACAAACTTAGACTATCTATGCACTTATAGGCAGTGTACCTAGTCAGATTACAGTATAGCTTAGGTAAGTCGGGTGTCAATCACAGGGAACGGTTGATTAATTTAATATATTTAATTATAGGTTATAGGTCACACGAAAAGAATAAAGAAATAAATTTCAAACTAACAATTAATTAACTACTCTCGATAAACTAACAGGAAAACAAATCTCTTCAGGTACTTTGGTTTGGACAAATTACACCTTAAAAATATAGACAGTTGCATATATAAATTCATTTAGTCATGTTCACCGATTCCTAAAATGATTAGATTCGCGTTCACTATAACTAATCCTTTAGCAAACAAGTCAATTTAAACAGTGATCAGTTGATTAAACTAACATGCTTCCTAGTGTTCAGTTCGTATCAAGCAAGACTTGTAAATATAGTTAATCGAGATATTAATTCAATTTAACCTCTTGTTGATGGTCATCAAACAAGGCTCACACATTAACTTACTTATTCTCAAGTTAATCCTAGTTTCACATTCGTTATTTCTAGACTTATAATCTCGATGGTCATCAAAAATCATAAGAGACAAGCAAATCAAGCAGATGTTCATGCAACTTAATTCACTTAACTATTAACAGAAAATAATCATCATTAACACAGAAGGGTTTTTTAACAAGCTTGGCAAGATAAATTAAACATAAACAAACAATTCAATATAGCAATTAGTCTAATAATCAACGCTTCATTCAATCATAAACACAAAGTAAAAGGTTTTTACACCCAAATCAGAAACTAAATACAGGAAAGTACCACAATGGAATGCTAAACATGGTCACGTTAACAATCCATATGATCACCGACATGTATCCGCTCTCCGATCCTTCCGATCTCTGCTCCCGTTAGCTTAACGGCCTTCCGGCCGCCTTCTAAACCCACAAAACGGCTTAACGGAAGTTAAATATCGACTAAACTAAGTTGGAAGTCGAATCCCCCCTCCTGGTTAGCTGAAAATCGACTTTTATAGCCTTTTTAGCCGACTTACGTACGCTGGGTGTACTAAGGATTACACGGGGCGTACTAAGGATAACTACGCGATTGAACATATCCGAGGCAAGTCTGTACGCAGGGCGTACCCTTAAGGTACGCGGGGCGTACTTGGTTTCTCAACATTCTTTTCTTTCTTTTAGCTTCTAAGCCCGGTTTCCGCTTCAGTCTTTTCTTTTGTGCTTTATCGACAACAAATAGCTGCAAAACATAATTCAAAGCATTATGAGTACTCTTTAGTTCTAAGAGAGAATAAATAAGGCCAAAATATTAAGATAAAGTGCATAAAAATACATATAAAAGTACACATATCACCTTGTGAGCCTAACACCTCAAATGTGATGCCTCAAATGTTTCAAAAAACACCACAACTCTTGGAATAACTTTGAGATAAGTATACTATCACTCAAAATCGGCTAGCCCTCTTGATCTACACATAGTGCCAATTTTGGTAGCCCATGGGGTCCTTTTATAGTTGTGTCACAAGTAGGGTTACAACATGTAAACCCTAATTGACATGGCTTTTCATATTCCATGATCCATGGGTTTATAACCCCCATGGACTATCCATGGAGCACCTTATGGGTTTTAGCCCAATTCAATAACCATGGATCATTAGCTCATTATAAACGAATGGATGATTTACACAATCAACCCCATATATTTAATTAGTTTCTTTTTGATCACCAAATTAATTCTAAATTAATTCTTGATCAAAACTAATTAAATAATATTATTAATATATTAGAACTTATAATATATTAATAAACCACAAGTGTCCTTTCTCTCATTTAGTCTATCCAAGTGTTGCAATTCCATGCAACCCAAATGGACCATGCTAACCGGGTCAAGTATATTCCAGAAATAGTTATGAACTTAGACACCTAATCCAATAGTCTCCTACTTGGATAAGTCTAATAAGTATAACTGCAAGAATGACTTCAGCAACCGATCAGTAATCGTAGCTCTTTCAAATTCTCGTGGAACTAAGATGATGATGATACTCCATTTAAGATAAGTGATCATATAATCCTCTGTTCTAGATATCAGTCGGGCAATTACATGGAAAAATTTCTTACTTATTGTCTAGTAGTTTGTTTCCCGATTTCCGATTTGTTTGACATAGAACTTAATCGAACACATCAATTTAGTTTTGACCAGGCCCGGTACTTAGATCACAACAAAATCATAGAGGGGCCCAGATATCGCTTCTAATCCTAGAAGGAACAGATAAACTTCGACTCATATTCTTGTTCTACTACTTGTTGAATTATACACAAAGGCACGTTTTATAACATCGAGTTACCAATGCATTTTCGTGAAATCAATCTATAACCAACTCATAGTCAACAACTCATATATCTAGGTTTGAAGACTTATATGATGTTACCGTCTAACGATCACTCGGGATAAATTCCATGAAGTGATACAAGTGAGCGTGGGTTGAATCCAATACTCAGAACTTATGAGCACTCATGAGTGTTGTAGCAACACTTGCTACGTCCAACACCTTAGACATCTACAAGCCAACTTCATGACAGTCTTGATTCATATCTACTTACAACATATGACCAACTGTGGAGAATTTGAATAATATGATAAACATAATTATTCTGGAAGTCAACACATGAAAAATGAAATGATAGTAAACGATTGACAGAAGATTGCAACACTTTACTTATAAATAAACGACAACTTTTATTTATCATCAAATGTCAATTACACTTTACAAATTTCAAAAGCTATCTAATTTCTAAAACTAATATCATCCTTTAGCCCTATGCGCCTCGCATGCTAAAGATGCTTAACCCTACCCAGTCCCTTTGTGAGGGGATCTGCTGGGTTCTCATCCGATGAAACCCTCTTTGCCACGAGGAGTCCTTCTTCTATTCGATGTCTTATGAAATGTTATTTTCTGTCGATGTGTCTGGATCTCCCGTGATCCCTTGGTTCCTTGGCTAAGACAACTACACTTTCACTATCACAGAGAATCTCCATACTCTGATTCGCAAGTTGAATCAGCCACTGTCTCCTGCTTGGAGCTTTTCCAAATAAATTCTTCCCCGTTTAAGATAAAGTCCTAGCTTGACTGAGAGCGGAAATTATCCCTATCGGTCTGGAAGCTAGCATCACTATACCCTACTACTCTCAAGTCATCACTCCCGCTGAGGGTAAGGACCCAACCTTTAGTCCTCCACAGGTACTTGAGAATGTTCTTTCCCGCAGTCTAGTGAGCCTTACCAAGGTTCCCCTGATATCGACTGACCATGCTCAATGCAAAGGCCACATCAGGATGAGTAGTAAGTTATAGCATACATGATCTAGCCTACAACGTACGCATACGGTACTCGACTCATCTCAGCTATCTCAACCTGTGTACTCAAGCTCTGATTCTTACTCAATCTGGCGTTACTTTGGATCAGTAACTCTCCTTTATTGGAATTCTGCATGTTGAACCTATTCAGCACGGGACAATCTCAGACTTAGCCTTTCTCTTTACCAATTGGTCAAATGGTTTGACCTTGGCCGATCCTTTACAATTGGGAAGAGAAAACTTTTCTGGACTTCCAACGTTCCCATTGTCAATGTTCATGGAAGTTTGGGAGATTGATCTTCCAATCAAATTTGCTTGACGAGTGCGCCAAATCATTGATGATTCAACAACAATTAGCAAATAGGTAACATCAATAAGGTCACATTGTGATCTATCATATAGTAGTCTTTAACAAACTGTCCATACGACTCGGGAAGTGATTGAAGAACCAAGTCAACAACCAACTTCCTTGGGAAAACGACACCGAACATTCCCAGCATGTCAATATGCAACTTCATCTCTAAGACGTGAGCACATATAGACCTTCCATCTTGGTGTTTGCTTGCCAACAGGGCTTGAGTAACCTTGAACTTTTCAAGTTGACAAACATGTGGGTCAAGGAGAATATTTGGAAGAGGTGGAGGAAGTGAGGTATGATTTCCAGTTCCATCAATGCACGACAAAGAGATTGATCTTTCACCTTGATCGCCATGTGGAATATCATCTTCATGAGGAAAGCTTTTTCCAAAAGAATAAGGAAGACCATAGTTGTCAAAACAAGATATATACAAGGGGAGAAATTCAACTAAGTTGATTTAATCCTTAATATAACACCCAAATGAAATATTAAGGCTAGGACCCAACACCCAATTCGGAAGAGGGATGTCGTAATCCAATTGTAAAATATTTGTCGGTAGGTAAATGACGATTTAGCAATTCCACCATGAAAATGAAATTTGAAATGAATTAGAATTTAAATGAAACTCCTAGATCTTTTGAGATTCATTGAACTTTTTCAATGGCATGTTTAATCTCGATTATGCCCTTCAAGTTTGTGACCGGGTTACCGAGGATCACAAACAAGGTATAAATAACCATGCAAATTAGCTTGGTACTCTTGATGCCATTAATCACCTAATCAATGTGTCGGTTAACAATACACGCTTCATTCATCAATGATAATTCATGAGCTACCCATTGTCATCCTTCATTAGTCCCATATTAGTGTGTCGGTTAACCAGACACGCTCCAGTAACGACCAATAAGGTGCAATGTGCAATTTCATGGATTAGCACCAAATTCACATTTTTCCTAAGTAACTAAGATTGGGGATTTATGAAACATTTAGTTACTTTATATTTCATTACACTTATTAATGAAAGTTTGTGTCCTATCCTACCCGTTTGGCAAACGACCCTCCACTGGTCAAGGGTGCACTGGATAAGAGTGTATACCTAATGGCGGTCATTTTACATGTTGCTTCCTTAAACACCCCTTATAGACCAACTTCGTGAATGAGGCCTACTAACGGTAAGACTGACTTTTAACTTATACATATATAATATAATAGACTTTTAATTTTATATAGTATAAGGGTGTATTTTAAACATTTAAAATACTTGGTGGTTTAATCTATTAATAAATTAGACTTTTAATTTAATTAAATTTAAACCATATGATTATGGATTTATTAAATTTCTCTTTTAATTAAACATTTAATTAATTTAATAAAATCCATAAAGGTGTAATTTGAACTATTCAAAAACATCAAGGTTCTCAATATAAAAATTCAAAACTAAAACTATTTAGTTAATTTTTAAGTTACGAAACCAAGAGTTGAAATTTTTTGAACCTTTTCAAATTACTAGGGATTTTGGAAATTAATGTTTCATAAATGAGACTTTTCAAGTTCCAAAACTTGAGGGCAAGTTTTGAAACTCTTCAAAACCTTTTTGAATTCCATAACTTAGAATTTAAAGTTCCATAAATGAGATTTTTAAATTCCAAAACTTGAGGGCAAGTTTTGAAACTCTTCAAGACCTTTTGAATTCCAAAACTTGACGGCAAGTTTTGTAACTCTTCAAAGCCATTGAGATCAAATTTTAAACAATTAAAATATTCACATATTTTTATCATTTACCAATTTGATCTAGTTCAACTCATATAGCAAGATAATTTCAAATCAAATAATGCAAATAATTAGCTTATTATATCAACTAGCAATTATCTTTTAATTTGGATGAAGATAATCAATACCTTATCATAAAAAATGATTTTTATCAGTCAAAACAGTTTGTGGTAGTGATTCTAATCCAAAACTTGGCCAAAAACCTAAAAATCTACCCACTGTACAGTCACCACGTCGTGGTAACTATCACCACGTCGTGGTCATCAGGCAGATTCCAAAAAAAAATGATTTCCTTGTTTTAAACAATTACCAATGCATCAATATAACAGAAAACACCCTAGGATTTGATACCACTGATGGGTTTTGAGCGCTATAACATCCCTATGGTGCACATACAACCCTAATGCTTTGGATCTAAGTTTTCTCTAGTTATACATGCAATATTATTTTTCCAAAGCATGAAGCCTAACTAGCATACAAATTTGATATTTGAATTATAAAAACAAGTTAGATGATTACCTCTTGTTGTAGCTTGTAGAAGTTGGCCTTTCAAAAGCTTGGCACCTCAAGTGTGATGCTCCAAATGTTTCAAAAAACACCAAGAACAAATGGAGGACAATGTGAGAGAGAGTAGGAGGCACCAATATTGGCTAGCTTCTTCTTCGAATGCACAAGTGCCGATTTTTTGGGTTTAGGGGTTACATTTGTAGTGTAGAATTCTAAGGGTCACTTGTAAACCCTAATTCATAAACTTAGCCCATCACAAATCAATCATGGATCATTAGCCCAAACCATATGTATCATTGATTTACATAATCAGTCCCCGTTAATTTAATCAGTCTCTTTTGATCACTAAACTAATTTCAAATTAATTCTTGATCAATACTAATTAAATAATATGATTTCTCAATTAATATATTATACTTAGAATATATTAATAAATCACAAATAACCTCTTTCTCAAATATCCATCCTATCATATTGTTCTGGTGAATGCAACCCAAAATAGACCTTGCTACTATCGAGTCAAGTACATACCAATTATAGTTATGGGCTTAGAAACCTAATCCAACACTGATAATGAAGGTTTTGTCATGAACTCTGATGACGAAGCTATGACATATTACTCAAATAACAAAGTCAAGAAGTTTTTCAAGAAACCATTCAATCCGAAGTTCAAAGGAAGTGATTTCAAGGGAAACTCATATGGGAAGAATGTTAGAGAAGAGTCAATGTTTGAGAAGAAAGAGAGTAAGGCTACTGACGAGAAAGTGGAAAAGATATTAAAGGGAGATTATGGTTTTGACTGTCACTACTGTAATGGTACGAATCATATGGTTGTTGACTGCATGTTGAGGAAGAGAGAGGAAAAGAAGGATAGAGTGAATGATGAAGCCTACTATGTCGAAAGGTTGGAGGAAGTGAGAGCAAGGAAGAAGGGGATGTTTCGTGTAGCTCAGGGAAGTGTCGATGTGGATAACACTTATCAAATTTGGTCTTCTGGATCAAATGATGAAGAGACGAGCAACCCAACACATGGATTCGTGTATTCAAAGTATGAAGAGGGAAGTGAGGATAAGGAGGAGGTGACCGAAAGATGCTTCGTTTCAACTAGCACACACAAGTCTCCAATGACTTCGAAGGTACATTCTCTTCTCGAATCCTTTAAGATTCCTTCTAGTTCATATGATTTTGTTATATCTGATTTTGATGAGACAATTACATATGTTACTGACTTGATTATTTTTTATAGTAGTGATGCTAAAAAAATCAAAATCTTGACTTCTAGAAACACAAAAATGATTGGAGTCGAGGAAGAGTAGAATAGACAATATAGAATTGTAGCTAAATAATGTTACTTGTGATAGGGATAAGATGAGATTGGATAATTATATTTTGTTAAAACAATGTAACATCTACTATAATTCGGCTAAAAGATTGTATGCTAAATTGACTGATTTACATCAATCCTCTTACATAAGTAAGGAACAACATAGGAAACTTTTGACCTTTTGATTTTGGAAAAGAAGAAAATAAATTCAAGATCATATGACTGTGAGAAGAAGATTTCTGAATTTGACAAGGTCCCAAATGATTCATATGCATATGGTAATATTAAAATAGATGAATATTTGGATCCTAAGGATTTGTTTCATATTGTGAATGAGACATTGACCAAAACTAAACAAATAAAGATTTTAAAAAAGACTGAGAATTCGACATCTGACTCTCAACACAGTTTTGTTGATATCGATGATGATTCTGACAATATCAATGAAATTGAGGAGGAAGAAGTTGTTGATTGTTCTCAGTTATCTGTCATTAATGTCATTTCAATGGCTAAGGGTAAAGAAATTTGTAATGATTCATTGGAAAAGCATAACAATGACCAACCCTCGACTTTGAAAGTTCATGATTATAACCATTTGGTTGTCGAAGATAGCCAAACTGATAGTGAAAATGATGACGATGACATTCCAATCGAAACAACTATTCCCAGAGTTGTTGATCAAGTTTATGAGGAAACCAAAAAATTCGACAAAGTGATGAAGGAAAAAGGTCCTCATAATATCAAATCGAACTCATTTTGTTTATCCAAATTTCAAATGCACTGATGATGTGGTGTTTCCCAATTAGGTGTTTGTCACCACAAGTAATGGAGACAATGTGAATCATGAGATCAACAAAATTGTTGTTGAAGATAACAAAGGAGCTTCGAAAGAAGGGTTTTTCTCAAACCAAAACACAAATGAAAATACTCTTAACAAGAACTCATCCACTTTTCAAAAGGCAAAAACCAAAACGAAATTGGGAAGTTCAGAAAGACAAAGAAAATGTTGTTGAAACATCAAATGAACTAATTTCTCAAAAACAAAACACAAAAGCTCAAATTTTCTATGAACAAATTCAAAAGATTTCAAAAGAAGAACGAACTTCATTGTCAAAAGCTTGAAACAAGGTGTAATGGCAAAATAAAAATTCTTTTAAGAAACCAAACAAATTTGTTTAAAAAGTGTCTTATAAGAAAACAACTGAACAAGATAAGACTTCTTCACAAAATAAGTCTTCTATTCAGAACCAACCCGCTGATGTGACAACCCGAAATTTCCATTCTGAACAAACCATATCAAGACAATAGAGCTTAGAACAGTTTCAGTGAAATTCCAGACTTCGGGTATAAGTTTGGCAGTTTTTCAGGATTTACACTTAAGGAGATATCAGGAGAGTGGTTGCACTAGGGTTTTGTGCAACACTCTTATTCCAACACTCTGAAATATTAGAAATCATTTCGGGAATAAAAATATTTTCTGCCAAAAATATCTCCGGACTATAAATAGAATTCTGAACCAAATTCATTCATTATTCGCATTTCCAACTAGAGAAAAGCCATTTTCTCTCTCACGGATCTTCGGGTTTTTATCCCAAATCGTGAGTACCCCTCTCTAGTAGTGTTATATAGCTTTAAATGTGTACATAACATAGATTTCATAGCTAAATCACTAGATTTAGGAGTTTACTCCCCAAGGTGTTCTTGGGTGGTAAACTCCTGAAACCGAGCCTAGACTGTCCCCCGTGATATACTACTGCCTTGGACTTGTATAAGAGTGTATTAGGGACATGAAATCAAGCAAGAATCACCCAAGTTTGGGAGTTCACGACCCAAGAGTATCTTAGGTCGTAAACTCCAAAAATCATGCACAAAAGGGTGCTTTTAAGGCACCTAAAGCATTGGACATTTACTAGGAATTGTTCCCACTTAAATCAAGGACCACAACACATCAAAATCACCTTCCAAAGTGAGTTTACGGCCAAGACATGGTTCTTGGGCCGTAAACATGAAAGAAGGGCACCAAAGAGTGCCTAATGCCTTCATATGCTTGGAATAAAAGTCTAGAACCTATACCACATGTGCAAGAGACTTGAAAGCATAAAAAACACCCATACTTAAGAGTTTACGGCCGCAAACTCTAAGGGAAATGGCCTTAGGGCCGTAAACTCCTAAATGGAGTGTTTATATGCCTTAAACCCTTCCAAGGACTTAACCACCAAGTTGGAATAATTCTAGGGATTATTTAACACCTTAAAACAACCAAAGACATTGAGTCTTGGAGTTTACGGCCGTAAACTCAAGGTTTTACAACCGTAAACTCCATGTGTGATGGTATAAGGAGAGTAAACTCATATATGGGGTCCTTTGGAACCCTAAACACAAGTGCCTTGTCCCACAATAGCTTAGATGCAATCCTTAGGGCTTAAAACACTTATATAAAGTGTTTATTATGTCTAGGATGTCTTAACATTATAAATTAGTAACTTGAGACTAACTGAGTGCATAGATGTGTGATTATATGTTCATTAGGATCGTAGTGTGTGTACAAGTCCTCACTTGACGCCTAACAATCCTACACCGTCCAGTTCATCTAAACTACCAACTACAGGTGAGTTCATACCCCTTAATCAATGTTTTAAATGATTTTAAATGTTTTAATGGGGGGGGGGGGAATACAAGTAGAAAACAGTATGTTATTAAAACAATCTTATGTATTTTATAACTGTGTTTTCACCCAGCAGATTTCATATATTTCAAAAGGTTGAAGTGGTTTTCTATCTTAAAATACCTTGATAACAAAAGTATTAGTTTTGAAATGTTTATTAAAATGACATCAAGTCATTCTTAATTAATGTTCAAAACTCCTAGATATCTTGCAAAACCATTATTTTACCTTCTTGAATCAAACTATATTTATGCGCATATGTTCATTTATATGTTAGAGATTATAGTTTTCACCCTTCATTTACTTTCCAATACTCTTGGGTAGCAAGTGTGTATAAACCTACGTAAACGACCAATTACCTTTCAGTTAACTACCGTAGGGATAGTTAGAAGATATCAAACATTATTATTACTACAAGTAATCACACCAGAGTCAGTTCATTCATGAGTCTATACCAATACCTTACATGATACATGAGTACACTTACTTAGGATTACATGATACATGAATATGTTTACATATACTTACCTGTTACATGAACACACTTACATGAATACCATACAAGAACACTTTTACATAGGTGCATTATCCTGTATTCACTTACCTGGACACTTGTACTTAGAACTACGAGGATGATTTATTAGTACTTTATGTGTAAACTATCTTTCCTATCCCGGTTCAATGGGATATCTTGGTGGGACTTACCATTCCGAACCCCACTGATTAGCACCAGTGGTCGATGACCATCTACGGAGGTCTAAGGTTACTACTTATACTAGGTAGATCGACAACCGGGGCTAACCCCTCCACCCACCTGCTGCTGCTACAGAGGACAAGTGGACAATCTTCGATTGTTCATAAGGTTATACCTTTCGCTCGTTGCGATGTTGTGTTACTCCTAGTACCCAGCGATGACACTTACATTAATACTTGTTCTGGACAATCTTCGGATGTTCATTAGGTTACATATTTCGCTTAATGCAATGTTGTGTTAGTCCTAGTACCCAGTGACAACACTTACAGTAGTACAACTTACATTAATACTTGTTCTGGACAATCTTTAGATGTTCATTAGGTTACATATTTCGCTTAATGCGGTGTTGTGTTAGTCCTAGTACCCAGTGACAACACTTACAGTAGTACATTTTCCTATTTACTTTATTTTGTGATACTTTCACATAAACGATGAGTTAGACTAAGTACTTTAGTACTAAACAATTGAAGGAAAAACTATCATTTTACTTACAAAACATTCGGGTCTTGGTAGAAGACTACATTATCATAACAAAACATTCGGGTCTTGGTAGAAGACTACATTATCATAACAAAACATTCGGGTCTTGGTAGAAGACTACATTATCATAACAAAACATTCGGGTCTTGGTAGAAGACTACATTTCATACTTATAGAAAGCAAGGGATTTTCTAGGGTTTTTCATACTTACATCAACATTTTCATTAAAGGTTTACATGGCCTTCATAATAGATTTTCATAATCCATACAATGACACTTAAATACTTATGAATTCAGCAGCTTTAAAGCTGATACTCGCTTTCAAAATAACTTGTATTCTCAGGTCATCAGTTAGACAGGTGCGATGGTCAGGTTACCGGAGAAGATGGAGCACAGACAAGACTCGCCTTATTTTGATTATTCATTTTATTGTTGTACATTATGAAAGAACACACATGTATTAAAACTCTACTTATAATGCAATGGATGATGTTGTTGCTTGTTTATTATATTGCAATGCTGTGATACTGTACATGACGTCCTCCACCCCTGAACGTTTCCGCCGTTCGTGGTTTTGGGGTGTGACAGCTGATAAACAAAATGATTTATCAAAAAGTTATTCAAAAGTTCCTAAAACAATTCAAAAATTGAATGTTCAAAAACCAAGAAATCAGAATTTTGTTCAAAACCAAAACAAAGGAATTTTGTTCCTAATCGTCAAAATACAAGGTTTTCACAGAACAATTTTCATTAAATTGGTTTTAAACAAAATGAACAAAGAAATTTTCATCCATTTCAACATCAAAGATGTTTTTCAAATGGACAAAAAGTTTATGATCGAACATCTATTGGTTATTATAAAAATTTTCAAAACCATTTTGAAACTTGTGTCAAAACATCATTTCCAAAAAGATACTTCAAAAAATTAAACTTCAAAAGTACAAGAAAAGAACCACTTACACCAAATCAACCATAATTTCATAATCTTGTTTGAAGCAGCCAGGCAAAGCTTCATTTGTAAAAGGGAAGTCTAACACAAAGAACATCAATCATTGGCTAGAAGGAAAAGAAAAACCTTATCAATCTGGAAAGTTTTCTCAAGAAGAAATCAAGTCTGCTTACGAAAGCTACTTGAATGAGTCCCAATTAGAAAGTTCTTCGTCATTGGAATCCAATCCTTGTAACAATTGGTAAAAAAAAAAAAAAAATAGGAACGATCGTACGATGCTATCTTTTGATTATTAAGCAATATGAGTATTTTATTAAGAATGGTTGAAGGAATTTAACCTCTTTTATTTAAATAAGTTACTGTGAAATATAAAACAAGTAGCTATTGATAAATTTCGTTATGATGTATGGCTACGAACCATCACCGGTTTGTGAAATTAGCATATAACATCATTTGAACGCAACAAACTTAATTTTTGTAACAACATGTATCTAGTTGATAATTAAGTTAGGTTCTATGTAAAACGTGTGCTTAATAGTTGTGTAGGATCTAAATTCGACAAATATACGAACCAAAGTGACAAAACGTGTTTAACGATATGGTTAACCGGTTAAATGTCACGAAATTATACATTGGTCAATAAATTTTATATTTAAATAAATTAAAATATAAAATGAATTATTATAAGGTATAATTAAAATGTATCCAAGTGTTTTTGAATAAAAAGAATAAAACATAAACATTAAAGTTCAAATACACAAAAACTACATTGTTATTTTATACTAAGTATACATGTATGTATTTATACATATGTATTATTATCTAGTGAATAACTAGTTATGGGTCATTACCTAAAGTGATTTCATGTAAGGAATATGATTTCTAAATCAATTAAGATAAGAGAATTGGTGGAGATAAGTGCCAACTTAACTAATAAGTGCTTAATCACTTAAGACATTTTACTAAGAATGCTTCTTAATCCCTCTTCTAATTTTCAAGATTAAGACCTTCCCTCTCCTTACCTAGAACTCCTAACTAACTAAATATCTAGTAGTTAGTTAGTTAACTAACTCTATCTCTAAGCAACCACCCAAGCAAGTGGCTAGACAAGATCACATCACTTAAACTCACATCCCATCACAAGCTAGTCTAGGTTTTGTCCCCTTATCCTCTTCCACCCTTTCCTCCTTCATAACCACGAAATTTCCTCTTCATTTTACCCTCATTTGACCAGCCAATACTCCAAGTAATTACTCTCAACCTTCATCTCATTTTCAAGCACAAGAACTTCCTTCCAAAGCCATCAAAACCATGAACTAAAGGGTTGCTGTCCCTTTTGTGTTTCAGCCACCATTTCACCCATCTACACCTTCCTTTTGCTTGATATTTTTACCACCAAATACCCCTGGAAGTTACTTGTTTTGATACTCAAAATTATTGATTCAAAACAGTGAGTAAACTACCCTTTTTCTTGCACTTTTGCTGTGAAATTTTCGTGACAGCAACATAGCCAAAAGAGTGGCTGTTTTGGAGCATCAAACCAACAACCAAAAGTTCATCTTCAACTTTCCATTCTTCAAGTATTCACATAAGGTGAGTTCATACCCCTACATTTTCATGTTTTATTCAAGTTTTAAGGGGGGGAATACAAGTTAGAACACTAAACATAACTCAAATTTAAATGACAGCTTTCTACAGAAAAGTTGAGTCCTGTTCACGGACTGTTTTGACCATCTTAAACTTAATATCTTTCAAAACTGTACAATATGCAAATAGTTCAAGTTTATACCTTTCTAATGACTACTCGCACACGTTCATACGATTTTTCTACAATTTATGGCGATTTTTATAAAACTGCCTGTCATTTCAGAAGTGATTTCGGACCAGTCTGTGAAGATGTTCATTTTCACACTAGTTTGAGACCACTAAAAATCATAATAAAAATTAGGAGCAAAGTAGACTTATTTTATAAACTCTCAGAGGTGACGGATTCAGTTTTTGACTTACGATGATTTTTCTATGAGTTTTCTAAAAACAGGGACAGTAAAGGGTAAAACTGTCAAAAGTGGTTTATAGATTTATTAACACCTTCTAACATTTTTGAGTAATGTTTATACATTAAGGAAGTTAAAACACAATCATTTAAATATGTTTAATGACCATTTTTACAAAAGTAATAAGTACAAAAAGGTCTTTAGTATCAAACTTAAGGATTATTTCATGCAAAGTTTCTAATAAAAACGTAAGAATATGAACAACAATTACGAAACATGCCAAATCATCCTTTAAAACTTATACATATATATAACCATATACATATATATGTTTTGTTTACAAACTTGTCTTCTACATCAAAAATTTAACTTTACTCGTTTTTATCAAATGAATCACTTGTGATTTATTACTACTATGTGAAAACTCTTGTCATACTTCGCATGCACTAGATTTATACAAAGTATTTAGAAATTCCAAAGTATTCTTCGTTGCTAAACCGTTTTATACATTCTAAAAACTTATGATTTATGCTTTGTCAAACATTGTGAAAAAGGATAAACTTTGCATACAAAACTACTACTTTAATACAGACTTAGTTGAGAATCCATGAGACGTGTACATCTTCAAACACTGCCTTTTTGATAAAAGGTATCGCTACAAGTCCTGTCTATAACCAGAGTCTCCCGTTCAGAGAACGTGTCAAATGTGTATAGATCTATACGGGAAGTCATGATCCCGCGCCCTGACTGTTAGCTACAGTCCGTCTTTTGGGGGTGACAGTTGTCATAACGCTACGACGCCTGAAGAACGTCGCTACAGGCATATTATGTTTAGTATGGTTATAAAACTCATCGGATATACAATTATTATGGTATTATGCTTTTATGAAAGAGTAGCTATTAAAACTATTCTTCATCTAACAAATGCGATCTTCGTATAGCTTTATTATATAAAACTATGCCACACCTTTCGAGCACGTCGATTGCTTGCGATTTTCGGTCTTAGAGACTGCCAGTTATGTCAGGAAAATAAGGGTTTTTCCTGTATACAAACCAAACAACTAATAGGAAAATAAGGGATTTTCTCGGTACAATTAGTTGCAACTTATAACACGAACATTCATATGCATTTCATACTTTTATAAGAAAATAAGGGTTTTTCTTGGAAAACACAACAAATCATAACTCCTTACATTTGAAACAGTGCGTTTTCTGGAAAACATACACGAACTTTCGAATGGCGTACATTTTCTCAAAACACTACTTATGAACTCACCAACTTAATTGTTGACACTTTTTCTTTGAAATAACTTGTATTCTCAGGGAACCGCTAAGCAGATTTGGAAATCAACTTTTGGGGATTAACGTGCTGACGTTAATTACTTCTTTTGAAGGATGTTTTTGTATTTATCTTTTGAACAAGTAACGAATACGATTATGTAAACATTTTGGAAACTTTAATATATATGGTGGTGTGTACTTTCCTTTCTATGAACTGTTATGATACTAAATATGACGTCCTCCGCCCCAGAACGTTTCCGCCGTTCGTGGTTTTGGGGTGTGACAGATTGGTATCAGAGCATTGTTTATAGTGAATTGAGTATATCAACCCATAAAAGATATACTAACTATAAATACAATGGGATTAAAAATACTCTGATTTAGAGTTTATACTTTAAATAGTAAAATATTTAAGTAAGTATACGTGCTGCATTCATACTAAAATCAGTGTCACTAGGACAGTACAAAAGAATTACGATTGTTGGGCAACACAAGTGGGCTTAGAGACATATGGTCAAAACTGGGAAGATATATAGCCTGATCGCCTATATTATCCGAGGGTTGACTAGCATGTGCCTAAGTTTTAATTTGGTGGTTGCAACAATGCTAAAATCTTACCAACCCTACCACAATGAGAAGAATAGAACATATCAATAAATTTAAAATACTATAGGTGTATTTTGGTGTTACTATAAGTACTTTATACTTGAGAATTAAAACGGGATCCTCATTACTAAGTTGATAGTTGCTAAGTGGATACACTAAGGCTACATGTAATTAGGATGTTATAGACTTAGAATCAGTGATAATTTTGCCTTACCCCTATTCTGTGTGAATTTGGAAATAAGGTCACTTATTCGATGGTCTATCCTGTTTAGATTACACATAGCTGGTATGCACTTCACAAATAGCGATGTAACTAATGAGGGTTTTCTAAATAATTATCTAGATAGTTCGTCTAATAATTATCCACTTACCCTAAATTCTCGCATAGAAATCATAGTTGGGCTCCATCCCCTTGACAACCAGTATCTTCCGAATGAAGTCATAGCTGGTTGGTTTGGAGAAGAACCAGAGAATGATCATCCTATCCCTTTGGATGATCATCATGATGAAAACCTTTCAGCCGATGCTAATTCCGAACTAGAGGTTGAGAACCTACCTCGAGCAACTCCCATTCCAATTCCTAACCCTCGTCCAGCTCTTCATGGCCCGACACCTGATTCGGTGGAATGCTTGGAAACATGAAGCCAAGAACAAGATCAGCCCATGCCATTTATTGGCGACCGAAACTTTTACGACCTGAGCAATGGGGGCTCAGCAGGTAGAATCTTGCCAATCATGGTCCGCAGAGTGGCCCAAAATAAGATTCAAGGCAGGACAGCCCAACATCAGATTGCCGAAGTTGTCACCGTTGCAAGAATGAATACCCTCCACACCACTCATCTAGAAGATGCTCACAAGAGATCATAAAGAAACCATGAGAACCTGCTGCAAACACTAGCTGAAAACCCGAGCCAAAGTTATAGAGCTCCAAGTACGCCAGAGGGTGTAATAGAGACACCTACTTGACATGGAACGTCAATTGGTTGAACTAAGAATTCACCAAAGGAATTACCGTCACCAGTAGTAGACGCTTTACTTTATTTCCCTTACAAAAAGAGGAATCGTATTCTTCTGTCTATGCCTGATGTGGCATTTTCTATGAAATTATCTTGTACCGTAAGTACTTTAGTTAGGTCTTTATACTGTCAGGAACTATCTCCTGTGTATATGATGTAAGACCTTTACAAGGCCATTTTCCTGAACCTTTACGCCGTAAATATCCAAGATATTGACCGCCGGCTAACTTTTGTGTCATTTCCATCATTCAAGTACTCTTATCATACTCTCATTGGAGTCTATCTGAAACCTGCTTTAGTTAAGTCATTGGAACATAGCAAGTTAGATACGGAGACATTTCCAAGTCTCTTTCAGTGGTTGGATTTTATTATTCACCAATCCACGATACCTCAACTTGTACAACAAACAGTGCCATTCCATACCACCACCATCCCTACTACCTCAGTGCCAACAAGACCATATGTTGGAAACCTGCCAAAATGCACCAAGTGTAGCTTTCATCACAAAGGAAAGTGCAGGGAAATGCATTGCAAGAACTATAATGAAAAAGGGGCATACCACAAAGTTCTGTAGGGTGCCGGCTCAACAGACCAACTAGAACACAAAAGCTGGGATGAGTCGGACTTGCTACAGATGTGGAGAAGTAGGGCATTTCATAAAGGAGTTCCCGGAGACTAAAAACAAAGATGTCAAGAGCATCGGAAGTGTTTTAGCAACAGAGCGTGGGAAAGCAGTAATAGACCCCGCTGAGATTCCGGTACGTTCATTCCCGATAGCACATATGCATGGATACTATATAATAGCAACGCGGAGAGGAGTATTGTGAGTCGTAGATTTAATCAATTTCTCAACCAAAAACCTCAAAAACTTAAACGAAATATTTACAGTAGAATTGGAATAATCAAAAGCACTAGAGACGTGTACATAGGGTGCACTCTAACACTAAATCAACCAATTCATTCAAATCATCCTAAAACCGGTCACAATAAAAATTTACGACATTTTCATTTTAACAACGTATTAGTTAGTTTCCTCACCATACCGATATCATATATTACGAAAAGTCCATTCGCCTAAACCCATCCAGTAATAGAACCCTCGTTGTCTATAACGACAAACCGGACACAATCCCCCGACTCACCTTTTGCAACAAGACTCAGAAGTACCTACACAGGAGGCACCACGCCGTCCTAGCCTGTGCTGTGGATAAGAAACAAGAAGAGAAAGACATCATGGATGTTGAAAAAGCCCGTAACCTTCTCGATATATTCCGAGAAGATCTCCTGGGAATACCATCCATACGGTAACCCGAGTTCAAAAATCAACCTAAGTGTAGTAATTGCGGAAAAGGGTTGGGGTAAATGCCATCTCACCCAAGTTAATCACCCCACTCAAGTAGAGACTATGGACCCATACTAGTGAATCTATGATTACTAAGTGTATATATTGGAGCCCTATATAATTAAGATTCTACGGACTTAGGGTTGGTAATTCCGCTTTAAATCCTTTTCCTTGTTTGGATGTGGGCTTAGAATAGAATCACCGATTCGATTGTCTTTTCAATCTTAATTATATACGACTTATAAACACAAAGAGATGATAGGTGAATCAGTTATGAGTCATACCATGAACTCCATGACAAGTTACCCAGGACAGTGGATGGACATGCTACCACTTGAGCGATCGCGGACAAATCAACCAAACCCACACACTTTTTACCGACCAAGGATACAAAGAAAAATAGAAAAGCTAATAGGAGCATATACAAAGAAAATTGCAAGACTGCATAGTATACCAGTGTCTATCATTTTGGATAAGGGACAGGCGATTCGCCTCGTGTTTTTTAATAGTCGTTAAAGAAGTCCTTTTTATCACCCTCAAACTGAAAGACAAAGAGGAAGAACCATTCATCGAATCCTTATACAACATCAGCTATTACATTAACATCAAGGTCACGTCATTCGAAGCTCTCTGCAGAAGCAAGTGTAGATCACCTCTTTGATGGGATGAGGTAGGTGACACAAAAATAGCTAATAGGCAAGTTCCTAACAACACTTTCACCAGCCCCCAGAACATACGAGAAACTACAGAGAAGATTGTTCAAACCCGTGAATGATTGAAGGCATCCCAGGATCGGAAGAAGATCTTGTCTGATGAGACTCTTGTTATTCCACTGGATGAAATTGAAATCAACGGGAGTCTAAACTTCATCGAAGAACCGGTGGAAATCATGGATCAAGAGGTCAAAAGGACGAAACAAAGCCGCATACCCATAGTGAAGGCCCGTTGGAACGCCAAGCGAGGACCTGAATTCACTAGGGAACGCGCGAATCAAAAAAATAAAATAAATAAATAAATAAATAAATAAAACACCCCCAATTGCTTAGTGATATCCCGTCTACAAGTTGAATTTCGGGGCGAAATTCTTTTAACGGGGGGAGAATGTAACAATTGGTAAAAAAAAAAAAAAAATAGGAACGATCGTACGATGCTATCTTTTGATTATTAAGCAATATGAATATTTTATTAAGAATGGTTGAAGGAATTTAACCTCTTTTATTTAAATAAGTTACTGTGAAATATAAAACAAGTAGCTATTGATAAATTTCGTTATGATGTATGGCTACGAACCATCACCGGTTTGTGAAATTAGCATATAACATCATTTGAACGCAACAAACTTAATTTTTGTAACAACATGTATCTAGTTGATAATTAAGTTAGGTTCTATGTAAAACGTGTGCTTAATAGTTGTGTAGGATCTAAATTCGACAAATATACGAACCAAAGTGACAAAACGTGTTTAACGATATGGTTAACCGGTTAAATGTCACGAAATTATACATTGGTCAATAAATTTTATATTTAAATAAATTAAAATATAAAATGAATTATTATAAGGTATAATTAAAATGTATCCAAGTGTTTTTGAATAAAAAGAATAAAACATAAACATTAAAGTTCAAATACACAAAAACTACATTGTTATTTTATACTAAGTATACATGTATGTATTTATACATATGTATTATTATCTAGTGAATAACTAGTTATGGGTCATTACCTAAAGTGATTTCATGTAAGGAATATGATTTCTAAATCAATTAAGATAAGAGAATTGGTGGAGATAAGTGCCAACTTAACTAATAAGTGCTTAATCACTTAAGACATTTTACTAAGAATGCTTCTTAATCCCTCTTCTAATTTTCAAGATTAAGACCTTCCCTCTCCTTACCTAGAACTCCTAACTAACTAAATATCTAGTAGTTAGTTAGTTAACTAACTCTATCTCTAAGCAACCACCCAAGCAAGTGGCTAGACAAGATCACATCACTTAAACTCACATCCCATCACAAGCTAGTCTAGGTTTTGTCCCCTTATCCTCTTCCACCCTTTCCTCCTTCATAACCACGAAATTTCCTCTTCATTTTACCCTCATTTGACCAGCCAATACTCCAAGTAATTACTCTCAACCTTCATCTCATTTTCAAGCACAAGAACTTCCTTCCAAAGCCATCAAAACCATGAACTAAAGGGTTGCTGTCCCTTTTGTGTTTCAGCCACCATTTCACCCATCTACACCTTCCTTTTGCTTGATATTTTTACCACCAAATACCCCTGGAAGTTACTTGTTTTGATACTCAAAATTATTGATTCAAAACAGTGAGTAAACTACCCTTTTTCTTGCACTTTTGCTGTGAAATTTTCGTGACAGCAACATAGCCAAAAGAGTGGCTGTTTTGGAGCATCAAACCAACAACCAAAAGTTCATCTTCAACTTTCCATTCTTCAAGTATTCACATAAGGTGAGTTCATACCCCTACATTTTCATGTTTTATTCAAGTTTTAAGGGGGGGAATACAAGTTAGAACACTAAACATAACTCAAATTTAAATGACAGCTTTCTACAGAAAAGTTGAGTCCTGTTCACGGACTGTTTTGACCATCTTAAACTTAATATCTTTCAAAACTGTACAATATGCAAATAGTTCAAGTTTATACCTTTCTAATGACTACTCGCACACGTTCATACGATTTTTCTACAATTTATGGCGATTTTTATAAAACTGCCTGTCATTTCAGAAGTGATTTCGGACCAGTCTGTGAAGATGTTCATTTTCACACTAGTTTGAGACCACTAAAAATCATAATAAAAATTAGGAGCAAAGTAGACTTATTTTATAAACTCTCAGAGGTGACGGATTCAGTTTTTGACTTACGATGATTTTTCTATGAGTTTTCTAAAAACAGGGACAGTAAAGGGTAAAACTGTCAAAAGTGGTTTATAGATTTATTAACACCTTCTAACATTTTTGAGTAATGTTTATACATTAAGGAAGTTAAAACACAATCATTTAAATATGTTTAATGACCATTTTTACAAAAGTAATAAGTACAAAAAGGTCTTTAGTATCAAACTTAAGGATTATTTCATGCAAAGTTTCTAATAAAAACGTAAGAATATGAACAACAATTACGAAACATGCCAAATCATCCTTTAAAACTTATACATATATATAACCATATACATATATATGTTTTGTTTACAAACTTGTCTTCTACATCAAAAATTTAACTTTACTCGTTTTTATCAAATGAATCACTTGTGATTTATTACTACTATGTGAAAACTCTTGTCATACTTCGCATGCACTAGATTTATACAAAGTATTTAGAAATTCCAAAGTATTCTTCGTTGCTAAACCGTTTTATACATTCTAAAAACTTATGATTTATGCTTTGTCAAACATTGTGAAAAAGGATAAACTTTGCATACAAAACTACTACTTTAATACAGACTTAGTTGAGAATCCATGAGACGTGTACATCTTCAAACACTGCCTTTTTGATAAAAGGTATCGCTACAAGTCCTGTCTATAACCAGAGTCTCCCGTTCAGAGAACGTGTCAAATGTGTATAGATCTATACGGGAAGTCATGATCCCGCGCCCTGACTGTTAGCTACAGTCCGTCTTTTGGGGTGACAGTTGTCATAACGCTACGACGCCTGAAGAACGTCGCTACAGGCATATTATGTTTAGTATGGTTATAAAACTCATCGGATATACAATTATTATGGTATTATGCTTTTATGAAAGAGTAGCTATTAAAACTATTCTTCATCTAACAAATGCGATCTTCGTATAGCTTTATTATATAAAACTATGCCACACCTTTCGAGCACGTCGATTGCTTGCGATTTTCGGTCTTAGAGACTGCCAGTTATGTCAGGAAAATAAGGGTTTTTCCTGTATACAAACCAAACAACTAATAGGAAAATAAGGGATTTTCTCGGTACAATTAGTTGCAACTTATAACACGAACATTCATATGCATTTCATACTTTTATAAGAAAATAAGGGTTTTTCTTGGAAAACACAACAAATCATAACTCCTTACATTTGAAACAGTGCGTTTTCTGGAAAACATACACGAACTTTCGAATGGCGTACATTTTCTCAAAACACTACTTATGAACTCACCAACTTAATTGTTGACACTTTTTCTTTGAAATAACTTGTATTCTCAGGGAACCGCTAAGCAGATTTGGAAATCAACTTTTGGGGATTAACGTGCTGACGTTAATTACTTCTTTTGAAGGATGTTTTTGTATTTATCTTTTGAACAAGTAACGAATACGATTATGTAAACATTTTGGAAACTTTAATATATATGGTGGTGTGTACTTTCCTTTCTATGAACTGTTATGATACTAAATATGACGTCCTCCGCCCCAGAACGTTTCCGCCGTTCGTGGTTTTGGGGTGTGACAATCCTTTAGTTCGAAAATGGAAAGAAGTTCCCAAAGCAAAAGTTGAGGCAAAACGGATTGTTGATGAAAAAGGGAAAGTTTGTGTCGAACCTCAACCAATGAATCATTTCTTTATGATACCTAAGTCTATCGAAGTTGACTTAATAGATAGTTTGAAATAAAAGGTTTGGAATTGGGTCTTAGGTTCATCGTTTCATAAAGCAATTCATTCTAATCACCAAAGACCCAAAAAGCCTTGGGGACCTATATTCTTTAATTGGTCGCATGTGTTACGTAACAAGCAATACGATGAACACTAGTACATTGACAGTGGTTGCTCTCGTCACATCATAGTTCGAAAGGAAAATCTGCAAGATTATTGAAGTTTGGAAAATGTTGGAGTTGTAAAATTTGGAAATAATCAGAAATGCAAGGTTAAAGGCTATAGGAAAGTCACAAATGGAAAGTTCACAGTCAATCGAGTGGCACACATCGAAGGTCTTAAACATAACTTGGTAAGTGTTTCACAACTTGTTGTGGGCACTAGTAATCAAGTGGTCTTCGAGAGGAAGGTAGTGTCATTTCGAACAAAGAAACCAAAGAAGTTTTTCTCAAGTCTAAGAGAAAAGGTGATATGCTCACTCTCGACATCAAGCCCATCGTTGGAGTACCCTCTATTTGCTTGCTTTTGAAGGCATCATCTGATTTGAGCTGGTTGTGGCATCGGAGACTATCTCATCTGAATTTCAAAAATCTGAACAAATTAGCGGTAAATGATCTTGTTCGAGGCTTACCGTTTTTAAAATTTGATAATGATTCTTTATGTGCAGCATGTGAACCGGGGAAACAACATCGTCAAGGTCATCTAATTGTCATCGATTCAAAGATCATAGAACCCCTGGAACTTCTTCCAATTGACCTTTGTGAATCTTCGACTGTTGAGACTCTCAACAAAAAGAGGTACATCTTGGTTATTGTCGATGATTTTTCAAGGTTCACTTGGTTTTTTTTCTTCGTCAGAAGTCTGAAACGGCTCAAGTAATGATCGATTTCATCAAGCATATTGAACTCGGTTTGAGGAAGAAAGCTAGAAAAATCAAAAGTGATAATGGCTTAGAATTCAAGAATCATGTTCTTGATTCGTTTTTGACTAGTCAAGGGATAACGCATAATTTTTTTTGTCTCCTTACACACCTCAACAAAACGGTGTTGTCGAAAGGAGAAACATGTCACTATGCTAAACAGTAAGGACTATGCTTACCTATGTGAATCTACCCCAATATCTCTAGGCAGAAGCAGTTTCGACAACATTGATCACTCAAAACCAATCATTTATTCATCATCGTTTTAATATCACTCCTTATGAAATCATTAACAATCGCAAACCAAATGTGAAAATTTTCCATATTTTTGGTTGCAGATGTTTTATCATGAATCTCAAAGATAACCTTTCGAAATTTCAGTCCAAAGCTGATAAGGGTATATTCTTGGGATATTCGATCAATTAAGTTGCATATTGAGTGTTAAACAAATGAACAAGGAATATTGAAGAAAATTTCAATCTCACTTTTGATGATTACTATGTTAAGCGTGTCGAAAATACTTTTGTATAAAAGCCAATTCTCTTAGAAACAAATGATGAGTCACAAATTGCTAATTCATTAGATTTTGATTATGACTCAATTTTTGGTGTTCCTGATAGGGCAATAGATGCAAAACTCCATGCTGATGATAATTAGATTCCTGAAGCATCGAAGCATTTTGATGGTTCGACAATAACTCAGGACGATGTTGATTTACATTCTACAACAAATTCTCCAATACATGTCAAAACTCACCAAGGGGTGCAAGGTGATCAAGTGGAGGGGGAGAACTTGAATTTGAATGTTGATGTTGATGGGGAGCATGGGTGTTCGTCTACTGATGTCGAGGGGGAGCATAAAAATGTCAATCCAATTGTCGAGGGGGGAGCAAAATGGATTTATACCTACTAATTCACATGAAAAAACTGATTTTTTTCATGATGTGTTTGATAATGTGTCTAATGTAGGTGAAGGTTCTGAACCGAATGATATGTTCAAAGATGCACCTTTGGATTTCGATCCTACATATCCACCAATGAAAATATGGACACGAAATCATCGTAAAAAACAAGTTCTTGGTGATCCTCAAGTTGGAGTGTTGACAAGAGCTCAGCTTCGTGATAAAAATGAGGTACTCAATGTACATCAAGAATTTTTCATGTTTAATGTTTTTATTTCGAAAATAGAACCGAAATCAGTAAAGGCTACATTGGATGATCCTGATTGGATTGTTTCCTTGCAATCTAAACTTGCTAAATTCGAAAAAAACAAGGTTTGGAGAATAGTTCCAAAACCTGATGATGTCTCAGTTATAGGCCTAAAATGGATTTTTAAAAATAAAACTGACAAAGAAGGTAATGTGGTTCGAAACAAAGCAATACTGGTTGTTAAGGGATATTCGCAACAAGAAGGAAGTGACTATGACGAAACTGCTGCCCCTGTCGCGAGATTTGGAAAATACATAATAAGTAAAATTAAAAATAAAAATTAAACTAAAAAAACTTAATCAACAAATAAAATAAAACGATAACAATTAGCAAATAAAATTAACTATTTTAGAACCGTTCCTCGGCAACGGCGCCAAAAACTTGATACTTGTAGAATGTACTAGTTTTAATCCTAACTAACTTAAACACAAAAACAAACACACGGAAGGCAGTGTACCTATCGATTAGCAGTTTAGTGAAGTAAGTAGGGTATCGAACACAGGAAACGATAAACAATTAAAGTTACTACTAATATTATCAAATTTAAACAATGAATTAAAGAGGGGGTTTTCTCTAGTTTTAAAAGACTATAAACTTAAGCAATTACTTAAAGACTTAGCAAGAAAAATTAATGACTAGAAAGATAACAAAAGAAAACTAGATTCAAAAATATTAAAGAGACTTTCGTTTAGATTCAATTCACTTATTCATATGGTTGATTTTGTGGCAAGTGCAATGAATTAATATATCATCAATTACTGATTTCTAATGTGATTAAGTTCATGCTCACTATTACTAATCCTTTATCAAACAAATCAATTCAAGCAGTGATCAAGTGATTAAATTAAAGAGTTTACTAGTGTTCAATTCAAATCAAGCAAGACTTGTAGTAGTAGTTAATTATATTGGTTGGTTCAAATAACTTATATATGGTTGGTCATGATATATAGCTCACAAATTAACTTACTTATTTTCTAGTTAACCCTAGGTTATGTTCACAACACTGGGCTTATAATCTTGTTTTCACAAAAATCATATGAGGTTAGCAATCAAGAATGATGTTCATGCAATCTCAATAACTCATTAATCAATAGAAAATAATTGTCATTAACACATAAGGTTCTTTTAAAAAGCTTAACATGATAAATAATCAAATCAATATAAAACCAAATCCACAAAATCAAACCATAATCATAAGATCATCTACTCTAAACGAAAGTAGGGTGTTTAGCCCATGACTTTAGCAGAAATAAGCATAAAAACGAAATTCACCAAAGTATACATGATGTAAACAAGATAATTAAGTAATTTACTAATGATTTTTCCTTAGATCTCTTCAAAGTAAAGCTTCCACTCGAATTATGAATTCCATAGCTCCTAAGGATATCTCTGACCTCCAAAAGTCGCTAAAAACTCCAAGCATTGCTTAGGTTTTTTAACAGAAATGATCCTAAAATAGATTTTGAAAATAGGCACAACATGCCGTGTTTTTGGACTCAACACACCGTGTTGATCGTTAAAAATGTGTGTACGGCAAGGCACTATTTTATCGGGATTTTTCAGTACAACATGCCGTGTAAGTGAAGGTAACACACAGTGTTCTCCTTCAATTTCAACTTCTTTCTTCAAAATCCAAGATCCAAGCTTCCAATTGCCAATTCCGTTTCCTTTTCCTTCCGAGCATGTCTTTGTTGCTGAAAATGAAATTTTAAACTAATTAAGTACCTTTTGTTCAATATTTTAGACAAAAACAACATAAAGTATTAACATAATGCATGAATTATATGACTAAATATGTCCATATCACATGGGGGTGATGGTGATTTTGTGAATTGTTTTAGAAATGTGTTGAGTGTGTCCAAGGGAAGTTTTTGGTGCATGATGGTTTTCTCAGCCATGGAAACAAACCTTGTGTTCAAAAACATGTTGTTCGAAGGTTGTTGATGCAAGAAGCCTATGGTGGTGGTTTAACGAAGTCCTTGGAAATGGTAAAAGGGCATTTCTTTTGTTTCAAGATGATTTTGAAGATGGTGTGTTTGAATAGAGTTCCCAAGGCGATTGTTTCAGTTCATGATTATAAATTCTTAAAGTATTTATGGAATGATTTATGGAAAAAAGGGGAACTAAATTGTTTGTTAACACTTTGTTGAGAAGGCCGGTGGACAAATCACAAACACATTTAGATGTGCAGTTGGTTCATGTTGAATGTGTTTCAAGATCGAATTTCCAAAAAACTATAAGGGCCTTCAGGAATTGATGTCAATTGATTTTGAAGAGGGAGGGTCTGATGCGTATTTGGAATGTAGATGCGAAAGTCACTTCAGGTCCGATCCGTGTATAGAAGGTGATTCGGTTTTATCTGCTGAATGCGACACAATTTGGACTACTGAGGGTTGCAAACAAAGTTTCATTGTTGATGGTTGCAATCCATTGCGATTAATTGTGATGGATCGCACCCGATTATATTCTTTGAATGGTCATTATGAATACGATGTTGTTCACATTCACTTGTGGGTCATAGCGAAGAGGAGTCTGGATGTGAAGACTAACTTGGGTGAGAAAGTGATGTCCAGTCCGTGTGAGTTAGGATGTGAATGCGAGGTCTCAGAAGACTAAGGTTCGGCTAGGAAAAGTCACGCCTCAGAAGTTGAAAAGTCCTTTTAATGTTGAAGTTGTTTTTCTTCTTTATTCAGTCTTTTATTAATTTTAATAAGCCATCAATTGGCAAAGTTAATTATTGTCTTTAAATTTATGTCTATTGTTATATTTTGTAGGCTATATAAACCTATTTTCTTTCAGTTGTAAGCATAGAAGTCGTTGAGGGAGGGTCTGATGTGTTCATTCTTTCTAGTTTGTGTTTATTTGATCCGAATCTCCATTTTTCTTATCAATTGTTGTGTTGGTAATCCGAGTCATGTTGTGGACTTTCGGAGCAGTCTAAATACGCATCAAATGGTATCAGAGCCCCAAGTTCCTGTGGGGATGTGTTTATTTGTTGTTGTTGTTCTTTTCAAAAAAATTAAACAACAGTTCAACTTTATATTTTCGAAATAACACATCAACAATATTGCAAATGATCGACATGGCTATAGGTTTATTTTGATCTTCATACTATCCGGTTACTTTGTCATTGTTCTTTGTTCTTGTCATTGTTCTAGTTTGTGTTATTATTTTGTTGCAAATTCAATCCCAAGCTCTAGTTTTCTTATCAATCATTGTATTAGGAATCTGGTTCGTGTTGTGGACTTTTGGAGTGGTCCAAATACACATCACAACCATGCAAAACCATGTGACCCTCGATACAAATTATTCTCGCGTTCACATGTCAGTTAACCATGCATGCTCCATCAACAAAATCATTTTATGAGAGACACGTCATTTCAACTTATACTCTCGCTATGATGTGCCGATTAACCACAAACACTCGATCATCATAATATAATTAAAATGTGTGTTTACATGGGTAGAAAACGACTCGTGTTTTTAATATAATACGGGAATTTTGTTTCATTACTTTTACTTAATAATTTTAACTTGAACACCATCCAATCAAATCCTTTCGGTAACTCCGCTCTCAAAATTCAAAGAGGCGGTGAGGGTGGTAAACCAAAGAGATTTTAAAAACTGATCTCATTAGAAATCAGAGAGGCCTCCTTAAAACTCTCTTAAAACATTAGAACGAGTGAGCCTAGTCACAGTTCGACGATAATTAATTTTTTTAATTAAATATGTAAGAACACATGGTGTATGATTGTTATACATATATTAATCATACCATATAATAAATTTAAACCTTTTAAATTTAGAACTTCATCTTTTAAATATTCTAATTTAATTCTCTTATTAAATAATATTTAAAACAAACATTCTAATTTAAATAATATTCAAAATTTAGATCATTTAAATATTCAGATTCAAATTCTTATTTAAATAATATTTAGAACGTATCTTGGATTGAATATTCAAATTCACAAACAGTTCAAATTATATAAACCAATAATTCAAGAAACTGATAAAATTCAAAAAAATTGAAATCATTCAGACACGTTGTGTCTAGCAGGGGCACGTCGTGTCTGTCGTCGATCCAAAAATTTGATTTTCGATAGATTTTACAAAGTGGTGCATTTAATTAAAACTTAAAGGCTCTTATACCATTGTTGGGTTTTATTACATCTATACAAAAAGGATAAGCGCGATGTAATAATCAAATCATCCTTAGGTATATATGCACCTAGGATCTAGGTTTTACAATTTATAGCAACCTACATTAAAATCAAACTAAAGAATGATAAAATAGTACCCTCTTTTTACTCTGATTGAAACCTAGTAACTTCCATATCTTACAATGGATATTGGACCCAACAAAAAATCTCTTTGCTGCTGTAGTCAAACCCAAAACTCCAAAAACCAAATAAAAAAGAACCCTTTAATAGGTTTATTCGAAAATCACAAACCCTTAGAGAGAGCTTATTTGGTTTGATCCCTAGCAGTTTATTTATAAGCATCAGATAAATCCTAAAGCAATTCAAATTCTCCAAGACAATCATTACCCTATTCAAAACTTGTCTTATCCCTATCCAGAGATATCAAAATCGTCCCCAATCGTCTTCCAGGAGCTTGGAATATTTCAATTAATCTTTAGGATTTAATTAATACTCAAGCCCCTTAATTAAATAAAATTATTTAATTAATTCCAAAATAATTTCCAATTAATTTGTTAATCACTTAAAAATTAATAACTTATTTTTCTCTATTCCCATATTGGTAATTATGTAATGAGGTTAGGCCAAAAGGGCCATGTTATTATTAAAAATATTACCAAGCAGTTAATGGTCTTGGATATTATTTGCAACACCTCCTAGAGTAGTTTGAGAATTTAATTGTCACTTCAAATTGCTTAGATGAATCCCTAGCTTCACAATCCCTTCAATTCTTCAAAAGGTAACCCTAACTTTATTAAATCATCAAAATCACCATTTGAGTTATCCCCCTCCCCCTCCAAATCATGTTCTTCATCAACTGGGAAAGAGACTCACCAAACTACTTTCCAACTTTCACTATTTCGCATAAATCTTCCTTTCAACTTTCTAACTTCTCAAAAGTGACACAGTTTAACCAACTAGCTTATGGAAGTTCCTTCTTTTACAATTTGACCCCAACATATACTTCCTTCTATATATTTTGTCATTGACTAAGTCAACACTAATCATTAATGTTTATAAGGGGGCAAACCTAGTCCCTCAAATTTATACTCTATCTTTGGAAGTCTAAATAAATCATATTTTTAATTCTCATAGTAAATATTGAAATTTTCATGATAAATATTATTTTAATTTATTAAATTTTTAGAATTTATTCATTTTATTTATTATTTAATTAAAATTTAAAATTACCCCTAATTAAGGATGTTACAATGGTATACTAGAGACTTGTTGAATAAGTATGACATGGAACATCATCCTCCTCCTAAGGTACCAATGCCCTTTGCACACAAGATGTCTTCGTATCCTATAGGATAAGCAGTCGATTAAAACACATACATGGTATTATTAGTTCCTTACTGCTAGCAGACCTAATATGACATTTTTTGTATGCTTGTGTGTCATATACAAGGCTAGTCTGGAGGCATCACACTTAACTACAATAAAAGAATTTTTTAGATACCATCATAGAACAGTAGCCTTGGGAATATGATACTCGACTGGTAATGTACAAGTCCTTTGTATAAGCTCCTAACTCCTAGACTACAACTATCGAATGCTTAATGTATCGATCTATTATACCTCTTATATTGTTATTTTTATTTCTTACAATCTATCCTAACACTCTAAAACCAAGCACATAGATACTAGGTATCATTTTCTCAAGATAACATTTTGGATAATAAAATTGAACTTATTTGTGTTCCATCCACTTAAGAGACAAAAAATATCATTACAAAATCTTTAAATGAAAAGTACTTGAATCGATTTCTAAACATGGTCGATTAATGAATCCAAATCCTACTTTTATTAAGTAGTATTTGCGTTAGCACCCCAGAGCTCTTATCATAGAATTTTGCTTGTCGATAGTCCTCTAGACTTCGCCAATAGTCATGAGTGGTGCTCATAGACTTTGTCTATTAGCAGTCCTCTAGATTGTGTTAGTAGTATAAAACTATGTCTATGTACTTTCTTCCATCAACGGTCTTCTAGACTGCTCTGATTTAAATCATCACCCCTATCGTCACTCTTTTATCTACTTTCATTTTACATTACTAAAACTTCTTTCATTTGTCAAGTTTATCTGTGGACCTTTATTGTCCACGTCAACAGTGTCTTCATGGACTGTGCTGATTGTTTTTATACCGCATTCTAACCATTTTAATCTATGTAAAACAAATTGCTACTCTTTTCTGTACCTTTTTAATTAAGAAAATGGATAATTTGAATTTTTATCCACTAGATAAAGTGTTTAAGGGTGTATCCATAAAAGATAATCATTTTATGAAATGTGTGCATTGTCCAAGTGCCGCACATTTAATGTATGTCGGGTTAACATTTAATGAATACGATGTTTTTGTTGGATTAGGTGTCTAAGTCCATAATTATAATTGGGGGATATCTCCAGAAAAGTCCCAATATATTGGGCAAATTTTTAATAAAGTCCTAAATTTTATTTTTTGAACAAAAAAGTCCTAACTTTTTCACCTTTTGAATAGAAAAACCCACGAAACCGGCTAATTTGTTCACTTTAGCCCTTTTTGACCTGTTCAGCAGGTCATGAGACCAGATTATTAATTTTTCGAAAATAATGAGACTTTTTTGTAGATTTCGTCAAAATTTTTTTATAATGTATAAACATATTTTTAACATATTTATATCTATTTTTACGTATTTATGTATTTTTTTAATGTTTTTATATGTATATATTTACATATTTTTATGTAGTTTAAATGTATAAACGTATTTTTTTTTACTTATTTACATGTATTTTAAACCATTTTACATATTTTTTTTATGTATTTTTTATGTGCTATTTTTTATGTATTATGTATTTATATGTATTTCTATGTATTTTTACGTATTTATGTATTTTTTAAATCTTTTTATATAGACGCTTATGCATTTTAAATGTATAAAAGTATTTTTTACATATTTATATCTATTTTTAAGTATTTTACATATTGTTGGAATTAAAATTCTAGTAGGATCGATATGTTCTAAACAGTGAATAAAGCAATAAGAACAAGACACAGGAATAGCTCAAACAATGTTGAATGATTAGACTTCAACACCCCAAAAGAGCTCGATGAAGAACTTCGACTGTAGAGGTGTTTGAGGGTTACAGAACGATAATCAAAGTAATAGTATCAAGAACGTGTCTAATGCATACATGCATGAACTATATATAATACATAACCCTAACAAAACACGGATGGACACGCCGAATCCGGTAAATACAAACAAAGCCCATGACGCAACATATTTATCCTACAATATCCCCCTTTGCGTCCATGGAACCGAAAGCTCAGTTCAGCTGAGCAACTGAAGACTTCTTAACAGTTTTGAACAACTTCGATATAATGGCTAGAAGAGTGTGATGAAATGTAATATACCACCGAAGCATGTCTGTGAAGTTCTTCTTATCAGACTCATTGTTCTTCTTGCACCGATGAATAATGTTGATGATGTGCTCCAAGCAATCGGTTGAGAACAGATGCTTATCCACAAGAGCAAATAAAAATCTGCTATGTTCGGCTCTTGTGAACATGACCGTTAGATGCATAGGATCAATTTGACCCATTGTCATTTTATTCACCTCTCTCGGTTTCGGAGTTGGCTTCACAATCGGTTTCTTGTTCATGACATTGGCAATCTTGATCCATCTTAGCCACTTCGTAAATATACGAACCCAACATCCTCTTCAAATGATTCAGGATCGGTTCATACTCCTTTGCATTTGTAAGCAAAATGTTTTATAACAAAATCCAATCACGAGGATTCAAGTTTGGGAGATCTGAAAGGGAAATTATAGAGATCGAGTTGTCTGAACCTCAGGTAACTCTGAATCGAAAACTTCCCCGCAGGTGTAGGCTGATGGGTTTTGGTCCTAAGAACATCCTATGTGCTCATACAAACCCTAATGTTTGGATCTAGGTTTCTCTATTGTACATGCAAGTTATCCAAGACTATAAACCCTAATTCTAGCATACAAGTAATCATATTAACATAAGAATAGGTTTAAGATGTTACCTTGATCGTTATGTAGCAATAACAATCCCAAATCTCCTTGTATTGACTTTAGAAAGCCTAGAGTCACAAATGTCACTTCTCTAATGGTTCACAAACACCATAAGCAAGAGGATGAAGAGGAGAGAGGAAAGAGGCTGCCCAAACACGTGTGAAACCCTAGAACTAGTCTTAGCCACGTTTTTGGTCCTTAAGGGGTCTATATATAGTGAGGCTATTAGGGTTATCTAACAAGGAAACCCTAATTTGGATGCTTAAGCCCTAAGCAACCCATGGACCCCTTTAATTAAGGCCTTGGACGATTTCCCCATGGGTTTCCCATAGAATTCGTCCACTCCTTAATTTAAGACAATCCATAACCCATATTGCAATTATCTTATAATTACAATTACAGTCCCTTAAGTTTAATTAATCTCTTGTAGTCACAAAACTAATTACCAATTAATTATTGACTAATATTAATTAAACAATATGATTTCTCCTTTAATATATTATTCTCATAATAATTAATAAATCATATTTAATCCTTTCTCTCCATAATTCATCCTATCAAGTTGCTTTGGTGAAGGCAACCTAAAAGGACCATGCACCATCGGGTCAAGTACATACGAAAATAGTTATGGACTTAGACACTAATCCAACAGTCTCCCACTAGGATAAGTCTAACAACTATTATGCGTATAACTGCAGATCCTAATCTGCAATCGTAGCTTTCCAAAGCCGCTGTCAACTCTGATCCTATCAGATACGTGTGTCCTTAGATAAGGGATCATATATTCCTCCATTCTAGATATCATATGAGATATGATGTCAAATCATTCTCTTTGTACTATATCTTGATTCCCGATTTATGACGAATGACTAATTGAACAAATGAAATTAGCCCTAGCCTGGCCGAGCATTTACGTTTGTCATCACAAAATCATCAAGGGGCCCAAAGATATCGCTTTTATCCTACCTTGGATAAAACGAACGGATAAACTTTGATACAATGCTTGCTTGCACTCACTCACCGAATCACACACAACAATATGTTTTATAACACCAAGTTAGTGCGTTTACATATTATCAATGTGCAACTGATTTGCAAGATACAACTCACACATCTGGGTTTCAAGAATATAAGATGTTATCATCTCACCAATCACTCGTGATACAATTCATGGAGTGATCCAAGTGAGCGTGGGTTTAATCCAATGCTCAAATCATATTCCTAAGCACTCATGAACGTTGCAGCAAACATTTGCTTATGTCTAATTCTCTTTAGACAATCCACACACCAATTCACGATAGTCTTCATTCATACCTACTTCCAACATATGAACGACTGTGGCCCGTTCGAATAATTCGCTTATTCTTAATAAATTCAATTATTTTGGAAGTCAAAACATGCAAATGTGAAACACAAGAATAATACTAATCCCATATGGCCTCAAACCTTTGAGTATAAATAAAACTCCTTTTATTTATTACCATATCGATTACTCATTATTTGTCGTTTCGGGTAATCAACTTCTTACTTGAATTATTACACTTTTCACATGCTCTTAGCATGCACACAATGTTTACCTATGGTTCTTACTTTTGTGAAATAGATCAAATTGAACACATTTCCAATCATTCTCATTTCACAACTCCAAATCCTTTTTCATAAGTGTGCGAATATCAAATTCTTGTTACTTATAAAATATGCTAGATTCTAACATTCTATGCAATGATCATTTCGTAATGTCACTGCACCAAAGTCACAAAGACTATTGTCGATGATATTACAAAATCTCTATTGGAGATTGTTACAATACAATTCCTTAGATATGATGTCTCTCACTCAAAGAACATTCCTTTGAACATCCTTTTGCATAAAAGTTTCTAATTTAGTCATAGATTTTCAATATCCAATTCCCAATATGGACACATTTCCATATTTTCCATATGACAACTCATCCTTAATAAGGTCGATATGGTCCATTCAATACCATGCTTCCAACTACTCACAAGCAACCAATCCTCGTCGAACTTTGGATTGTCCTTTGATAGTTGTTTAATTATTTTAGTCAAAACCGATTCTAGTCCCTTTTCCCTCTAAATGCGCTAGACATTTAGGAAATTTTAGAATGGTCAAACATTAAAGCATTTGCAATCGATCCTATACCCGAAGCGTATGGGACACGACGCATAATTTTTTATTTGCTATGTTCTCAAAAATCGAATTGTGAAGAGGAATGCCGTAATAATAATCGAAATTTTAAGAACACACTATGTACCTTTGACTAAATTTATTAACATTTCTCAACCTAATCCTTTAGATTTGAAATGAAGCATAATATTCTCTCCCTTAAATATAGCAAAACAACTTTACAACCCTTACGACTTTCCAAGGTATAACTCTTGTTTTCTATAATTAATAATGCCAACTTGCAATACTTTCTATAATAATCATACAATCATAACTTTTATGCTCCCACTATCATGATGATTACTATAAAGCATAACACTTATGCTCCCACTATCTTCGACATGTATTCATAAACATCTTAACTTTCAGAAAAACAATACCTATTGAATTTCTTAAGTCCATGTTTCTAATACTTGATGCTTTGATAATCTTTTATCAAGGCTTCTTGAACTTATACACCTTTGCCTTAGATAGTTCATATGTGTGTCTAAATACTTAAGACTAATTGCCAAACCTCACAATTCAAAATATGGAAAGGGATACCGTAACCATAATCGAATTCGAGAATGCAATTTTACAATCACTATCTTCTTAAAATCTTTCTTAGTGAAAGCATTTCCTCACAATCATTTTCATGAAGGAGGAAATCTTATGACACTTAGATTTAAACAGTGTATTTGTTCCTATCCGTGTGAATTTGTCAAAACAAAAGTTTATGACAAATTCAAACTCATGTGGATCGAACTTTCTTGATCTCGATTCTTGCCTTCTGGTAGCACAGCTACCCACCATGTCTTCCAAGTAGTTAAGCAGCTCACCCTTTCCTATCAATGTACCTTTCATTAGGTGCCTTGCCTTTTATGCGTTCAAAATGAGAACTCATGGGACTCATAAGCATAATTAACTTAATTGGAACAGCACAGAAACAAAATAATGTCAACACGATAGGTTGTAAACCTCAACTCGTGTGCTAGTGATGATCGATAAGGTTTATTTGATTTGTTCTTGAAACTTTTCAAGACCATTAAGACTCCCACTGACTCCTTGACATATAAGATTCTTTTGTCAATAAACATTTCTTGACAAACAAATATTCAAGAGTTAGTGTAGTTTTTTATCATAACATTTCATAAAATGGTCCTAGTTGGTCTTTGTCTTATTCAAGACATCACAACTTCCCATATTTGATGAATGTTATAAACCTTTAATACTTTTCACTCATTGTCACAATCTTAACTTTAAGACTTGTTATTGGAACGAAGTATGATAGACTTCTTGATTTAACCATTTCTTCAATCCTTGATTCCTCTTCTCAAACATACAATTGTACTAAGACTCACTTAGAGGATCAATTGAGATATGGTTCTTATCATTAAGACCTATCATAAAGCATAAAAGCTACTCTCCATTCTTCTTATAATGGAGAAACTTTTATCTTTCTAGCTACTTGATTCTTGTTATTCGTTTTGCTGTTGATTTAAACATTTTTAATCAATTCCGAATTACACTTAATCTTATAAGTGTAATCATATTTACTAAACTTTTAGTAAACCATGACGAATATCTTGTTACTCTTATGGTGAACTTGATCAACATGCAACTTTGTGTGCTCGATATCCTAGTCCTTCACTTGACACTTTGAATTAGTCTAATTTCCAAATATGAAATTTCTCATTCATCGTGCAACCAAGTTGCATGATTCCAAGTATCTGTCCAATTGAAACTTGGGCGATGAGAAACTCTCCCTATTAGGTAAATTCTTGACTTTCCATAAATAACATAATAAGAACCAAATCCATTATTGCTAATAATAGAAACATTCAAACATCAATTTTTCATATACGCCATTGCAAGGATAAATAAATAATATATAAAATCAAAATTTATTTTATTGCGGAAAAATTTTGTCCTTACAATGCAATTCATTGAAAAACTATGTTAATACATCTTTCTTAGCAATCTAATTCTAACTCTAAGTAGTAGCTCAAGAATCTAATCTTCTAGAAATGCGATCGAAATTCATTCCTTCACGGTTAGATTCTGCTCACTTCTTCCTTTAAGCTTCCTTTATTTTCTTCGATCCTACAAAACATCAATTGCAATCTTATCACATTATGTATTAAGAATCTAGAATAGAAGCTTAAAAGAGTTAGTTAATGGATTTTACCTATATTAGAGCCATACATTTCGACTCTCCCCTCTCTTAGATCTCTTAGGTAAATGGGGCAGCTTCGTCTCCAATGCCCTTTCTCTTGGCAATAAAAGCAAATTGACTCTTTTGGAACATGACATGGAACTACTTCAGACATTGCCTTTCTCTTATGATCAAACTTTTCGATCATAGCATGTCTTTCGTTGCCATTGTCTATATCCATAGAGGTCTTGAAGGCAGATTCACCAATCAACTTTGCTTTTCTATTACGCCAAAACATTGCTGATTCAGCAGCAATAAGCATATAGGTGAGATCTATAAGGGTCACGTCGCGGTTCATTATATAGTACTATCTTACGAACTTACTATATGAGTTAGGAAGTGACTGAAGAACCCAATCAACAGCCATTTCCTCACAGACAACGGATCCCAACATTCTTAACCTATCAATGTGTGACTTCATCCCTAGGACGTGTGCACACACTGACTTTCCTTCTTTATGTTTACTTGCCAAAAGGGCTTGAGTGATCTTGAACTTTTTAAGCCTTTGAACTTGTGAGTTAGGGAGAATAATTGGAGGAGGAGGAGGAAGTGAAGTATGATCTCTGGTTCCTCGATCGAATCGTGGAACATCATCTTCATGTGGAATGCTTGTTCCACGGGATTTGAGAAGACCATAGTTGTCAAACTTTGTCATCTACAAAAACGGGAGAAAACAAATTCAAGTTAGTTGATTGATTGAGTCCTTAGTAAATCACCCAAATGAGATAATAAGGCTAGGACCCAACATAATATTCTACAACTCGGGAGAGGGATGCCGTAACCCAAATTGCAGAACATTTGAAGGTAAGTGAATGACGATTCACTAATTTCCACCATGAAAAACGAAAAAGAAATTTAAGTTTTAAATCTATGAAAACTCCTAGATCCTTTGAGATTCATTGAACTTTCAATGGCATGTTTAAATCTCGATATGCCCCTCTTGTTTGTGACTGGGATGCCGAGGATCACAAAGCGGGTGTGAATAACCATGCAAACTTACATGGTGCCCTCACATGTTACAGTCACCTATTCGATGTGCCAGTAAACCATACACGCTCCACCAAACTATGACAAACATTGAGTCACCCTTTGCTACCATTGCTTAGAACCATTTAGTGTGCCGGTAAACCACACACGCTCCACTAACGTCTTCGCAAGGGCACAAAGTGTAATTTCATGGAATTGCATCAATTCACTTTAGCCTAAGTAACTAAGATTTGGAATTTGTAAAACATTTAGTTACTTTAGTAATTCATTATACTTATAATGGAAGGTTTCGTCCTATCCTACCCGTTCGGCTAACGACCCTCCACTAGTCAAGAGTGCGGTGGGTAAAAGTGGATACCTAGTCAATCGCCATTTTATAGGCAATTTCCTTAAACACCCCTTATAGACCAGCTTCGTGAATGAGGCCTACTAACGGTAAGACTGACTTTTACTCATACATATATATAATGTTATACTTTTAATGTTATATATAGTATAGGGTGTATTTTACACTTTTAAAATATTAGGTGGTCAAATTTAACAATTATACTTTTAATTCAATTAAATTGTAAGCCAAAACATTTATGGATTTATTAAACCTCTTTTAATTATACACCTTAATTAATTAATAAAACCATAAGGGTGTAATTTGAACTTTTCCAAAACAATACTAGGGTTTTAGAATTTAACATTCCTAATTATACTTTTAATCAACTTTTAAATTCCAAAACTTGAGGGCAAGTTTTGAAACATTTCAAAACATTAGGGTTTAGAATTTAAATATACATCAAAATTAAACAATTAATCAAAATTTAAATTCCAAAACTTGAGGGCAAGTTTTGAAACCTTTTTCAAAACATTAGGGTTTTAACTATTTAAATTTCAAAACAACAAAACTTTTGGGTTCAAATTTAAACTATAAAACCTAAAGAGGAACATACGAAACTTTTCATAACAACAAGGATCAAATAACAAATAATCTAAATTAACATTTAATTACATAATTATCCATATTTGATTTATTTAATGATTTCTTGCAAAACAATTTACCAATTTAATCAAAATAATTAATCAGTTATCACATAAGGAAACAATTATCTTATTAATTGATAAATATCTTCAATTAGATCAAGAATATAGTCAAATATATCATAAAATCAGATTAATATTGACCTAATATGATAAGGCAACTATCCTTAAGCAAAACCAGCAAGAAATCCCGATTTTCCCTCCTTTTGACGAGCCGACTCGCCGAGTCAGGCATGCACTCGTCGAGTCAGCATGGACTCGGCGAGTCCAGCCTCCAGAAACACAAAAATCGAATTTTTTAAACATATAATGCATCAATACAATAGAAACTAGTCTAGGCTCTGATACGACTGATGGGTTTTGGTCCTAAGAACATCCTATGTGCTCATACAAACCCTAATGCTTGGATCTAGGTTTCTCTATTGTACATGCAAGTTATCCAAGACTATAAACCCTAATTCTAGCATACAAGTAATCATATTAACATAAGAATAGGTTTAAGATGTTACCTTGATTGTTATGTAGCAATAACAATCCCAAATCTCCTTGTATTGACTTTAGAAAGCCTAGAGTCACAAATGTCACTCTTCTAATGGTTCACAAACACCATAAGCAAGAGGATGAAGAGGAGAGAGGAAAGAGGCTGCCCAAAAACGTGTGAAACACTAGAACTAGTCTTAGCCACGTTTTTGGTCCTTAAGGGGTCTATAAATAGTGAGGCTATTAGGGTTATCTAACAAGGAAACCCTAATTTGGATGCTTAAGCCCTAAGCAACCCATGGACCCCTTTAATTAAGGCCTTGGACGATTTCCCCATGGGTTTCCCATAGAATTTGTCCACTCCTTAATTTAAGACAATCCATAACCCATATTGCAATTATCTTATAATTACAATTCCAATCCCTTAAGTTTAATTAATCTCTTTTAGTCACAAAACTAATTACCAATTAATTATTGACTAATATTAATTAAAAAATATGATTTCTCCTTTAATATATTATTCTCATAATATATTAATAAATCATATTTAATCCTTTCTCTCCATAATTCATCCTATTAAGTTGCTTTGGTGAAGGCAACCCAAAAGGACCATGCACCATCGGGTCAAGTACATACCAAAATAGTTATGGACTTAGACACTAATCCAACATAGGCTTCAACACTTTGACTGACGTGATCTTCTGTGCACTCCACGTCAAGTACTGAGGTTGACCAAACTGCAGATAAAAATCTATAAGCTCTCGATCAATCTGAGGATGAGGCGAAGGGGCTTTAGCAGTAGAATCAAAGCAGTGAAAAACGAACGCCTTCCTCGTCATAGGCATATTGAATTGATAATCCCTCGTGTTTTCAATATCAAATGAAGCCACTGGTTCCAACCAGAAAACACATGGGAATTCAATCGCCTCTTTTATCATCTTTTCCCTAGTCAATGTGGGAAAAAGGGCCATTTTACATCCAAGAGCATCATGCTCTGCTTTCCTCTTCCTTTCCTTCTCTTCTTCTTCCTTCACAATCCTCTGAGTCTCATTTAACTCCTGATCTTTTTGCTTTCCTTTGAGTATGTCGGTTATTGTTTTCTTGTCTTCATCACTATCATCATTTGATGGACCCTTCTTTTCTTTAACATTAGAACCTGAAGCTTCATTACCCTTCGGTTCAGGTTTGATCACAACTTTTGGTTGAACAAGAGGTTGGCCTGAAGGGTTTTCTACCGTAACTTGCACACCCTCTCCCCCTTGTTGCGAAGCGACCATCAACTTCGGAACACCCTTCATTTCACGAAGTAGGGCAATCGCTGGAAGAAGTTTGGTAGTGAGATGATTCTTGATAGTCAGTGTCAAAACAGGATCATGAGCATGAATGACATTGTTCAGTATACCCAGGACATCACCAAAGCAGCTTTTAAAAATAGCACGTTTAACCTTCAACAATTCAATCTCTTTTTCTGCTTGTTCCAGCTGGACCTTATGACCCGCCACAGTAGCAGTCTGTCTAGCAAGTGCATCTCTCGGTTGTCGTTCAATGGCTAAATCAGCCTTGAGTTTCTCTAACCGAGAGTCAATAGAGGAAATATGAGATTTATTCTCGGTTTTAAGATCAGCTCGAACTGCTTCAAATTTTGCTTATTCTCCTTGAAGCGAGTGGGTTAGAGAGTCAACCGAAGCATTAACCTTGGTAGCATTGGAGTTAGCATGACCCTGAAGCAACTCTAAGAAAAGTTTAGATTCTTGAATAAGATCCTTAACATCCTTAGTAGCTTGTTTACACTGGGAGGTAGAATCATCCATAGCAACTGAGCACTTATCCATGAATTGGGTATATTGCTCTAAGGCTGTATCCATGAAGGCTTTCAGGAGAACGTCAACAGGCTTTTGATAACACTCAAGCAACTTGTCAAGCTTCTCATGAGCACTATCAAGTTGGTCCTTAGTAACAGGGGCAACATTATCATCTTCAGTCGGGAGCCAGTAAGGACTATAGTAAGTGGAGTCATACTCAAAATCATCACCTCCAAGAATCGGATTAGAGTCATCTGAAGTAGTAGGTGTAATAGGTTTAGTAGTAACAGGAGGTTCAGTACCAGTAAATGCCCCCGTATCAGATACATTGACATTCACCAGTGGATCGGTTATGGTTGAGGTAATAATAGGTGTTGTAGTGATTATAGGAGTAGTGCGAACAGGTAGTGGTGGGATTGGTGAAGAAATCGGTTGTGTTGTAGAAATTGGAGGTATCGGAGCAACCAATTTTGAAACAGTAGGTAGCGGTGGAGATGGAGGAATAGGAGCAACCGAAACGGAAATAGTGACTCTCGGTGGTGAATCAGGCGGAGTGGGTACCTTGGTATGGAGGTCATCAATTGGAGTTGGAGATCTAGGAGGTCTGTCTCCTCTCGCTGAGTCCTCAAGATGAGCTTCTTCTTCATCATCAACCGATGTAGACCTTCTTGCCATCTTTTTAATTTTCTTAGGATGAGCCGAAGATCCCCCTTTCTCTGATTTCCGCTTATTGGATCCCTCCTTATCACCCTTTGTTGATTTGTCAACTTTTGAAAATGCACCCATTCCTGGATCAGTAGGCTTTTCTTCCTTCTTCTTACCACGTTTAGAAGGTTTTTTCCACAGCTTCCAAAGCTGCCTTCATCTCAGGCGTTAATTGGCGAGGACCAATAGGACTGAGTTTGCGATAAGCTTCCATAATTGTGTTGTTGAGTGGAACACAGCCAGATATTGTCTCAGGGATGGAGCCAACATGAGTGTATCTGGATTCATCGGCGATAATCACCTTCTTGGTGTGAAAGGTGGCCACAGAGGATAACAAAACATCCTTCATCACCGGAATGTTTAGTGAAGAGATGGCTCTTTGCGTAACAATCATCCAGAATCTTCCACAAGAAATCTCTGAATGCTTGGCCGAAGAATTGAGGCTTTGCACCAGTTGAGACCAAAGCAATGACCCATAGTCTAGATTGAGGCCATTGTAAAGACCATACAGAATGGTCATGAAGAATATGTTAGAACCATCTGACCCTGCTACTCTTTCACCCAAACCCTTGTGAAGTAGAGTTAACAACCCATTCCATTGGGGTGGTAGACATGACTTCTTGATTTTCATAAAAGAAACAAGAACCTCAGTATACCCCATCTCATAGAACATGGCAAAGAGTTGAGTTGTCGTAATAAAATCAGGAGAGATTATAGAGGCATCGACTGCAAGACCTAACAACGAACAAAATCGAACTTTTGAAATCGAAGTTTTGCGATTGAAGATTTAAAAGTAAATCCTATCCTTGTTCTTATCATATGAAGCACTAAAGTAAACCTCCGATAACAGAGACATCGGAACAGATTCCACCTGAGATAGTGCCAAAACCAGTGGAGAATAGTTAAGGAATTCAACAAGCTAGAGCATGCAGCAGTCGTACAAAAACGGATTCAGATCAATGATCAAGTTCTGGTTGGGTTTGATCACTAGTAGGGAAGATGAAGCAGATTGGTCATGGTGAGAAGATGAATCCGCCATTGTTGAATTACAGAAGATGAACAGTTGAGAATCGCCTGTTATATTCGAGAGATGGTGAAGAAGGTAAGAAAGGACAAGGGGTGTGAGAAACCCTTTATACCATTGCCATGAGAGAGAAATAATCTTCTGTTATGATTACACGATCTCTAAACCGTCACCTGAAAAAGCGGGATTTGACAGCTTGGTTTCCCCAAATAAACATCATCACGCGCGTGGCTAGCAGTCGTTTCAAATTCACGCACCCATATTCGTCCTTATCTGTTAAAGTGGTTCAAATTCGCATCCACACAATGCCTCGTCAACTGAATTTTCTGCTTGCACAACACATAGGTCAACCAAAATGCACTTGAAAACAATCATTAGTATTGTGGAAAATTAAAAAACAAATTCGTGCAAGAGTGACAAAGATAAAGAAATAAATCAAACGTGTATAGGATGTGAGTGATGTCTTAAACCGACATAAAGCAATTGATTCCGGGCACGAATCTTTTCCTTCAAAGTCAAGAGAGACTTGAAGTGCTTGCATGGTTTCCCGAAAAATTACTATCGACTGTTTGTTAATAAACATCGAAAGGCTTCTTTTTAACTATCGGCTCTAAGGGTAGCTTATCTCCAACCGAACCTCGATACTTAATGTAAGACCGAAGGTCAGGCGAAGTACTTGTGAGACCGATGTGGTCTGTTGAACAAGTAGGTGAGATAAGTGTATAAGTGGTTAGGAATTGAAATCTCAAAAATAATACAAAACTGGACCTTTTGGGAAGAAACGCCTTGGTGTTAGACAATTTCATAAAGATCTCGCATAAAAAAAGAAAAAGACATTTTAACCGGTAACAAGTTAAATCTTGAATTTGAAAATTCACCGTTAATTCCTTATTGGTATTGGATTGTGGGTCTCACTCAGCACGTGGTATACGCAACTAAGATCATCAACACATATTTTGGGTAACCATAAACCTCAGTGGTAAAAACCGAAAGTCTCAAGGGTTACGTTTGTGAATCGAAAGTAGATGAAGAATATTGATTAGGTGGTTAAAGAACCGAAAGTACCTTTGCTGTTAAAGAGTGACAAAGCAGTAAACTCTCAACTACTTTGAGAAGAGTAAGGTAGCTCGTGACGTGAGAGAATTTGGCCTGATTGGGTTGAAACGATAGGTATAGATCGAATCATTAAGGCCTTACTCAGAGTATTTGAGGCTTCAGTCTACATGCAGCAATATGCTTCTAGGGACACCTAACTAGTTGTATAATTAGAAATTTCATACCTTCCCATGTTTTAAGAGCACGAACTTTCTATATCTTAGAGACCTAAAAAAATTAAGAAACCACACGAAAAGCAAAAAAAAAAATTGGAATATTTATTTATAAAAAACTTAATAAAAAAATATTTTTGTGTTGTTGTTAAAATAACTAATAAAATAAAAAAAACATAATAAAATTTTAAATAAATAAGAGGGAAAAAATTGTGAACAAATTATACAACCGAAACTGACCTTTAGAGATTTTAAGGTGAGATAGACCGAGCGTTCCGCAAATATTGGTTCCTGAAAAGTATGGAGCCGAAATAGACCGAGCGGTCGGCTTATATCGGTTCCCTAAAATTACAGAGCCGAAATAGAACGAGCGGTCGGCTTATATCGGTTCCCTAAAATTACGGAGCCGAAATAGACCGAGCATTCAGTTCATTTCGGTTCCTTAATTTTCATGAAACCAAAATAGACCGAGCCACGTTCTATTACACTTAGCTAACCTTTTACGTAGACGAAAAGTGTTTCGATATGGATTTTGCTTCGATCATACCTAAGCCATGTAGTATTCTATGAAAACTTGTTTCAGGCAACGCCTTAGTGAAAATATTGGCAAGCTGATCTGATGATCGAACAAAGTGAACTTCCACATTTCCATCTTCAACATGGTCTTTGATGAAGTGGTATCTCAGTGCAATGTGTTTGGTCTTGGAGTGCTGCACTGGATTATGAAATATCTTTATCGCACTTTCAGAATCATAGTAAAGTGGAATCTTCTTCATACTTAAACCATACTCTCTGAGCTAACTTTGTATCCATACCACTTGTGATGTACAAGATGCAGCTACAATGTATTCAGCCTCGGCTGTTGAAAGTGACACGCATGTCTGCTTCTTTGACTGCCAGCTGACAAGCTTGCCATCAAGGAATTGGCATCCTCCAGTTGTGCTCTTTCGGTCGAATCCACATCCACCAAGATCTGCGTCTGAAAATGCTTGAATAAAGAAACCGGAATTTGCTGGATACCAGAGACCGAGAGATAAGGTTTGCTTCAGATAGCGAAAGATGTTCTTCACGGCTATCATATGAGGTTCTCTTGGATTAGCTTGAAATCTAGCACAATAGCAGACCGAGAACATTATATCTGGTCTACTAGTCGTCAGATACATGAGAGATCCTATCATTTGACGATAGAGTGTCATGTCTACATCCGTTTTATCCAGAGATGGCGTCAATTTCGTGCCAAACGCCATAGGAACCTTCACTTTCGAATCTCCCTTCATTCCAAATTTTGTTAGCAAGTTCTTGGTGTAAGCCTCCTGATTTATAAATATACCTTCTGGTCCCTGTCTAATGTTCAGTCCAAGAAAAAAGTTAATCGGACCCATTGCGCTCATTTCAAATTTAGTCTCCATCAACTTCTTGAATTCAGTTGTTAGGCTAGGATTCGTAGATCCGAAGATGATATCATCGACATAGATTTGAACAATCATCAAGTGTTCGCCCTCTTTCTGACGAAAGAAGGTTGGGTCAACCGAACCTTGTTTAAACTTAGACATTTTAAGGAAACGAGTTAAGATTTCATACCATGCTCTCGGTGCTTGCTTTAGACCATACACCACTTTATCTAGAAAATAGCAATGATCAGGATACTTTTCATTTACGAAACCAGGTGGCTGTTTTACGTACACTGTCTCTTCCAGTTCTCCATTTAAGAAGGCGCACTTCACATCCATTTGAAAGACTTCGAAGTTTTTATGAGCAGCGTAGGCAAGAAATATTCTCACTCATTCCAATCTAGCTACTGGAGCGAACGTCTCTTCATAGTCTATTCCCTCTTCTTGGCAGTATCCGTTCACACTTGGGAGTTGCATCTTGTTCCTGAATACCCATTTTAATCCGACCACAGAAGCATCCTTGGGAGTGGGAATCAATATCCAAACACGATTTCTTTCGAACTCATGCAATACTTCTTGCATTGCATGTACCCAATCGGTATGATCAAGTGCAGTATGGACCGTCTTTGGTTCGATTTTGGAGACAAATGAATTAAACATGCAAAATTCGACTTGAGAAAATAATTCAGTCAGCCAAGTAGTCTTCAAACTCCTTATTTTTAAAGTCAAGCCCATTATCGCTTCAAATGTTCCTTATAGTCTTTCGTAGTTGCACCTCGACCTGCTTGATGAATGCTTTCAACTTGGGAGTTGCATCAGATTTCTATTTAAGAAAGAAAATCCAGGTGAAGCGAGAAAAATCATCTACAATAACAAGTATGAACTTACTACCACCGATGCTTTCGATAGCCGAAGGTCCACACAAGTCAATATGCAGAAGCTCAAGAGGTTCAATGAATTTTGCATTGATGCACGTGGGATGACTCTTTCGGCTCTGCTTGCCCATCTCACATGCTGCGCAAAGGTGCTCCTTATCGAATTTCAGAGGGGGAAGACCTCGAACATGATCACCCAGCACCAGTTTGTTGATGTCATTGAAGTTTAGATGCGAGAGTCGTCTATGCCATAACCAGCTTTCATCGGATTTTGCTTTAGCCAGTAGACATATCGTAGGTTTTCCCTTGATTGGGTTGAGATTGAGAGGATACATCTCTCCCTTGCGTTGAGACTTCAACAGAACTTTCTTCGTGTTCTTCTCAATGATTTCTGATCCCTCATCATCAAACGACATTTTCAGTCCAGTTCCAACCATTACTTGCAAAACACGGATGACGTTGTGTTGCAAACCTTCTACATACGCAACTTTTCTAATTGAGAATTCACCATTTGTTATCATACCATATCCTTTTATTGTTCCAAATGAGTTGTTTCCATACTTCACACATCCACCATCTTTTAGGGACCGAAACTCCGTTAGCTCTTCCTTCCTTGCTGTCATGTGACGTGAGCAGCCACTGTCAATATACCATTCGTCATCGAACTGCTCGTCACTTAACACCTGTAAATTTAAACAGATTTAGGAACCCAAAGTTTCTTGGTCCCTGGTAAGTTTTTCATAGAAAAGGGATAACAACAACAAGATCAACCAAATATGTTCTTTTAACTAAAGTGGTTTTATCTTTGCATTTGATGGTGTACACCTTTATTTTATTTTTATCTTGTTTAAATTGAGGTGTATTAGATGGTGTTTTGTCAGCAAGAATTTTCTTAGGATTCCTAGGTTCAGCTGACTTTTTCGTATTGGTGTTATCTGTCTCAGAGTCAAGATTTCCTTTTCCTTTAACATCTTTCAAGGATTGTTTCTTGTGTGTGTGGCGAGAATGACCGAAATAGGATTTTCGGCTCTCATCCTTGGGTTTTGAACCGAGAATGGAAGTTCCACTTTGATCCTTGAGTTTTGAACCGAGACAGGAGGTTCGGCTCTGGGATATGAAGTTAGGATCAAAATTGGGATGTTGGTTATGAACTTTGGTATTTTGAGGACCAAAACTTGAGGTTTGGTTCCTAGAGTGAAAGGAATTTGGACCGAAACTTGGCTTTCGGTTCAACTGACTGCCTGCCTTGTATGATTGATTACCAGCTTGAGCATCCTTCTTGATTTGGACAAAGTCAGTATTTAAGACTTCCAAAACTGTTTTCTCTCACTGAAGTTTTTCATGTACCTTTGATTTCTTTGGCGCTTTTGATCGGCCAGTTGTTTTTGAGATTTATGGATATTGAAGATTGGTTTTGGCTTTGGATTTGGATTTGGATTTTCCTTATGAGTCACGGCTGGATGGGACTCCTTCTTGGGTTCTTCTGGTATCTCTTTTGTTCCACTTGTGCTTGGTTTGGCGAAACTTGAGGGTTTGTTAATGGGTTCTGGAACATATCTACCTTTCACCCTCCATGATGTTTGCTCTGACAAGCCAACAGTTTCGTCTGCATTATCAATAGGAGCTGACCAGAAGAAATCGTCACAACCTCCAGCGTTGTTTTGATCTACCAAAATTTTCAGTTCCGCTGTTTGTCTTTCAGATACTTCTTTAACAGCATAGACTTGATTTGGAACCGTTTGTACCTTTTGGTAGACCACTGCCTTTTCTTTGAGTTTCTTCAACTTGTTATCTGACAAACGAGCATATTCAACTGAGTTTTCGGATATAAGCGGTTTTTCAGTATCAGTTTCACTCCTCAGAAACTCTGAGCAATCGATTACGTCTTCCACAGAGATCTCGCTCATCTCACTTTCATCATCAAACTCAGATGTACTCTCAATATTCATCTTATGTTCGGTCATCAATTTGGCATTTAATGAGTCAAATGATTTTAAGGTCTCGGTTTTAATTTTTAACTTATCATTTTCATCTAAGATCAGTTTTAACATGCATTTATGTTCCTTAGAATCAATGAAAGTTTCAATTTTGTCTAGACCTATTTTATAAGGAATGGAAGTTTCTTCCGAGGACATGATTGATTCACATTCATCAATGACCTCATCCTCCTTAAACTCAAGGAAGGGCAAGATCATTTTATGAATCTTTTTCCCTATTTCACAATCTAAATGCAATTGCGTGATATTAGTATATAAATGTTTAGCAATCAAGCAAAAAACATTACGTTGTTTCAAAAATATCAAATTGTCTCGTTGCAAATAAATTATTTCATCCCTAGCCCTAACTAACTCCTTCTCCTTTAGCTGAATCCATATTCTTCTCTCATCACTCTTCATTGACAACATGCTAATTTGGTCAGTTAGGTTAGAATTTGTTAAACGAGTTTGCATGAGACTTCCGCTTAGATTATTAAATTTGAATTTTAGTTCATTTAATTCCCTTTCATAATCAATTGCCGGAATTTTAAGAGATTCAATAAGGGATTGTACCTTTTTGATCAAGCGATCGCAGTCGTTGATCTTTTCACTAACAGGCTTGGCTGCAAAACATTTGTCTTCATGTAGATTCGCTTCCTCATGCTCACTCTCAGTTGTTACTCCAGTCGTCACCATCAGGCATCTTCCAGTCACTTTCTCATCTTCTTGTCTCATCACAAAAGCTCTACCATGTGTTGGCCTTCTCACCTCTTCATCCTCTGAATCTGTGGACCATACTTCAACCCCGCCAAATTCGTCATCAATCACCTTTTCTTGAACAATCAAAGCGTTCATTGGACCAGCACTAGATTTTTTCTTCTTTATCTCTTCAATCTTTCTCATATGATAAGTTTCATCATCTTCACTCTCTTTTCTCTCGACTAACTTTTTCAACATGCAGTCCTTGTCAAAATGATTCTTGTCGTGATAGTAATTGCAATCATACCATGAGTCACCCACTAGTTTACTCTCCTTCTTTTCATCCTTCTTCTGAGATGTATTCTTGGACTCTTCCTTTACCTTTTCTGAACTATAGCTTCCTTGCCAGTTTTGGTTCTTACTGACAGGGAATTTCTTCCGAGCAAACTTCTTTGGATTCGACACCATCATCGTATACTCGTCACTCATAAGATCACACTTCGACATGTCATCTTCCTCTTCTTCTTCAATCACATTTTTGTTCTTCGAGACAAGAGAAAGTGAGCCAACACTAGAGACCAACTTCGCTTCTTTTGACAATGTGCTTTCATGTGACTTTAGAATGCCCATAAGTTTCGCTAGGGAATAAGCCTTGAATTGTTCATGCGCTTTCACAGTTGAGACAGCTGCCATCCACTCGGGTCTTAAACCGTTCAGGAAGGTGACTTTCTGTTCAATACCCTTCCTTTCTATACCATGCTTTGTCATCTTGCTGAGCAGATGATTGTAGCGATCAAACATCTGAAGCAAGGTTTCTTCAGGTTTTTGTGCAAATGCTCCAAACTCAGAGAGAAGCAGAGTTTGAATAGAGTGCTCTAGATCCTCATCGGTTGAATACAGTTCTTTCAACCTGTCCCATATCTCCTAAGCTGTAGTGCATGAACTCACTAACCGGAAGGTGTTAGCTTGTAAAGCGAATCTGATCATTCTTAACGCCTTGACATTGCACAGCAGTTTATCTTTTTCGTCCTGAGGAATCTTATCCTTGTCTGCTATCAGTTTGTTATACTCCTTTTGGGTTTTCATAGTTGTATTCGTTCCAGAGAGAACAAATGGACCCACCGTGATTGCTTCCCATATGAGATACCCGTTATCATCAGATCCAACCACATAATCTTCAAAGTGATGCGCCCATACTTCATAATCCTACGTGTAAAGAATGGGTACTCTTGTAGTGGATCCAATGTTGTTGGAGATGTTGATGGAATTAGATTGTACGTCGTCTTGAGACATGATGAGCCTTCCTTGAAACTGTTAGAGTCTGACCTGTAAACTTGAGAAACACCAGTTTCCGTCGATAAAAAAAAACCACGGCTCCTATATATGATAAAACCGGAAACCCTATAGTATTCTTCAAACATAAGGAATGCGTATTTGTTACACAACCTCCTGCTCTGATACCAATTGTTGGAATTAAAATTCTAGTAGGATCGATATGTTCTAAACAGTGAATAAAGCAATAAGAACAAGACAAATGAAGAGCTCAAACAATGCTAAATGATTAAACTTCAACACCCCAGAAGAGCTCGATGAAGAACTTTGACTGTAGAGGTGTTTTAGGGTTACAGAACGATAATCAAAGTAATAGTATCAAGAACGTGTCTAATGCATACATACATGCACTATATATACTACATAACCCTAACAAAACACGGATGGACAGGCCCGATCCGGTAAATACAAACAAAGCCCATGACGCAACATATTTATCCTACAATATGTTCTAAATAGTGAATAAAACAATAAGAACAAGACACGGGAATAGCTCAAACAATGTTGAATGATTAAACTTCAACACCCCAGAAGAGCTCGATGAAGAACTTCGACTGTAGAGGTGTTTTAGGGTTACAGAATGATAATCAAAGTAATAGTATCAAGAAAATGTCTAATGCATACATGCATGCACTATATATACTACTTAACCCTAACAAAACACGAATGGACATGCCCAATCCGATAAATAAAAACAAAGCCCATGACGCAACATATTTATCCTACACATATTTTTTATGTATTACGTATTTATGTATTTTTTTTAAGTGTTTTATATAGATGTTTTGTATATTTATGTATTTTAAATGTATAGATGTATTGTTCTACATATTTATATGTATTTTTTTTTTAAGTATTTTACATATTTTTTGTGTGTTTTTATGTGTTTTTTATATATTATGTATTTATATGTATTTTTGCGTATTTATGTATTTTTTTAGTTTTCTTATATAGATGTCTATGTATTTTTATGTATATTAAATGTTTAATTGTATTATTTTTATGTATTTATATGTATTTTACGTAAAAAAAACTACAATTAAACATTTAATATACATAAATATACGTAAACATCTATATAAGAAAACTAAAAAAAACTACATAAATACGCAAAAATATATATAAATACATAATACATAAAAATACACATAAAAACACATAAAAAATATGTAAAATACTTCAAAACAAATACATATAAATACGAAAAAATACGTTTATAGATTTAAAATATATAAATATACAAAACATCTATATAAAAGACATTAAAAAATACATAAATACGTAATACATAAAAAAAATATGTAAAATACTTAAAAATAGATATAAGTACGTAAAAAATACGTTTATACACTTAAAATATATAAACATCTATATAAAAAGCTTAAAAAATACATAAATACGTAAAAATCTATCAAAATACATATAAATACATAATACATAAAAAATAACACATAAAAAAATATATTAAATGGTTAACAAAACATATATAAATATAAATATATATATATATATATATATATATATATATATATATATATAAGTAAAAAATATACGTTTATACATTTAAAATACATAAAACACGTAAATATATACATATAAAAACATAAAAAATACAAAAATACATGAAAATAGATATAGATATGTAAAAACTATGTTTATACATTACATAAGATTTTTGAAGAAATCTGCAAAAAAGTCCTATTATTTTCAAAAAATTAACAATTTGGTCCCATGACCTGCTGAACAGGTCAAAAGGGTTAAAGTGAATAAAATAGCCAGTTTCTTGGGCTTTTTCTATTCAAAAGGTGAAAAAGTCAGGACTTTTTTATTCAAAAAATAAAATTTAGGACTTTATTAAAAATTTACCCAAAATATTGGGACTTTTCTGGAGATATCCCTAATAATTGGTATATACTTGAGTTGATAGTAGCACAATCCTTTTAGGTTGCCCTTAAGACTAGCAACTAGACATGATGATGTTTGAGAAAGAGGTTGATTTATTATTTGATTAATAAATTGACATAAATGATTTGTTAATATATTATGAGAATAATATATTAATTAGAAATAGTAATAGTCAATTAATATTTAATTAGAATTAATATTGGGATTAAAAGAATTAACTAAAAGTGTAGGGGCTAAATTGTAATTGTTTAATATTTGAACAATACGAAATCTAGAAACTTCCATAGGATATGGACGGTTTTCATATGCCTTAAGGTTTCTAGAATAGTCTTTATTGGATAATCAGGAAAGTGGATAATTACCTAGCTTAAGGTAATCTTGGATTTGGGCTTATCTAGGGTTTCCTGACTGCACTATAAATAGGGCTGATACTCCATGATTTTCGGCCACTTGTTCTTAAAGAGTACCAGATGAAAATTTCAACCTCCCTCCTCCTTCTCAATCATTTTTCTATTGCTAGTGTTAGGTGTGAGCCGTTAGAGGCGTGACAATTGTGACGCTTGTTCTCAAAGTCTCAACAACACTAAGGATTTGGATTGTTATTTCTATGTAACAATCAATGGTATGTTTTGTAACCCTAATTATGTAACTTTGGTTATATACTAGTGTTCTAGGGTTTCTACATTGTTGTTCAGATTGTATGTTTAGTTAGAGAAAACGTAGATCAAATTTAGGGTTGCATGTATACATAGGATTGTTTGTTATGCTCAAAACTCATAAGTAGTATCAGAGCGTAGGTTTAGTTTTCTATTGAATTGATATTAATGTGAACTTGAACAAGGAAGAGAAAACATAATCGTCATTCTGTTCTTCAAACATGTCAAGGTGTTCTTCAAACACGACGTGTTGGCTTGTGAAATCGACCCAACATGGCATGGTGATTGCTCATCACGACATGTTGAGCTGTCAGATTCTAAAAATTCGATTTTATTAATTTTCTCATGGGATTGATTAGGATTTACCTTAATATTGTTTTAGTTGGATTAAACTGAATATTTTAAAATGTAATTTGATATCCTTATCTTGAATTCATGATAGGTATTATTTTTTAATTTAATTAATTGAATATTAATTTTGAAATTTTAAAATATAACCTAATATTTTTGAAAAGTTTTAAAAATACACCCTTATATTATACCTAACTATATATAGACAAAATTGCAAGAATGATCCTTGTGGTATGTCAAAACTAGCAACTTTGGACCAAAATGGGTTTGGCTTGCAAGGATGGTCCAATAGTTTCATTTTGTTGCGAGTTTAGTTCAATTTCATATGAATTTTTTTATAATGACGGATTTGCCCCTTATTATTTTATTTTCCATTTTTATTTTTTTTATAAATCTGTGACATACGTTCCTCAAATCTTTCAATATATACAATCTCAAATTCGAGATAGATATAAAACAATTAAAAATAAAATAAAAATAAAATCTCTCTCTCTCTCCAGAAGAAGAAAAGACGGAGGCTACCGGAGCAACCCCCTCGCTATAACAGTCGCCCGACAGTGAAGATGAAGCGTAAACACACAGAGGGTCATCGGTCTCGACGGACCCCCTTACACCTCATCGTGATTTCCCAGCCGTATCGAAGCTCCCGTCGATCTGCCTTTCGTTTGAATCAATGGTGGGTTTTCATTTCATGTAAGGTTTTGTGTGTGGATTTTGTTTCAGATCTACCCTTCTTCATCTTCATTTCAAATTTGGATTTTGTTCGAATTGATTTGGGTTTTATTTCAGATCCAAAATCAAGAACGAAGAACACCCATTGTGGATTTAGATTTGGGATGTCGGATGGTGGTGGCTAACGACAGGGGGGGGGGAAGGAACTGCCAATGTCGACTATGGTGGCTCTCTTCGCCGGAGAGGTGAGAAACAAGGGAGATATACAAGTTGGAGATGAAAGGGAGGTCGAGGAAGGGATTTTGACGGCATTGGCTGTGGTGGGAGGTTGGGCTGTTGCGAAACGAGCGAAGGTGTTTCCCTTTTCCGGCGATGGACAAGAGGGTGGATTAACGATGGTGATAGGCAGTGATAACCGAAAATTATGAGAGCAGTGGGGTGTTCTTGATCGTAAGTGAAGAAGGAGGAGGGAGTTTTTTTTCTGATGAGATACTAACAAGGTGAAGAGATTGTATTAGAGAGAGAGAGAGAGAGATTTTCTTTTTTTTTTCTTTTTTTTATTTATGTAATAAAAAAATTGAAAAAGGGAAAATACCAAGGGAAAATCCGTCATTATAAAAAGTTTTAAAATTTTTGGACTAAAATCGCAACAAAACGAAACTATTGGACCATCCTTGCGAGCCAAGCCCATTTTGGACCAAAGTTGCTAGTTTTGACATACCACAGGGACCATTCTTTCAATTTTGTCCTATATATATAAGACAAGTCAGTCGAACCGCTAGTACGCCTCATTCACGAAGTCGATCTATAAGGGGGTATAAGGAAATTGCCTTTAAAATGGTGATTGAATGGGTGTCCACTCTCACCCTCCGTTTCCTTGATTGGTGGAGGGTCATTAGCCGAACGGATTTAATAGGACTCTTGATCCTCATTAATAAGTATAATTATCTATAAAGTAACTAAATACATTTTTTTTATAAAATTCTCAATCTTAGTTACTTTAGGAAATATGTAAAGTTGTATGCTAGTCCATGAAATTGTACATTGCACTTTATTGGTCGTCGGTTGAGCGTGTGTGGTTAACCTGCACACTGATAAGGACTAATAAAGAGTAGCAATGGGTGTCTCGTAACTTATCATTGATTAATGGAGTGCGTGTGGCTAACCGGCACATTAAAAATGAGAGGATAAATGACATCGAGAGTACCAAGCTAATTTGCATGGTTATTCACATCTTGTTTGTGATCCTTGGTATCCTAGTCACAACCGGAAGAGCATAATCGAGATTAAACATGCCATTGAAAAGTCCAATGACTCTCAAAAGATTTAGGAATTTCATTCAAAACCTAATTCGTTCAAATTTCATTTTTGATGGTGAAATTGGTGAATCATCATTTACCTACCTTTATATAATGATTACGACATCCCTATTCTAAGCTGTAAATTATTTAGTTGGATCCTAGCCTTGATATTTCATTTGGGTGTTATATTGAGGATTGTTATTATCTAACTAAAATTATCTTTTCTACTCTTTCATTTGTCTACTCCATTTGATGCTTTTGGTTCCTCCTCCAACAACAAGAACCTCTCTCTATTGAACAGTTGCGCAAAGGTGCAATTGGATGGCACCACCTGCAATGACTGGATGTAGAATATCAAAATGGCACTTCGTTTTGAGGATAAAGAGTATGTCCTCAAAAAACCACTCGATGCGATCGGTGACACAAAGGCCACTTCTAAAGAGATAGCTACCTACGAGAAACACTACAAGGATGCGATAAAAGTTGCTTGTATCATGGTGGCTACAATGACCCCAGAATTCCAGAGACAATATAAGGATTACTGACCGTACGAGATGAACAAGGACCTTATGGAAAAGTACCATAAGTGAGCTTGTCAAGAGAAGTACAAGGTGGTAAAGTCACTCGTGGCGTGCAAGATGAAGGATGGTGGGTCTATAAGCAACCACGTTTCGAGAATCCAACGATACGTGGATTGGATCATCAAGTTGAATGTGATTTTTTATGACGAGTTAGCAATCAACATAGTGTTGAACTCTTTTCCAAGTTGTTATGATCAATTCATATTGACCTATCATTTGAACAACAATGAAACTAATTTGTCACAATTTCACAACCTCTTGCGAACAGCTGAAGCAGGAATGAAGGGAAAAGGTGTTTCCTCCATTCCTGCTGCTACTCCTGTTCTGGCCATTAGTCAAGGGAAAGAGAAAAAGAGGAAAGGTCCTCCCAAGCTGAACTGGAAGGGAACATCCCAAGTTGGGTCATCTAGTAGTGGACTCAAAGGAAAGTCCAGTTCCAATGCTCCCCCTGTTTCCGACCCAAAGGAGGCCACTTGCTTTTACTACAACGACAAGGGGCATTGGAAACGAACTTGATCATGGGGAATAGGCAATCTTCACCTATTACCATGATTAAAGTTTATAGCTTCGTGCTTAATAGTGGGTTAGGGTTATATTTATTGAATTGTTGTTACTCGTCAGAGATGACACGAAATATCATTTCATTTCATGCTTTATTGAAACAAGGATTTAGATATTCTTTTGATTACAAGAATGATTCTATTTCTGCTTATAAAAATGGTGTGTTTTATTTTGAAGCTTTACCTTGTGATGGTGTGTATGAAACTATGATGATTGTAGACAATTTAGGAAATCGTGTTTTCAATATTGATTCGTCTAATGGTATATACAAAGCGTACTTATGGCATTGTCGTCTTGGACATCTCAATAAGAAACGTATGGCCCAACTCCAAAAAGATGGAGTGTTGGAATCATTTTACTTAAGGTCGGATGATACATGCAAGTCTTGTTTGCTAGATAAGATGACAAAATCACCTTTCACTGGTTCATATGTAAAAGGTGAAGGATTGCTGGATCTCATACACACAGATGTGTGTGGGCCCTTCAGATCCACCACAAGGAATTCAAATTGATTATGTGTGACTTTTACTGATGATTATAGCACATATGGTTATATCTACTTAGTCATGCATAAGTCAGAAACCTTTGAAAAGTTCAAAGAGTTTAACCAATAAGTCGAGAATCAATTAGGTAGGAAGATACACATGCTTAGATCCAATAGAGGCGGTGAGTATCTTAGTATCGAGTTCCATGAATACCTGAAGGAATGTGGAATAGTTTCACAATTGACTCCTCCTAGAACACCACAACCTAATGTCATGGATGAGAGGCGCAATCGGACCTTGTTGGACAAGATTCGTTCCATGATGAGTCGAGATTCACTTCCAATCTCTTTCTAGGGGTATGCCTTAGAGACTGTCGCCCACATTCTTAATCTTGTCCCAACAAAGAAGGTTGCCAAAACACCTCACGAGATATGGACATGGAAAGTTCCCTCGTTAGCATATATTAAGGTTTGGGGTTGTGAAGCTTTCGTTAGATGAGAGACTCACGAAAAGCTCGAACCTCGAAGTGAGAAATGTATTTTTATCGGCTACCCACATAAGTCCTTTGGATATTTGTTCTACAAGCCTAGTGAGAACGTTGTCCTTGTAGCACGAAGAGGAATCTTTCACAAGAGAGAGCTCATATGCAAAGAGGACAGTAGGAGTACCATTGATCTTGAAGAAATTTAAGATTCAAACAATGAAGGAACTTCTGGAAATAATAGCGCTCAACCTGAGGAAAAAATTCCAGTTGAACCAATTGACGAGTCATTACCTCTTAGGCGTTCTTGTAGAGTTAGTGTTCTGCTATGTTGTATGGTTTCCATATAAGAACAGAAGGAGATACATTTATCAGTGATAGTATACTGGTAAATTTGGATGACCCGCTAACTACAAGGAAGCAATGGTGGGCCCTAAGGCAGCTGAGTGGAAAGAGGTAATGGACAGTGAGATCAAGTCCATGTATCAAAACCAAGTTTGGAATTTGGTTGACAATGTACCACGTCGTAAGTAGTTGGGTGCAAATGGATCTTCAAGAAGAAGACCGATATGGATGGAAATGTACACACTTTTAAGGCTTGACTGGTTGTGAAGGGCATTAATCAAACGCCAGGGGTTGACTATGATTAGACCTTCTCACCAGTAGATAAAATTAAATCAATTAGGGTAATGCTAGCTTTCACACCCTCGAACCGATAAAACGACGAAAATGTCCGGAGGCGGATGACATCATGTATGGTATCATAACAATTGCATAATAGAGATCAAAGCATTACAAACATTGTATTGATAATTTAATATTGACATTGAGTTCGAATCATTGTTTGTTTGAATCCAACAACATATAACCAAAATATAAGACGTAACACTGCTATGCTCCGTCTTCACAAAACCTGTGTGGGTACGTGTCTACTGATTTCCTGAGAATACAAGTGGTTTTGAAAAAGAGTGTCATCATTTAAGTTAGTGATTTCATAAGTATTTTGTATGAGAAAGGTATGTCTTTGTTCTTTGAAAATGCTAGTATGTCCTTCCAGAAAATCCAATATTTTCTTTTAGATGTAATGTAGTTTTAAATGTTCCAAGACCAAAATGTATAAGTATTGTTGTACTTGTAGTAGTATAATGTATTTTTATTTCTTTATAAAACTATTTCAATGCAAGTTTCCAGAAATGTAAAATGTATTGTACTACAAATAATGTAATGTAGTTTTAAATAAATAAAACCATTTTAAGACGTGTATGTATTCGTAGACAAAACGTATTGTTAATATCCCTTGTGAGTTACTATAACCATGCGGATGACCAAGATGGCCTGAACGACGTTCTTCGGGTGTCAGAATAGTAACGATGTTTGTCACCCCAGACCTACCGATCCAACTGTAGCTAGTAGTTTAGGTGCGGGATTGTCAATCCCGTATAGATCTATACACAATTATCTCGCTCACTTACGGGAGATTCGGGTTATAATTCAGGACTTTTGTTGGTACTTAGATAAGTACTTGAAGACATGTCTCACAAAGCCATATTGAGTGTTTACGTGTAGTATGATGAAAACTCCTTTTCTTGTAATTTTATGCATCATCCGTTTACATGTTATAAAATAATTATGATTTTAGATAATTATTTTTGAAATTGTATCTTGAACCCGTAAATTAGTGTGTATGTCTCATAAACTATATCTATTATAGTTTATAAAAATGTTTCACTAAAATGATGAATCTCTTTGTATGTACATCATCATTTGTACTATGATAATAAAAATGAAAATAATTATATATTTATTTGTATATAATTATACCCTTTTTGCTTAACATGTTACAAAAGGGTTAAAGTTTTATTGTATCAAATTCGTACTCATATGTATATTTATATTTAGTAAAAATATAAATGTAACGGTTTATATAATAACACAATTTATCTTGGGTTTTACTTGTATTCCCCCCCCCCCCTCTAAAACATATAAAAATCGTGAAAACTGTAGGGGTATGAACTCACCTCGGTGTGTTCTTGGTTAGATAACGAAGTGTTAGGGATGTTCGTCAAGGTTGAACACGTGAAAATAGTCAAAATCCTAATTGTTTTTAACACATAATATATACGTAAATTCATGCATTAATATGAAAGTGTTTATAAAAACACTAGATTATATATTTGGAATACTTACTAAGATTCCTACGAATCAAGTGAGAAATTAACTTCCAGGAAGTTGTTTGAAGATGTTCTTGGGGAGTTTGAAGATGCACTCGGAATGGTTCTTGAAGATATGAAGATTTGAAGAAGTTCTTATGAACTTTGAGATAATTTGGGAGTAAAAGGGACATAAATGAGGGAATAATGGGGGTGATTTCGGTTATATATATATATATATATATATATATATATATATATATATATATATATTGGGATAAAATTGATGTCACACATGCCTTGATATGTGTAATTTATCACATTGGAAGATGTGTCACCGAGAACCATGATTTCGTTCACAAGGTCCAACCGAGAACCTAGGGTCTTCGGTCTAGAGCTTCTCGATCCAAAGGAGTTCTTGGTCAATGGTGGGATCTCGGTCAAGGCTTAGAGGATTCATGTCCTTAATTATTCCACAAAACTGATTTCGGTTTTGGTGGTTTGATTCCAAAAACCAAAAAACTCAAAAGTAAGGTATTAACTATAATTTATGTTTTTATGAATTATCTAATTGACTTTTATTTGACATACTTTCACTTTTATTGACTTGTCTTGACTTTTATTGACTTGCCTTGACTTTTATTAACCCGAAATAACCATTTGTTACATAGCCATAGTTGCGTTTCATGACTATGAAATTTGGTAGATGGTTGTCAAAACCGCTTTCGTTAATGGAAAGTTGGTTGAGGATGTTTACATGAATCAGACAGAGGGTTTTGTGGATGATAAGTACACCAATAGAGTGTGTAAGCTTGAGAAATCAATCTATGGATTGAAACAAGCTTCTCGCAGATGGAATCTTTGCTTTGACAAGAAAGTTAAAGAGTTTGGCTTCTCTAGAAGTGAAGATGAATCTTGTGTATATGTCAAAGCTAGTGGTAGTATAGTAAAGTGACAACCCGAACCTTTTTCCGTTACCGTTAGCCGATTTCCGTTAATAAAATTTGAATTTTATTGATTTCCGTCAAATTCCGTTGATTTGGAAAATAATATAGGTTATATAATTGATCTTTCTTTTATGATTCGGAACCAAAATCATGCAAAAACCCCAAGTTTCCTTCGAAAATCAGCGAAAATCCGGCCTAACTGGTGTTCACGGCTGTGAACCCGATCACTTCCGTAAACTGGATTACGATCGTATACCCATTCTCGGTGGGTGGACCCCACCACCGACCATACACCCAACCTATAAATACGGGACTCTCACCTTCATTTGAATTTTTCTGGCCGAAAACTCACCCTTTCTCTCTCTAACCTCTCAACAATAAACACCAAAACACCCTCTTTTCTTCCGAAAATTGGTGGTTGTCGAGGCAAACAAAATAAATAACCCTAAATCTTTTATACTAAAATTGTGTATAGTGGTAAAGGGGTCGAATCCACGGAGATTGGTTCAATTTTATAACTCTATGATAATCTTGTTGTACAACACTTGTAAAACTAAAATAAAAATAAAATTGGGGGATTTTGATCTTTTGAGATGTTTAAAAGAAAACTAAAATTGCACTAAGATTTAAAAACACAAATCAACAAAAGAAAGTTTGATGTAAAATTAATAAAAGAAAGATGGTTGACTTTAGACTTTCATCACTTGAATGTTTGGTTAAATAATCATGAGAATACCAAGGTGCAATACTTGTATTTACAATCTAACTTGGCTATAGCAATTTATAAGCATAATTTGCCTCAACTCTTCTTTTGTATTAAAATGACTAGAGAAGCTCATAGCACATTTCCTAAATCAAAGTCACAAAACTAATGATGCATGTAATTTTGTGAAAATCAATTAGCATTAGGCTTTAAGAGTCACCAAATCCAAAGAGTAATCTATTGCTTTCATTACCACTATGGAGAAAATATTTTCTTAGCCTAAATGAAATGAAAACAAACATTTAAACTAATTGTTGCTTGTTAAATTGAAGACCCATTACTTAGCCAAGAATTTAACCAATAAAAATAACATTCACATATCAATATTCATGACTAGAGATATATAAACATGAAGGAAGTTTTTATAGAAAATATAATCATAGATATTCAACACAAGTTCATGGAGTTCTTCAAAATAACCAAAACATTCAAGCAATTACATCCAAGTCAACCAAATATGAGTCTAGCCAAGCATGGCCAAGAAGAAAGAAATGCAAAGTAGATTAGTGATACCAAAGATTGTTCAAGATGCAAGTTGGAAGAAAAATTGCTCCAAGCTTCTAAATCTTCCAATCTTCTAGAGAGCAAAAGTCTTTGTTCCTCCAAGTCTCCCCTCCCTTTTCTTCCTCAAAAAACCAGTAAATAGGTGTAAAAATTCGGATCTAAAAGTCCCCCAAAAGCATTCCACCAACCTTCCCAAAATATAGTCAAAAAGTCAAAAATTCAGATTCTTTACAGTGCAATCCATGCAGACCATTTGTAAATCCACGCGGACCGCATGGATTTTGCTGAATGGGCTTTTTGGCCCATTTAATTGGAACTTCTAGATTACTCTTCTCATCTATGGTCCAGCCCGTTTGTGCAAGTTGTTGATAGCCCAATTATGTCTTCCAAACTCTTCCAAGATGGTCCAATGCTCCTTTAATCTTCTATAACTCAAATTCTTGTCGTCCTGCCCAAAATTTAAGTCTGACGCGCTTCTTGCTTATATTGACACCAATCCCAATTGTACCACTTCAAGTCCATGAGCAAATTGCAAGCCTCCAATAGTCCCGCACTCCTTCCATACCTCCAATAACAAATAGACTTTGGTAAATCCTGCAAATAAGCTAAAAAAAATTGGAAAGCACCCGGTAAAGGAGAAAAATAATAAAAAGAGAAAAGATGCATGAAGATTAACTAAAATGAGATGGTTTTAACGAAAAATAAAATATGATAAGAAGTAATAAAAACGAAACTATCAAAAATCATCAAGAATCACCTTTGGAGGTTGTTTTGGAGCATCTAAAACGCGTTTTCATCAAATCCAACATCATTGTTCTTGAGTTTACGGCCATACACCCTTCAAATCTTCAAATCTTCAAATGTCGTAAACCCGTTTACGGCCGTAAACCCTTCAAAGATTCATAAATCCTTCGAGAATAGTTCATGGTCATAAACCCTTCAAGGGGCTGTTCACAAACAGTTCCCGGCCGCAAACTCCTTCACACTGTGAATCTTGGCCGCAAACCCAGTTTTCCGCCTCGATCAAGTCTCGGTAACATTCATAAACCAATAACGAGTGTTTTTCCAACACTATAATAAATGGTTTCGCTAATAAAATACATATATGTATTAATTTTTATTTGGATCCTGTTGAGTGCCGCGTACATCAACTCGAGGGTCTTCATTCCCAGTTTCGTAGTCCAACACTTTCACGCAACTAACTGTAAGTTCATACCCCTATACTTTTACTATTTTTAACGTTTTCAGGGGGAATACAAGCCAAACACAAATGATCTTGTGAATTTATACAAAAGGATTTTCAACACCTTTAAAACTGATGCAATTAATACAATCATACAGTTTCCACATGTTTATAAAATACTAAGATATATTATCCCTTGTGTAACATCCTAAGCATAAGGGACGTTTTCAACATACATCCATAAATGCATAGTTTTCAGATTAATACACGAACCAAGTACTAAAGTACACAATATACATGAAAACTATAATAGGTGTAGTTTGGGAATTCAATACACAGTTTTATGAATTCAGAGTTATACATTACAAAACAGATCAACTATATTTAATTTATTATATACATTACTACAAATTGGGATTCAAGAGTACAACATTAAATAAATATTTAAGTATAATTATCATTACTCTATAAGGTATACAAACAGTTTCGGATACAAGAGAACCATACAAAACGATACGTAAACTAGTTAATACAGGATTGTGAGACAACTCTTCAATTGTACCTTTTGGGGTACAGGTTAAATCCTATCATAGTATAACCAGAGTCTCCTAGAGGGAGAGCATGAGATTTGTGAATAGATCTATTCGAGACTGACTATCCCACACCTGAACTGCTAGCTACAGTTAGGCATGCATGCTTGGGGTGACAAATGTCATATATCCGACACATGAAGAACGTCGTAAAGGTCACTAGGTCATATCAAGCATGGTTTTAGAACTCACAATCGTATAAACTAACTTTATTGTTTATGGGATTTCATTCTTCTTTAGTATTATTTTCACTAATAAAACTAGTTCATAATATAACTGGAGGATTCCAGGGATACAGCTCATGGTATTATTTTAAACAAATAGAACATACTATACATACTAGTGGTAACCATAGTTTTCAAACATAGCATTTTATACATTACTGGTAATAGCCAGGGTTTTCACACAAGGGATTTTCCTTCAAAAGAATGATATACAATACAGTTGGTGGTAACCAGGCATACGAACTAATACATTATACATTACTACAGAACACAGTAACAAACAAATATGTTAGAAAATACTGGATTTTCTTGGGAAGTATACAAACATTTTTACAGATTCAATGAAAGCTTTTCATTGCAAAATCATGCTTATGAACTCACCAGCTTTTATGATGATACCCTCTTTCCAAAACCGCTTGTATTCTCAGGAAATCAGTAGACATGTACCTCGACAAACTTTTGAGAATACGGAGCGTTTAGAGTCACGTCTTTTATATTTTGTTATACTTTTGATGTATACAAACTATGTATCAAACATATGTAAATACCTTTTTTATATATATTCAATGTAATGGTTGTGTTTACTTTGATTACTATGATGTTGTTGAATCATAAAAGTGACACTCTTAAACTTGGTCTACCTCAGCCTTCCAAGATCCGCAGTCAACTCTGTTCAGCAACTCCATCCGAAGTTATCATCATCCGCGGTTCACTATCTAGCTTTCTTAGTTTAGCTCTTTATCTGCTTTTATTAGAATACTCTCTTTTGTCCAGTATGCCTTGCATGGCTACGCATCTTGAATCTCATATCTTGTGTTATTACTCTCATCTCCTTCTTATTCTCAAAGTTCACTAAAATATAAGTGAATATTATCTCTCTTTGGAGCAAGTCATTCTTGACTTAATCACTAAGTTTGATCTCAATTACTAACTTGGTTTGAATGCATTCCTTGTTAAGAATCAACTTATGTGTATATTTGATATAATACCTGTTGTCATTTCTATTTCCTTACATTTCCGCACCTAACTCTCTAATTATCTAACTCTAACTTATTATTATTGCTGAGCGTTTAGATCCTTTGAGATAAACTATTCCGTAACTATACTTGTTCTAACGTTTGTTCAAGTGTGTCTCAAGTTTTTCTCTCAACAATTGGTATCAGAGCCAAAGTGGTTGCCTTTTGAAACAAAAATCTGATTTTCTAAAAGCCTTCTATACCACTGACACTCATTTCTTAAAAAAAATAAACAAAAAAAAATTTCAAAACAAGGAAATATGGCACAGGCATTATCTCTTAATGTATCTAACAGTGTTGGTGGTTCGAATAGAGCACCGATACTTGTGGCGAATGAATATCATCACTGGTCTTAGGGAATGGAAAGATATTTAAGGAGACTTGGAAGAGACGCATGGAGATCTGTTGAAGAAGGTCCTCATGTTCCTGTTCTTACTCCAGTACAAGCCGATGGAGCCACATCCAGACTAGGAGGAGGCCAACCAGCGTTGAATCGTCCCACCAAAGACGATCTTGACAAAATGGAAAATGGTGCTACTGCCTTTTATGAGATCTCGTGTGGAGTTGCGCCTGACAACTTCAACATAATCATAAATTGCAAGTCCGCAAAGGAGATCTGGGATGTTCTTAAAAACCTGTATGAAGGAACTGAACAAGATCAAGAAAAAAACCTTACTACTACACTCAATAAGTTTAATAACTTTAAAGCTCATGCGGGTGAAAATTTGGAAGACTCCTTTAAGAGGTTTAATCTGATAGTCACAAAGCTATCTGTTGGGTTGTATAGTGTTGCGTCATGGGCTCGGTCCTTAGCCCAGTTTTGGTATCCGGTTTGGGCCTGTCCAACCATGATTGTTTTTATTCTAGGGTTTTAGTATTTAAGGTGCATGCATGCATCCTTAGTAAGTAACGCTTTTATTATTTTCTTATCAAAGTATTGTAAACCCTAGCTCACCTCTACAGTGGAAGTTGTTTATCGAGCTCTGCTGAGGCGTGACTGTATTTGAATCGTAAGCTTCATATTGATTCCATACTATCTTCTTAATCGTATTGTGATTGAATTGTTTGTTCTTTATCAATATACCTGTGAAAGATCTAAACGATCTAGAGATTTATTCTCATCAATTGGTATTAGAGCAGGAGGCTGTGTAATTCATACACATCTCTTCTGTTGAAAAAATTATTAGGGTTTTTCCGAATTGATTGGTATTAATTGAGCCGTCATTCCAAATTGGCGTATCTCATTAATTGTCGATCTCACTCTAACGATAAATTACAAGTATGATCTTAAACAGGTTATCGATCAAACATCATCACAATGTCTATGGATGATTCGTAAACTAATCCAATCAACATCTCCAACAGTATTGGATCAACAACAAGGATTCCAATCTTATAGACTCAGGATTATGAAGTTTGGACGCACCACTTCAAAGATTATGTAATCGGCTCAGAGGATAATGGGTACTTGATCTGGGAAGCAATCACAGTTGTTCTGTTTGGTCACTCAAGCACTTCAAAGATTGTCAAAACTCAAAAGGAGTACCATCAGCTCGTGAATGGTGTGAAAGACATTCCTCAAGACGAGAAAGAGAAGTTTCAGTGCAACATAAAATCCTTAAGAATGATTAGGTTTGCTTTACAATCGGACACGTTTCGATTGGTGAGTTCATGTGCTACAGCAAAAGAAATATGGGATAGGTTAAAAGAATTATATTCTGCTGATGAAGATCTAGAACATTCGATTCAAACCTTGCTGCTTTCTGAATTTGGTGATTTCAAACAGAAGCCCGGAGAGAAACTCATTCTAGCCTTTGATCGGTTTAATCATCTTCTCAGTAAGATGATATAGCACGGGATCGAAAGGAAGGTTATTGAGCAGAAGGTTACCTTCATGAACGGTGTTAGACCCAAATGGATGGCAGTTGTGTCCACAGTCAAGGCATACGAAAAGTTCAAATCATACTCTCTGGTGAAACTGGTGGGAATTCTGAAGTCCCATGAAAGTGCGGTGTCAAAGGAAACGAACTTGGTTTCTAGTTTGGGGTCGTTAGCTCTTATTTCAAAAGTAAAAGGTGTTGTTGAAGAAGAAGAAGAATTGGATCTTGCTGACTATAATCTAACTGGTGAAGAGTATGCTCTAATGGTTTCCAATCCAAGAAAGTTTATAAAAAGAGAGTTCCCAGCCAACAAGAACCGAAACTGGCAGGGAAGTTATAGTTCCGAAAAAGTGAAGAAGGAACCGAAGATGGGTTCAAAGTCAGAGGAATCCAATAAGGAGTCAAAGATTGGTGGTGACTCGTGTTTTGATTGCCATTATTGTGGAGGCAAGAATCACTTTGCCAAAGACAACATGCTGAAGAAAAAGGATGAAAAGGTTGATGAAGACGATGAGCAAGCGAACCTCCTGAGATGATTGGAGGAAATCAAGAAAAAGAAATTAGCAACTAACAATAACACCATGAATGCTTTGATTGTACAAGATACAGGTGACAATGATGAGTTTGGTGGAGTGTAGGTATGGTCCACGGATTCAGAGGATGAAGAAGTGAGAAAGCCGACTCATGGCAAGGCTATGCTGGTGAAAGAAGAATAAGTTGTAGGAAGATGTTTGATGTTGAGAGAAGGTGTATCACAGATGCGAGGATACACAACAGATGGTGGGCTAGAAGATGAGAAGGAGCGAGAGGACAGGTGTTTCGCTGCGAAACCTGTCAGTGCACAGATCAACGAATGTGATGAGTTAATCAAGAAGGTACAAAATATTCTTACTTCTCTGAAAATTCCTATTACTAACTATGAAAAGGAACTAAATAGCTTAAAATCTAAATTTTCTAGTTTAAGTAGTAGTCTTACCCAAACTCGTGTCACAAACTCTAACCTGACTGATCAAATTAGCAGGATATCGTCGAAGAGTGAGGAGAGGAGGATATGGATTGAGCAGAAGGAGAAAGAATTAATTAGGTCTAGGGATGAGTCAATCTATTTGCAACGAGACAATCTTAAGCTTATAAAACAATGAAACGCTTTTTGTTTGATTGCGAAAAGACTATATTTTAATATCACTCAGTTACATCTCGATTGTGAAATAGGAAAGAAGATACATCGCATGATTTTACCCTTCCTTGAGTTAAAGGAGGATGAAGTCGATGCTGAAGCTTACAACTATGAAAATGTTGTATCTTTTGATGAAATATCCCCTGCCTACAAAAGTGGTCTTGACAAAATAGAGTCCTACATAAAGTCAAAAGACCATAAGGACATGCTCAAAAATTTGTTAGATGAAAATGATAAATTGAAACTAAGAACCAAAACTATACAGAAATTTGACTCGTTGAATGCCAAATTAAGTTCAGAAAATAAAATTGATGTTGAAAAATATGACAAACCGGAATTTCCATTCTGTATAACATATCAAGTCAATAGAAGTTAGAACAATTGCAGTAAATTTTCAGAATTTTGGTATAAGTTTGGGTATTTCAGGATTTACACATTAAGGGATATCAGGAGAGAGGATGCACTAGGGTATTTTGCAACTCTATTATTCCAAAACTCTATGATAGTAGAGTTCAATGCCTGAATAAAATATTTTCTGCCAAAAACCCCAGGAGTATATATAGGATTCTGAGCCATAATTATTCATTTGTTACATTTCCAACTAGAGAAAAGCCAATTTCTCTCTCAAGGATCTTCGGACTTTCGTCCCAAAACGTGAGTACTTCTATCTAAGTGTGTTATAAGGCTTGCTATGTGTCTAATACACTAGAAATCATAGGAAACCATCAATATTTAAGAGTTTACGGCCCAAGAACATCTTGGACCGTAAACCCTTCTTTAAGGGGCAAAGAGTGCCCTAGTCCCTTCCTATTGCAATGAAACTAGTTTAGACTTGTACCCTAATGTGTTTAGGACTAGAAAACACCCCTAAAGCACCAAGAGTAAGGTGTTCACGGCCCAAGAAGTTCTTGGACCGTGAAATCCAAACAAAAGGGCCAAAGTGTGCCTTAAACCCTCCAAAAGCCTTGGACACTAGCCTAGATTAGTTCTTAGTTAAATTAGGGACTTGAAATCACCAAAAGCACCCTTCGATGGCAGATTAGGGCCGTAATCTCCAAGGGGTTTGGTCCCCGGGCCGTGAACTCCTCAAAGGAGTTAAAGGATGCCCTAAACTCTTCCGAAGACCTTGCCATTAAGTAGAAAGGCTTCTTAGGGTCTTGTAAAGCCTCAAAACATCAAAAGATCAAGTAAGTAGGAGCTTACGGCTGTAAACCCATGATTTTATGACCGTAAACTCTTTTGTTGATGACATTAGGGCTGTGAACTCCATTAGGGAGTTTTACTTGAACCCTACACACACTAGCTTTTCCCTACAACACTTAGATGCAATCCTTGAGGCTTAAAACACTTGTTAAAGGTGTTTAACATGTCCTAGGGTGTCATGAATTTGTTTATTAGTTGTTCATAGACTAATTTGATACATATATGTGATATTATATGTTAACTAGGATCATAGAGTGTGTTCAAGACTTCATTTGACACCTACCAATCCTACATCTTCAGTTCAAACTCATTTACAATTGTGTTGCTAACAAATGTTTCTTTATACTTAAATTGTTTTTATCAAACCCATGCTTTCAACCCGTTTTATAGATTGACATCAAGTCGAACTTTTCTTAGATGGAAATCATGTTCAAAGGTTTTACAAAACTTATTTTATGTTTTTATATTGTCAATTGTATGCCTATATATGTATAGTTACATAAGCAATGTTTAAAAGACTTAGGAAGGCTAGCCGCCTTATTTCCTTTTCGCCATTGAGATGTGGTCTGGTGGGGTACCGGGTATCCGTCCGAAAGTCGTTTAAATATTAGTTATGTATCATGTGTACATATATAGTCATAAAGGTTCTTCCAGACAGTTCAATACCCTTGGGTAGCAAGGGTACATTCCCAAGTTCATACGTACCAGTTACATTACTAGTAAGCTACCATATGGGTAGGTTAGGAAGATACTAGAACTATTACTAGAACGTGATATCATACAATGAGTCAGTTCATTCATGAGTCTGTACATGCTAGACAGAGAGAGAACACACATTACATCTAGCACACGCAGAACATTGCAGTACATTACAATACATGCTAGACAGAGAGAGAACACACATTACAGCTAGCACACGCAGAACATTACAATACATTACTATTACATAGATATGTTACATGATTACGCTTACATGAGTACGTTTACATAGATATTTTACATAAGTACGTTTACATATATGATCATAGGACAGACATCACTAGGTGCTATAGCATGGAACAAGTTCAGGATCTAACTATACAATGAATCACAACGCATTGTGATAGTTATATTGGGTATACATGATCATAGTAATGTGGATGTTCACGGCTTACACACATGCAGGGGTCGTGTATAGGTCCCAAAATCCCTTTGACAGGGGGGCGTCTAGCCTGGGATCTAGCCATCACATTATGCCTTATCCCTCAAATAAGGAAATATTAGTACAGAAGTAGTCACTTATTACAAATACTACAGTACTTACAAGATTACAATAGACTTAAGGTAGTTAGTACGGTTGTAGTTATTCGATACTACACCATAGTACTATTTCCTTTTCCCATTACATTCACTTCGTGAACATTCACACGATGCACGGTAATGTAGAAGCTATATTTTGGATAATGATAGTCGGATTTGGGAAAATACACACTCTTACAAGAGACACACACACAGATACTAGATGCCTTGGTAGAAAGATACTTTTAGTAGGAAACATAGGGTTTTCTAGGATGTTCATATACATACACATACTTACAGTTCATATACATACAAATGCTTACAGTTCATATACATACAAATACTTACATACAAATTAAGACACTAAAATACTTATGATCTCACCAGCTTTAAAGTTGATACTCTCTTTTAAAATAACTTGTATCCTCAGGTCAACCATAGACAGGTACCGATGCAAGGTTCAGAGAAGATGGTGATCGTTCAAAACTCATCTTTCATTTTGATTTATGCTTTAGTGTCTATCATAATTTGACAGAACACACTTGTATTAAAATTATATTAATGCAATGGATGATGTTGTTGCTTGTTTACTTCTTTTCATTGTTGTAATACTATACATGACGTCCTCCGCCCCAGAATGTTTCTGTCGTTCATGGTTTTGGGGTGTGACAGATTGGTATCAGAGCATTGTTTATAGTGAATTAAGTATATCAACCCATAAAAGATATACATACTATAAATACAATGGTATTAAAATACTATGACCAAGAGTTTATACTTTAAATAATAAAATATTTGATTAAGTATGCGTGTCTGCGTTCATACTAAAATCAGTGTCACTAGGACAGTACAAAAGAATTACGATTGTTGGGCAACACAGGTGGACTTAGAGACATATAGTCAAACCTGGGAAGATATAGCCTGATCAACTATATTATCTGAGGGTTGACTAGCATGTGCCTAAGTGTAGTTGTGTGGTTGCAACAAGTCTAAAATCTTACCAACAATACCACAATGAGAACAGTAGAACATAACATTAAACATAAAATACTATAGGAGTATTTGGTGTTACAATAAGTACTTTATACTTGAGAACTAAAACGGGATCTTCATTACTAAATTGATAGTTGCTAAGTGGATACACTAAAGTTATATGTAACTAGCATGTTATAGACTTAGAATCTGTGAAAATTTTGCTTTACCTCTATTCTTTGTGAATTTGGAGTTAAGGTCACTTATTCGAGGGCCTATCCTGTTTCGATTACATGAGTTAAGGTCACTTATTCGAGGGCCTATCCTGTTTTGATTACATATAACTGGTATGCACTTACCAAATAGTGATGTAACTAATGAAGATTTTCTAAATAATTATCTAGATAGTTTGTCTAATAATTATTTTCTTACCCTAATTCTCACGTAGATAACATGGTTGGACTCCATCCCCACGTCAACCAGTACCTTCCGAACGAAGTCATTGCTGGTTGGTTTGGAGAAGAACCAGAGAATGATCATCTTATCCCTTTGAATGATCACCATGATGAAGACCTTTTGGACGGTGCTAACTCCGAACCCGAGGTTGAGAACCTACCCCAGGCAGCTCCCGTTCCAATTCCTAACCCTTGTCCGGCTTTTCATGGCCTGGCTCCTCCATGGGTGGAATGCTTGGAAACATGGAGCCAAGGACAATATCAGCACATGTCATTTAATGGTGACCAAAGCTTTTATGACCTGAGCAATGGGGGCTCAGCAGACAGAATCTTGCCAATCTTGGTTCGCAGAGTGGCCCGAAATGAGATTCAAGGCAGGACAGCCCTACATCAGATCACAGAAGTTGTCACCAATGCAAGAATGCATACCCTCCGCACAATTCGTCTAGAAGATGCTCGTGAGAGATCAGAAAGAGACCATGAAGCCCTGCTTCAAGCACTAGCTGAATCACGAGCCGAAGTCATAGAACTCCGTGTACGCCAGAGGGTGTACAAAAGACACCTACTGGATATGGAACGCCAACTGGCTGAATTGAGAGTTCACCAGAGGGATGACCGTCGCCAGTAGTAGATGCCTTACGTTATTTTTCCTTGTTAAAAAAAAAAAAGAATTGTTTTTTTGTCTATGCCCGATGTGGCATTTTCTATGAAACTATCTTGTACTGTAAGTACTTTTGGTTAGGTCTTTATGCTATCAAGGACTATCTTCTCTGGATATGAGGTAAGACCTTTTACAAGGTCATTGTCCCGAACTTTTACGTCATGAATATCAAAGATATTGACAGTCAGCTAACTTCTGTGTCATTCTTTATTCAAGTACTCTTATCATACTTTCATTGGAGTCTCTGAAACATGCTTTAGTCAAGACATTGGACTATAGTAATTTAACTCCGGAGACATTTCCAAGTCTCTTTCAGTGGTTAGATCACGTTATTCACCAACCAACGATACCTCGGCTTGAACGACAAACGTCTTGAGACCATTCTACGAACTTACTCCCACTCATTACTAGGACTGCATCATAAGGATGTAGGTCAACCCTTCGTGAACGCACTTCCACTCAGTACTAGGACTGCATCATAGGGATGTAGGTCAAAACTTCGCGAACATACTTCCAATCTGTACTAGGACTGCATCATAGGCATGTAGGTCAAACTTTCGAGAACATGCTCTTACTTTTTGATTGAGCAATCGAAGTACATCTAGGGTCAACCAAAATCGCTCACAAGATCCTTATCTTTCATGTTACAAAATCATGTCGTCATCCGGAAACAGTCAGCCAAACAATGAAACCCCTGCCTTTCCTATGGACGCCGCTACCTTTCAAACCGCAGTTACAGTGGTTGTGATGACTGTTGTGACAGCTGTCCTTGCGCACCACAGCGCTATCAGCGCAAGCAATGCTGATGACGGGGTTGAAGATTTCGATCGTAGTATCAATCCAGGAAGTCATCAAACAGTAACAGTCGCAGGCTCGCAAAGTCGAAAAGCGGGGAACAAGAAACGAAAGCGCCAAGCCCAGAAAGAATGCAAGAAATCCCAAAACCTGGCCATGCAACAACAAGTGGAAGCCCCTGCCATCCCTGTACTGAGCAAACCATACGAGGGAAAACTCCCGAAGTGTGATAAGTGTAGTTTCCATCATCATGGGGCTTGCCTTGAGATGCAGTGTTGCAATTGCCTAAAATAGGGCACCATGCTCGTAGCTGTGGAGCACTGACATGACCCATCACTCAAGCCCCTGATATCAGAGTTAACCAGGCTTATGATTGTGGTGTTAAAACTAGACCCTATGAAAGTAAAATTTCAAAGTGGATGAACAAGGAGAACACTCGTGTCCACGTTACTCCTGCTCGACAGTTCACTCCCATCACCAATGTTGGTACTGTCCAGATATGTCACCAATGCGGTGAAATTGGACACCTCAAGAAGGATTGTCCTATAACAAAGAACTCAGGAACGGATGGGAGGATTCTTAGGATCACAGCTGTAGGAGGACCTACTCCGGACCCACATTAATGTAATTTAGGTGTTTCGTTGTAACAGACTTATAAACCATCCAGAACTAGTGCAACTAGAGTCTTATCTTTTGCGAGATCCCGTCAGTATAGAGATGCTCGTGCTGCGTATACTTGTCTTTTGTAGTATACCTTGTTCGCAACAATAGCCTTGTAGTAAGACTAAAGTATTGTAACTCTGTTGATGGTTGCACGGTTGTGTTTTGTCTGTAACGCCTTATGTTCAAATCTAATGTCTTTAAGTTTCTTTATGATTCCGACATTTCCATACGACTAGATTCAATTTGATCCGCACAAAACCAGCTTCATACGTACATCTTTTTCTCCGAAAATGTCTTTTTAACGAAGCCGTCATAGCAGAACTCGGAAGTACTCATGTATAGAGTACCTCATATTCATTATCCTTTTTGAAGAAGCCTCAGCAAACCTCCCCGAAGTACCACTCGTACAGTACGTCAAGTTCAATCCAAAGATTCATACGGTTGATCTATCACTGAAGAATATATACATAAGGGTGATATATAATCAAGGTTCTACAGGTTTAGAATTGATGATTTCTCTTTAACTTCCTTTCCTCATGGGGATGTGAACGTAAAGATGAATAAGTTATTCGACTATCTTTTCAATCTTAATTATATACGACTCGTATACACGAGATTGTTATCGTTGAGCCAAGTATGAAGTCTAATATGAACTTCAGGACGGAGGACTGCCCAAGACTACGAGTAATCGCATCGTCATGTGAACAAACTTAGGACCCAGCATGACTCCTGTAAATAGATCGCCTTACAGTCTAAACACCTACGGAGATACAAGAACAGCCCGGACAACTTAGCGAACTACACAGAAATAGAGTTGGAAGACTGGGCTTCTCACCCTGGAGAACTCCAGTCTTATTCTTCCAGAGGTCGACGGATTGCATCGTATGAACCTCGGCTATCGAGGACTCCATCAAGATTTTCCATTAGAAATCGTTGTCTCTGCCTCGCATAGATGAATCGGTTGAGCAAACGCAAGGAAAGAATTACTTTCAGAAATGAACCAGAGATCCGAATATCACCAGTTTGAGTGTTAGGGAAGGATGTCCGGACCTTCGAGATACCAAATTCTTTAGGAAGTCTCACTCTGGGAATGGCTTAATACGCCTCGCATCACTTGGAAAGCTAAATCCAAGATAGTCAGGACCTTCGAGATTCTTACAAGAATCGGTCCTGTATCTCACAGACTAGACCTACTTCACAATCGTAGTAACGTACATTTTACCCTTCGTGTCTCGATCTTGAAACCGTACGTTTCCGTTAGGACTCTCGTAATCCCACTTGACGAGATCGAGGTTCACGAGATCCACGCCTTCGTGAAAGAACCGTAGTGACCCTCTACCGAGAGGTCAAGCAGACGAAGCAACGCCGTCGCTCGTTAGTGAAGGTTCGTTGGGATACCAATCGAGGACCCGAATTCACTTAGGAGCGCGAGAACCAATCGATTAGGAAGTTCCCACCTCATGACTCGATCATTCATACCTACTTCCTTACCTAAATTATAATTTCGGGACGAAATTCCCTTTAACAGGGGGATGATGTGACAACCCGAAATTTCCATTCTGTATAATATATCAAGTCAATAGAAGTTAGAACAGTTGCAGTAAATTTTCAGACTTTTGGTATAAGTTTGGGTATTTCAGGATTTACACTTTAAGGGATATCAGGAGAGAGGATGCACTAGGGTATTGTGCAACTCTATTATTCCAAAACTCTATGATAGTAAAGTTCAATGCCTGAATAAAATATTTTCTGCCCAAAACCCCAGGAGTATATATAGGATTCTGAGCCATAATTATTCATTTGTTACATTTCCAACTAGAGAAAAGCCAATTTCTCTCTCAAGGATCTTCGGACTTTCGTCCCAAAACGTGAGTACTTCTATCTAAGTGTGTTATGATGCTTGATATGTGTCTAATACACTAGAAATCATAGGAAACCATCAAGATTTAAGAGTTTACGACCCAAGAACATCTTGGACCGTAAACCCTTCTTTAAGGGGCAAAGAGTGCCCTAGTCCCTTCCTATTGCAATGAAACTAGTTTAGACTTGTACCCTAATGTGTTTAGGGCTAGAAAACACCCCTAGAACACCAAGAGTAAGGTGTTCACGGCCCAAGAAGTTCTTGGACCGTGAACTCTAAACAAAAGGGCCAAAGTGTGCTTTAAACCCTCCAAAAGCCTTGGACACTAGCCTAGATTAGTTCTTAGTTAATTTAGGGACTTGAAATCACCAAAAACACCCTTCCATGGGAGATTACGGCCATAATCTCCAAGGGGTTTGGTCCCAGGGCCGTGAACTCCTCAAAGGAATTAAAGGATGCCCTAAACTCTTCCAAAGACCTTGCCATTAAGTAAAAATGCTTCTTAGGGTCTTGTAAAGCTTCAAAACATCAAAAGATCCAGTAAGTAGGAGCTTACGGCCATAAACCCATGAGTTTAAAACCGCAAACTCCTTTGTTGATGACATTAGGGCCGTGAACTCCATTAGGGAGTTTTACTTGAACCCTACACACACTATCTTTTCCCTACAACACTTAGATGCAATCCTTGAGGTTTAAAACACTTGTTAAAGGTGTTTAACATGTCCTAGGGTGTCATGACTTTGTTTATTAGCTGTTCATAGACTAATTTGATACAAATATGTGATATTATATGTTAACTAGGATCATAGAGTGTGTTCAAGACTTCACTTGACACCTAGCAATCCTACATCTTCAGTTCATCCGTAGCACTCACTACAGGTGAGTTCATACCTCTTAATCAATGTTTTTAAATGTTTTTAAATGTTTTATGGGGGGGATACAAGTAGAATCATGCTAGTTATTATATCAATCACATGTGATTAATAAGCAGCATTCAAATGATTTACTATTCATTAGCCGTTTTACCATGCAGTTTTCTTCAAATGATTTTCATAAACGTTTTATATGTTTAAATCTCTTTATTATACATTGTATGTTTCATTTCAAACTCATTTACAATTGTGTTGCAAACAAATTTTTCTTTATACTTAAATTGTTTTTATCAAACCCATGCTTTCAACCCGTTTTCTAGATTGACATCAAGTCGATCTTTTCTTAGATGGAAATCATGTTCAAAGGTTTTACAAAACTTATTTTATGTTTTTATATTGTCAATTGCATGCCTATATATGTATAGTTACATAAGCAATGCTTAAAAGACTTAGGAAGGCTAGCCACCTTATTTCCTTTTCGCCGTTGAGATGTGGTCTGATGAGGTACCAGGTATCCGTCCGAAGGTCGTTTAAATATTAGTTATGTATCATGTGTACATATATAGTCATAAAGGTTCTTCCAGACAGTTCAATACCCTTGGGTAGCAAGGGTACATTCCCAAGTTCATACGTACCAGTTACATTACTAGTAAGCTACCATATGGGTAGGTTAGGAAGATACTAGAACTATTACTAGAACGTGATATCATACAATGAGTCAGTTCATTCATGAGTCTGTACATGCTAGACAGAGAGAGAACACACATTACATCTAGCACACGCAGAACATTGCAGTACATTACAATACATGCTAGACAGAGAGAGAACACACATTACAGCTAGCACACGCAGAACATTACAATACATTACTATTACATAGATATGTTACATGATTATGCTTACATGAGTACGTTTACATAGATATTTTACATAAGTACGTTTACATATATGATCATAGGACAGACATCACTAGGTGCTATAGCATGGAACAAGTTCAGGATCTAACTATACAATGAATCACAACGCATTGTGATAGTTATATTGGGTATACATGATCATAGTAATGTGGATGTTCACGGCTTACACACATGCAGGGGTCGTGTATAGGTCCCAAAATCCCTTTGACAGGGGGGCGTCTAGCCTGGGATCTAGCCATCACATTATGCCTTATCCCTCAAATAAGGAAATATTAGTACAGAAGTAGTCACTTATTACAAATACTACAGTACTTACAAGATTACAATAGACTTAAGGTAGTTAGTACGGTTGTAGTTATTCGATACTACACCATAGTACTATTTCCTTTTCCCATTACATTCACTTCGTGAACATTCACACGATGCACGGTAATGTAGAAGCTATATTTTGGATAATGATAGTCGGATTTGGGAAAATACACACTCTTACAAGAGACACACACACAGATACTAGATGCCTTGGTAGAAAGATACTTTTAGTAGGAAACATAGGGTTTTCTAGGATGTTCATATACATACACATACTTACAGTTCATATACATACAAATGCTTACAGTTCATATACATACAAATACTTACATACAAATTAAGACACTAAAATACTTATGATCTCACCAGCTTTAAAGTTGATACTCTCTTTTAAAATAACTTGTATCCTCAGGTCAACCATAGACAGGTACCGATGCAAGGTTCAGAGAAGATGGTGCTCGTTCAAGACTCATCTTTCATTTTGATTTATGCTTTAGTGTCTATCATAATTTGACAGAACACACTTGTATTAAAATTATATTATTAATGCAATGGATGATGTTGTTGCTTGTTTACTACTTTTCATTATTGTGATACTGTACATGACGTCCTCCGCCCCAGAATGTTTCCGCCGTTCATGGTTTTTGCGTGTGACAAAAATGCATCTGAAATTAATGAGGATGATGACATGAGTGAAATCTCTATAGAGGACGTGGTGGACTGTTCTGAATTTATCAAAAGCAAACCCGAAACTAATAAAAATATGATCTCTGAAAACTCCGTTGAGTTAGCTCCCTCATCAACAGACAAGACCAAAATCCTCAAGGAAAAAGTTGTTGTATATCAAAAGGTTCAAACCACACCAAATCAAGTCTACACAGTTCAGGGAGTCACACCTCAACAAACAGCAGAACTGACAGGAATGGTAGAAGAAGATAATGCAAATCGATGTGAGGAGTTTTTCTGGTCAGCACCAATAGATAACGCTGATGAAACAAAAGGCCTATCTCAGAAAACCTCATGGAGAGTGAAGGGTAGGTATGTGCCTGAACCACTTAAAGAACCTACAAGATATGATTTACCAAGCACAAGTGGTACAAAAACATCTTCGGGCAAACCAGTGATAACGTCCAGTGAGACGTGTTCGTCAAAGAGCGAAAGCCATGCTCAAGTACCAAAGAGAAAGTCCAATCTTCATAAAAATCCAAAACAGACAGCAAAACGAAAACACCAACGTAATCTGAGATACAAGAAGAATCTCTCAAAAAGAAAACAGTTTTGGCGATCTCAAAAACCTCATTACATAAAGTATGAAAAGACACATAAGTCATGAGGAGAACCAAGAAGCAACCGAAACGAAGGTTTCGGTCCTCGGCACGAAAGCAACCGAAAGGAAGGCTTCGGTCCTCGGCATGAAAGCAACCGAAAGGAGGGTTTCGGTCCTTAGCAGGTAAGCAACCAAAAGAAAGGTTTCGGTTCTCAACATAATAGCGGCCGAAAGGATGGGTTCAGTACCATGTTTAATCAGAAGAACCGAAAGGAAGAATGTTCGTGTTCTCAACCAAGGAAGAGCAATACTCGACGATCTAATATTGCTTCTAAACCTTATTCTTCTCATTCTCATTCTAATTCTTATTCTTCAAAAGATTCAAAGGGGAAAGGAAAGCTCCTTCCAAAAGACAAAAAATGCCTAAAAGAGATCCTAAAGCATGCAGACGTTAAAATATCAAATCCTACATCTAAATGAAATGAATCCAAGTCAAACAAAATCAAAGTTCTTACAATAAAAAGAAACGATTAAACAACTCTAATATAAAGAACTTATATGGTTGATGTTTCACTTACTATTCCTTGTCCTGTAAAAGGCTCACAAGGACCCAAGAAACTTTGGGTTCCTAAATCCGCTTGATATTTTGCAGGTTATACGTGACGAGCAGTTTGATGAAGAATGGTACATTGATAGTGGCTGCTCGCGTCACATGACAGGACGAAGGGAAGAACTGAGAGTTTCGGTCTCTCAAGCATGTTGGAACAGTTAAATATGAAAACAATTTGTTTGGAACTACCCAAGGCTATGGAATGATTACGAATGGTGACTTCTCAATCAGAAAGGTCGCATACGTTGAAGGATTGTAGGACAACCTCATCAGTGTATCACATCTTGTAGTTGGGACCGGATTGAAGGTCTCCTTTGATGAAGAAGGCTCAGAGATAGTCGAAAAGAAGTCAAATAACATACTGCTGAAGTCAAAGCGAAAGGGGGAAATGTACGCATTGAATCTCAATCCAATTCGAGGGAAATCGGCAGTTTGCTTGCTAACGAAGGCACAATCAAACGAAAGTTGGTTATGGCATCAAAGGCTCTCTCTCATCTCAATTTCAAAGATATCAACAAACTGGTACTAGGAGATCATGTTAGAGGTCTTCCAGTTCTTAAATTCAACAAAGAACATCTATGTGCAGCTTGTGAAATGGGAAAGCAAAGTCGACAAAGTCATCCTTCTATTATCAACACAAAGGTGATAGAACCATTTGAGCTATTACATATCGATCTATGCGGTCCCTCCTCTATTGAAAGCATTGGTGGGAACAATTACATTCTTGTCATAGTTGACGACTTCTCTCACTTCACATGGGTATTTTTCTTGAAGCAAAAATCAGAGGCAACTCCTAAGCTCAAGCTCTTCATAAAGCAAGTGGAGGTTCAACTGCGAAAAGTGGTTCGTAACATAAGAAGCAACAATGGCTTGGAATTCAAGAACAAGGATTTCGAAGATTTTCTAGCTGAGAAGGGAATGACTCACAATTTCTCTGCTCCATATACTCTACAGCAAAATGGAATCGTCGAAAGGTGAAACCGATCTCTGTGCGAAGCGGCTCGAACTATGCTAAGCTTCGCTTCCTTGCCTTTATATTTCTGGGTTGATGCTATTGTTGATGCATGTTACACTTAGAATAGATTGTATCTAAACAAGCGATTCTCTATCACTCCTTAAGAGATCTTGAACAACCACAAGCCTAATGTGAAGTTCTTTCACGTGTTCGGTTCAAGATGCTTCGTCTTCAACTCAAAGGAGAATCGAAACAAGTTTGATGCTAAGGCCGATGAAGGGATATTTTTGGGCTAGTCCTTGCACTCTAAGGCGTATAGAGTTCTGAATAAATGCTCAAAGAAGATTGAAGAGACATAATATGTCACTTTTGATGACAGTTATGTCAAGAAGTTGAAGACAACTGAAGGTGCAATATAGGAAATCTTTCCAAAGTCTAGTCAAGTCACTGTGCCTATCTCAAATCTTTTTGAGCAATATATGCTTCTCTTTCATAAACCTGAAAAAGCTATTGATTCTGAATCCAAGGCTAAAGATAACAAAGTCGACATTTTGAAGCAAATTATTGACGATGCTGCAAAGAAGATGGCAGCTGATCAACCAAAGACAACCGAAAGGCATGACTCAAGCGAACTTTCTGGTGACTGTTCTTCTATCCAGGGGAGGGTTCATCTCTACCAAATGATCAAAGTTCTTCATTTCAGGGGGAGAATTCATCGTCACAATCATCTAGCTCAACCAAAAGTCCAAACGAAGGGGAACGTTCTGATCCAGAAATTAAACTCGTGTCATCATTCGAGGGGGGAGAATACAATTGTCAATGATGATGATACACTGTCAGAATTGGAAGAAGAGGTCAATGCATAATTGGATCCCTCTTGTGATCCAAATTACCCTCCTCTCATTAAATGGACCAAAGACCATTCTCAAAGTTAAATCATTGGGGAATCTTCAGAAAAAGTATTAACTCGATCACAGATCAACGCGAAACAAGCTGCACTACTCTCTCAAGTATAATTTTGCATGTTCAACTCTTTTGTCTCCAAAGTTGAACCGAAGACCGTGAATTCAGCTCTTGACCATTCTGATTGGTTCAAGCCATGCAAGATGAGCTGAACGAGTTCGAAAGAAACAAAGTATGGTGTCTAATTCTAACTCCAAAGGATGCTTCAGTTGTCGGTCTCAAATGGGTATTCAGAAATATGATGGATAAGAAGGGGAATGTGATTCGCAATAAGGCGCGGTTGGTCGTAAAAGGATACTGCCAAGAGGAAGATATAGATTATGAAGAGACCTTCACTCCAGTTGCAATATTAGAGTCGGTTCAAATCTTTCTTGCTTATGTTGCACACAAAAACTTTGAAGTCTATCAAATGGACATAAAGTGTGCCTTTCTCAACGGAGAACTTGAAGAAACTGTGTACGTTGAGCAACCGCCAGGCTTCGTAAACGAGAAGCATCTAGATCACTGATACATTCTAGACAAAGCAGTATATGGCCTGAAGCAGGCTCCCAGATCATGGTATGAAACTCTCACTTGATTCTTAAAAATGTCCAAATTTAAACAAGGTTTGGTTGACCCAACCTTCTTTCGTAAGAGAGAGGGTAACCACCTTATGATAGTCCAAATTTTTGTTGATGACATCATCTTCGGCTCCACGAATCCCAGCTTAACAGCTAAATTCAGGAAGTTGATGGAAACTAAATTTGAGATGAGCTCAATGGGTCCAATTAACTTTTTCCTTGGCTTAAACATTAGACAGGGACCGAAGGCATTTTTATCAATCAGGAGGCATATAAAAAGACATTGCTTGCCAAGTTCGGCATGATGGGAGACTCCAAAGTGAAAGTCCCTATGTCTTTTGGAACTAAGCTTACACCATCTTTGGATAAGCCAGCTGCTGACATGACGCTTTATCATTAGATGATTGGGTCACTGATGTATCTCACACCCACCAGGCCAAACATCATGTTCTCAGTCTGCTATTGTGCCCGATTACAAGCTAACCCATGCGAACCTCACATGCTAGCCGTGAAAAACATATTTCGCTATCTGAAGCGCACTTCCTCTCTCGGTCTATGGTATCCAGCCAACTCAGGTTTCTTTGTCCAAGCATTCTCAGATGTTGACTTAGGTGGTTGTGGATTGGATCGTAAAAGCACTACTGGAGGATGCCAATTTCATGATGGTAAATTGGTTAGCTGGCAATCAAAGAAACAAACCTATGTTTCGCTCTCTACGGCTGAAGCTAAATACATAGTCGCCGCCTCATGCACATCTCAGGTTGTTTGGATACAGAGTCAGCTTAGAGACTATGGGATGAACATGAAGAAAATCCCACTATATTGCGACTCTGAAAGTGCAATTAGGATTTTTCATAACCCAGTGCAACACTCAAAGACAAAGCACATAGCACTACGGTATCACTTCATCAAAGATCATGTGGAGGATGGTAACGTAGAAATTCATTTCGTTAGAACCACTGATCAACTAGCAAATATATTCACTAAGGCCTTACCTGAAGCAAGTTTCAACAAGATCTTACAAGGCCTAGGAATGATGGAAGCAGAATCAGTACCAAAATCTCCTTCGCTTAACTAAAGGTAAGAAGCGAAATAGAGCGAACGCTTGGTCTATTTCGGGCTCGGTTCAACGGAGAATCGAAATGAACCGAACGCTCAGTTTATTTCAGGTTCGGTCCTTCTGAACTCGTTCGCTTCTTTTTCATTAAATGGGATTTTGATTGTATTCTTTTGTACACTCTTTTACATACTCATTTTTATGTTTTTCTTTTCAATTTTTTTTTTACTTTCATAAAACCCAAAAATATTTTTTTTACTATAAATTTTTCACAAAATACAAAAGTATTTTTCATTTTATTTTTCTCATGCTTTTCTTTGTATAAATGCTACTCTCAATGGTGAAGCTCAAGCAAGAATAAATTCTTTTCTTTGAATTAGTTAAGTGTCCCTAGATGCATGCTATTGCATGTTGACCAAAGCCTCTACGGATTTTGAGTGAAGCCTTAATAATGTGATATATACAAATCATGTTTTCCCAAACTAGGTTGTTACATTCACTCTAATCGTGAGCTACCTTACTCTTCTCATATTGAGTTTAGAGTTTTTTGCTTGGTCCTTCTTTTATAGAAGAGGTACATTCGCTTCTTACACCACCTATATCATTTTTCTTCATTACACCTCATCTCACTAATGTAACCCTTGAGACTCTCAGCACTTACCACTAAGGTTTATGGTTACACAAAAATTTGTGTTAATGATCTTAGTTTCGTCTACCATGAATTAAGTGAAACCCATAATCCAACTCCCATAAAGAATTTACGGTGAACTCTTCAAAAGTTCTAGCTATTATTTGTCATCTTAGGAAATCTCCACTTTTCTTTTTGCGAGATCTTTATGAAATTGCTTTTCACCAAGACTCTTTCTTCCAAAAGGATCCAGGTTTTAATTTTTTTTTAGATTTCCTGTCAAAATTTGTCAACAAGTCACTGAATATGTTTCCTACCTACTTGTTTAACAGGCCCCATTCGTCTCACAAGTACTTCGTTCTCTTTCGGTCTTATATCAAGTACCGAATCATGAATTGAAGCAAAAGCCACCCTTTATAGCTTTAATTAAAAAGATGCCTTTCAATGCTTCTTAACAAGTACTTGATCGTTATTTAATGGGAAGCCACACAAGCACTTTGAAGTCTCTCTTGATTTTGAAGAAAGAGATTCGTGCCCGGAATCAATCACTTTATGTATTAACAGACATCACAAATTCCCACAAAGAGTTTGCTTTATTTCTTTATTATTTACACTCTTATGCACACACTTTCTAAATTCCCAGAAAGGTTTTGTTCGGTTCTTTGAGAGTTCATGCAGACAGTTTCGAAGCTAAAAGCGATGGGTTACTGTAATGTTTTTGAGCTATTATGGAAATCGCAATTTTATTGAAGATTCATCTGATGACTCGGAAGGAAGTTTAAACGATTGACGATTTGAATTATGGATAAGTTTGGAAGGCGCCACAATTTGAATAGGTCATCATGCGTCATCTCTACTTTATCGGGGTTGCAATATGTCAAATCATGCTTTTTAGGAGTTGTTTCCATGATTTCAGCAATCATCACTTACGATTTTTCTCTCTCCAGGATCATATATAAGGGCTAATTTCAGTGTGACTATTTCTTACCACACTTCTATTCACTAGAGCAAAAGCAGGCGATCAATTTCTCACTATTCATCTTCTTCCTCGACAAGCTTCATCAATGGAAGAATCATCCTCAGTTCAAGAAACTACTGCTCGCTCCACTCTTCTTGCAATCAAGCCCAATCAGAACCTGTTGATCGATCTCTCACCTTTCCTCTACGATACGTATATGTATCAAGTGGTGGAATGTCTGAAATATTCCCCACTCGTCAAAGCCCTAACCATAGTCGAAGTTGTTCCAATGTCCTATCTCTCTCAAATCTGCTCCACTTCAAGTTATGACAAAGGGGCAGATATAATTTTCTTCGATATTCTTAACCAAAAAGCTTCAATCTCCAAGAATCGTTTTTGTTCTCTTCTAGGTCTTGCATATGAAGACTCCATGGTTAATCCCGATTCTATTGCCATAGATCAACTCTTCTCAATGTTCTACAACATGGGTTATACTGAAGCCCTAACCACTGTGACAAGGTTTAAGAAGTCCTACCTTCCTCCTCAATGGAATGGCCTCTTCACTCTACTCTTCAAAGGGATTTATGAACGAGGTGTTGGATCTGATAGTGCGAGTAAGTCCTTCATTACTATACTTTATGGTGTATACCACGGTCTTAATCTGGATTTAGGAATGGTTTTATGGCTCCAACTTATTCAGAGTTTATCATCTTCTTCTCGCCACACCGAAATCTCTTGTTCTCTCTTCTGGACTGTTATCACTCATTGGATAATGGATCGTTTTCATGTTCCTATCATGGCCGACTCCATGCTTTCTTCCATTGCTACGTTTCACACTACCAACATCATTGTCACTCATCCTTCAAAAATTGTTTTTGTTGGTTCCATTCCTGAGTCAATGTCTACCTTTGTGCCTCCTTCAAGCAAGATAATTCAAGAATACAAGAAGCTTCTGTCCTCTGGTCCAAGGGAACTAACTGCCGACGCAGACAAACCTGCCAAACGAGGCAAAAAGCCGGAAGTAAAAAAGGGGGATAAGGGAGGCCAAGTCTCAAAAGTTCAAACCCCTAGGAAGCGAAAGTCGAAAAAGGCAGCACCGGCTCAACCTAAGCCAAAGAAAGCCAAGAAACCTGCTCGCCGACTAATTCTTCAATCCTCAAGTGATTCTAACTCAGAATATGTGCCGCCTAATCAACCCTCAATTCCTCCCAGTGAATCTGACAGCGAAAGCTCAGAGGATGAAGGTTCAGTTCGTGCGAATACACCACCTCGCTCGCCTACACCTGACGTACCTGTTCAGTCCCAAGCACCTTCTCCTCCACCTATTTATGTACCTATCTCCATCCCTCCTATTTTTCCTGTCATTACATATCAACCATCCTCTACCATTCCCATTTCTGCACCCATCTTTATTGAGGCTACTACTACCACCACTACTAGAGTTCGAACCAACGTATCTGATATGGGGGCTCGTTCTTCACCACCCAAACCCCCAGTCACTACCAAACCTCCAATTACCACCACACCCCCATCTCCTACCCAATCCACTGAAACCAACACTATTCTTGGAGGTGAGGACTAGGAGTTTTATTCAACTTACTTCATTCCCTACCGTGTTCAAAGTGATGATGATGACGATGGTCCAGTTACCAAGCGCCACCTCAAGGCTGTTACTGATAAGCTTGGCCAGCTACTTTCTTCCTCCTCCACTGGTGCTTACTCCGAAGCTGCTCTCAAGGCCTTGTTCTCTTCGGTTGTTCAAGAGCATGATGCCTCTCTCTCTCTGCCGCAGCAAAGGCTATCGATGCCTCCACATCTCAATGTCAGAAGGCTTCGCTTGTTGTTGAGGCCTCGACGAAAGAATGCAAAGATGCGACCGCAAAAGTCGAAAAACTAATTTCTGAGGCTCAGATATTCCTCAATTCTTTGCAAGTTGCTGCTCAAAATAACTCTCAGACAGTAAATGCTTCGGTTGATAATCTCCAACATTCGCTCGAAGCTGAAAGGACTAATCTTGAAGTCGCTCGCCAGGCCATTGAAGATGCCAACGAAAACCTTCATATTAATGTAAATGATCGTTTGACTCAGCTGGAAGCCGAACTTGCCGTTGAAAATCGGATTATGGATGAGTTAGATAAGCGTACATCTCAGCTGAAAATGCAAAACCTCAAGCTTCACATTGCCACAAAAGAGCTTGATGAATTAAAGTCTGAAAGAGAGCTTGATGAATTAAAGTCTGAAAGAGAGCTTGATGATTCTATTCTGACTATATCCATCAGACGCCATTTAGCTGAAAAACTCAGACATGCGTTGGATATCCTTAGTTGGATAGAGGGTGTTTCGGTGACTTCTGTCCAGCCAAAACAAGGGGGGAAAAGGAAATGGAAAAGGTTAATACTCAACCTCCTCCCGAACCCAAATCAACAGTTGCACCAAAGGATAATGTAGCTTTGGGCAGCAAAAGGAAGAAGAAGATTGGAGAAGATGATGTAGATGATGATAATGATTTTGAAGATACCTTGGGTGAAATTCCCTCTAAGCATTTCTAGAAAACCAAGACTACTGATAAGGATCTTGAGAAAAAGATTGAGAAGGAAACCATTGAGCTCGAGAAAAAGCGAAAAGAAAAAGAGCTCTTGGAGAAAAAGATGTCCATTTTTTCAGAATGGACCATTGATTCGCTCCAGAGAGAAGCTATAGATGAACCGAGTACTCATTGGCTCGAACCTGTTATGTCGTTCGGCCTTGAAAACTCGAAGGAGTCTCAATTTGATATGCCAATCACTCGAAAGGCATTTATCTTTCATTGCTTCAACTCAACTGTTGTCATTCCCTCTCCGAGCCCGAAGGTGGATCGGGATCTATTGGAGTTTTATCTGGAATTCGCTCAACCATAGTACTTAACCTCAAGCTCACAGAAGATTACTATTGTCAAGGTACTGAAGCCTTATTCAGCCGTGAAATTTGTCAACGTCAAATTTAAAGTGACCTGAGGCTCTAAAGGCTCGGTTCATAATTTTTCCCTGGCTGATCTACCGAACCTTAACCCTCACGACTGGATAGGCCTCAAAAACATTCTGTTGTCTAATCCTCAGGAGTATCATCCGATTATTGACCACATCAAGCGAATGATTTTTTGCTACATTCATGAAGTAGCGAAAATGGATCAAGAAATCGCATCTGCCATTCACAAGCGACCAACGATCAAACCAATTGGCAAAACTGGCAATGTGAACATGATGGTCAAGGGTAAAATTGACCCCCAATCTCATACAGTGATGTTCGTTTGGGGTGAAAATCACAAATGTCTTTTTTCTCTTTGTGATAAGCACCTGTTCTCAAGTGCTTGCTTGGAGCATATTTTGGAGATCATTCACAGGTGTAATCAGAATTCTGCAGCTGACAAGAAGTTGTTTACTGATATGTTGTGATGGTATATTCAATTTCGGCAGACTCTTCTTGCTATCATTCCTCGACTGTTCAAAGTTGTGAAGACAGTGAAGGCCACTCAACAAAAATAATCTCTCACCCCAATTAATGCAAAGGGGAGATTGTTGGGTTGTATAGTGTTGCGTCATGGGCTCGGTCCTTAGCCCAGTTTTGGTATCCAATTTGGGCCTTTCCAAATGTGATTGTTTTTATTCTAGGGTTTTAGTATTTAAGGTGTATGCATGCATCCTTAGTAAGTAACACCTTTATTATTTTCTTATCAAAGTATTGTAAACCCTACCTCGCCTCTACAGTGGAACTTCTTTATCGAGTTCTGCTGAGGCGTGACTGTATTTGAATCATAAGCTTCATATTGATTCCCTACTGTGTTCTTAATCGTATTGTGATTGAATTGTTTGTTCTTTATCAATATACCTGTGAAAGATCTAAACGATCTAGAGATTTATTCTCATCACTATCCAATGCTGGCACGGTCCGAAGCAACCATGAAACAAATCTTCAGTTTCTAAACGGTTTAGGAAGACACTGGACGACTGCCAAAATGATTATTCAAAGGGGTAGAAAAATTAATTATCTGTTTCTCTATAAGCTCTACGGTGAACTGCAAGCCCAAGAGTCTACGGTACTCAAAGACTATCCAGACTTCGGTGGTCCACTTGCTCTCATAGCATAATCTCCTCATTCTCAATCATACTTCACCGCATATGACAACCCTCCGCAGTCATATGAACCAGACTCAGAATATAACGATGAAGAAGAGTTTCAGAATGCAATCTCTCTTATCAGCCAAAAATTCAACCGATTACCACCTTCTTCATTCCGAAAGAATCAGCAGTATAACAAACCACCTTTCAACCGCAATCTTAACTCTCAAAACAATCACTCTCGTTTCACTAAAAACACTCACCCACCACCGCAGTCTCAAAATAATCAACCCAAGGAGGCACCGAAGTCCATCCAAACCACTGACTCCGGTACTCCCTCAGAAGACAAAAGTGATGTTGTGATATGTCACAAGTGCAACAAAGATAATCATTTTGCCAAAGACTACAAGGCAAATGTAGTAAAAGATAGAGCATTCTATCTCAGAATGGCTCAAGAACTGGAGGAAAAAGAAAAAGGAAGGGCATATTTTGCTCAAGTAAAAAGAGACCATCAAGTTTGGTCCTCTGGGGATGAAGATGAAGACATCAATAGCGTCAAAGGAAAGGGGAAGATCTGTATGATATCGACTACTAATGAGGATGGCTCTACAAAGATGGAGAAGAATTATTGTTATATGGCGAAAGATGGGACACTTAGCATTGTCGAACAGGTAAAACTTATTATTCAAACTCTAAATTATAGCATGCATGATTGTCATCATTTCATAGACAATCTTAATGACACATGTGTTGCCGTCCTTACAGACTATAACAAAGCATTAGATGAGAAGAACATTGCGTACCAGGAGATGTTTCACTTAAGAGGACGATTGGACAACAAAAGACTCAAGATGGCTATGTTAGAAAAGGACTTAGTGTTTGAGAAAGATGCAAGAATGTTGAGTGAAACACAATTATAAATAGCTTTGAGCCAGAGAGATTTAGCTCAAAGTGAAATTGTATGTTTAAATCTTTTAATAGAGAAACTATTTACTGAAAGTGAAGCCATCGAGAATCTTGTTAACAATGGGACTACTGACAATACTTACAATTGGGGTTGGTCCAATGGGTACTCTACCGCAACGGACTAATCACCCCGATTCAATAAGGACCGTCCCTTCGTCCTCCAGATCGTGAATTTTTGTTTCCGGTCAATGACAAAACATTTCCTGAAGATATCAAAGCTCACTTTGGTAGACTTCACGATCTGAGTAACAATTGTGTTATTGAGGAAATTCTCCCTGAATTTTCTTACCCTATAGATAGCACAAATCTTCCCAGTTCTTAGAATTCATCAATTACTGATGAGGAAATTGTCTTGGAAGGTCCCGAAGTCTCAATGGACTTCCTGTCTCTGTCGTCAGACCGTGGTATCCCTTACTGCAGTCATAAACCACAATTTTTCCATCTACCTTTTATCAACTGTCCCACCAATGTATCCACTCAGACTTATTATGCGGCTGTTCAAAGCTCTGAACCACAGACCATAGTCAAAAGTATTTTGACCATCCAGCCAATTCATCATAAATTACCAATCAAAAACTTTGAAGTTGATCAATGTTCCCTAAATCCTAAACTCTCCAATTCAGATGAGTCAAGTCCTCGTTTCTCAGAATTACCGAATGTTTCAAGGAAACCGCAACTGAATGTCACTAACTGTGGTTCTCCTAAAACCAAGGCGAAAAAGGTTTTCAAAGAAGAAATCTGATCCCGTGGCAAAAAGCGGGAAAACCTTTCAAAACAAAAGCAATTTGTCAAAATTCCTAAGTCTAGGAGTCCAGAAAAACTTGTTTTCTCCAATAATTTGTCCAAAAACTCTGCAGTCAATAAAAAACAAGAAAAAGGAATGTACAATTTCTAAATCCATTCCAAATTCATCTGACACAACCCAAAAGAATGTAAAGTCTTTTCGAAGCATTGGTTTTCAAATCTATTCCTCAGATGATCCAAAATGGAAGGGTATTTTGCCAACTCCAGCACTCTTAAAGTCACACCAAAGTTTTAAGAAATCACTTCACAAAAGGTATACACGTGCTTTTACACCTACAAAACCTGCTTTTTCAAATCTTACTAACACCACTGTTAGACCTCACAACCCTCAGACTGGTCACAAGCATACACCCTCACCAAGACCTAGGACCAAACAAAATGTCAAGGTAAATGAAAAAAGTTCAGTTTGCAAATGTCAGTGTCAAAAGATTTCTTCTCATGTCAAATCTCGTTCTTTTCAAAAACCTCGTAACTTTTCTCAGTCTCACAAAACTCCAAAAAATCTCAAACACCCAGGACTAGATTTAAAAGTTGACACGAAATCTGTCCCTGCAACCTCGTATCATGCATCAATTAAGAATTCATATGTTGCCCCGGGCTCCAAACTCGTTTGGGTGCCCAAACTGACTGTTTAATTCTCAGGATTTGTGCAAGGAGGACCAAGAAGAAGAATGGTTAATCGGCAGTGCCTGCTCCTTGCACATGACCGGAAGGTTAGAGTACCTTCGGGATTGTAGGCCAGTTTGCAACGGGGGTAATGTCACATTTGGCAACAACGTGAATGGGATCATCCAAGGTTATGGTGTTCTTAAACTGGAAATTTTTCTATCCAAAAGGTCGCTTATGTGGAAGGTCTTAAACACAATCTCATTAGTGTTGGCCAACTATGTAAGGCAGGCCATCGGGTTGAATTTGATAACCAATTCTACTAAATAATGACAAGCAATAGGAGCACTTGCCTGATCAAATCAAGATCCGAAGGTACTATGTATCCTATGGATGTCTCTCTCATCATCGGCTAACCGCAACTATGTTTCCTATCAAAAGCCATATCCGAAGTTAGCTGGCTCTGGCACCGCAAGCTTGCTCATCTTAATTTTTGGTATATCAACAACCTGGTCACAGGAGAACTTGTCCGAGGTATTCCTATTCTTAAGTATCACAATGACACTCTCTGCCCAGCATGTGAGTGTGGCAAACAGTCCAAAGCAAGTCATCATATGGTGATCAACTCCTCAATCTCATAACCACTAGAACTTCTCCATATTGATCTCTGCGGTCCATTCACCGTAGCCAGTCTTCACCACAAGAAATTCATATTGGTTATAGTAGATGAATTCACACGTTTCACATGGGTTTTCTTTCTTAGACTCAAGTTAGAAACACTGCAGGCACTCATCAATTTTATCAGGGAGATAGAGCATCAAATCAAACTACCAGTGTGTCGCATCCACAGTGACAATGGAACCGAGTTCACTAGGCATCATCTAAATAGTTTCTTGGTTTCCAAGGGCATAAGTCACAACTTCTCAGCTCCATAGACACCACAGCAAAATGGAGTAGTTGAGCGAAGGAACCGCACTCGGGTAAAAGCAGCCAGATCTATGCTCAAATTTGCCAACCTTCCTTTCTACATCTGGGCCAAAGCAGTGGCCACAGCATGCTTTGTGCAGAACCGAAGCATTGTGTGTAAACGTCTTAGCAAAACACCATATGAGGGCCTTAACAACAGAAAGCCTAATTTCCGATTCTTCCATATATTTAGGTGCACATGTTTTGTGATCAACAACAAGGATTATCTCAACAAGTTTTCACCAAAATCTGATGAAGGCATCTTCTTTGGCTACTCAACGAACAAGGTAGCCTATAGGGTTCTCATAAGACGTACGAGACTAATAGTCGAAAGCTTTGATGTAAAGTTCGATGATTATTACGTCCGCAACTCTGCTCCCTCCACTGAAACCAAAGCAATCATGGAATGTGATGTTCCTAACTCTTCGGGTCCATTAAACATAGTTGAAGTTAACTATGATGATCTCTTCGACCTAATAGATACTGCTTAACTATCTGAGGTTCTTGTGCCTCTTGAAGCCCAAATGCAACATGTTGAAGTATATGGTCCTACGTTATCCAATGATATGTCACTAAATACTTCCACCTCGCTGGTTGAGGGGGAAAACTCAACTCCGGATCATACGACAACCATCGAGGTTCCAGTACTAGAAGAAGCAGCTCCAGTCCCTCTCCGCAGAGGATCTCAACCATCAAACGTTTCTTCGGACTCGGATGATGAAAACATAGAGAATATCGACACCAGAACTGACCCAAGATTTTTCCTAATTCCAATAATCTAGGGGGGACCTTCTCAAGCTCAAGAGGAACTTCCATTAGCAATCCAGGGGGAACCTCTTCCAATGGTTCAAGAAAATGCTAATCTCGCTCCAACAGTCCAAGATGATTCCACATGATGTTCTCAAGTCCAGGGGAACTGCCGTTTCCAACTACAGAGTCTTCCGATATTGAAGACATTCCCTCTACCGCAACTGCTGATCGTCTGCAACCCCGTCTACACGTATGGACGAACAACCACCTATCGGGTCAAATCATCAGCAACCCATCCGCAGGTATCCAGACTCGATCTTCCAAGGATTTATCTGATCACTGTCACTACGCATCATTTATGTCCTCGGTCGAGCCCAAAATGATCAATGAAGCATTACTAGAACTAGACTGGATATCCGCAATGCAAGAAGAACTAGAAGAATTCAAAAGAAACAAAGTATGGAAACTCGTTCCAAAGCCGCAAGGTTACACTACTGCTGGTACTATATGGGTGTACAAGAACAAGTTGGATGAATTCGGTGTGGTCGTCAAAAACAAGGCAAGGCTAGTTGCTAAGGGATATAGTCAACTTGAAGGTATTGACTATGATGAAATGTACGCTCCGGTGGCATGAATGGAAGCCATCTGAATCTTCTTAGCATATGCAACTCACAAGAACATCAAATGGATGTGAAAAGTGATTTTCTCAATGGTGAATTAAAAGAGGAGGTTTATCTTTCGCAACTTCCTGGCTTCAAAAGTATTGAATTTCCTAATCATTGCTAAAAACTTAAAAAGGCAGTCTATGGTCTGAAGCAAGCTCCAAGAGCATGGTATGAGACTCTCTCAGAATTTCTTGTCTCATCTGGGTACAAAAGAGGAGTGATTGATCCCACTTTATTTCGAAAAGCAAACGGTAATCACCTTATGCTTGTACAAATATATGTGGATGATATCATCTTTGGATCTACAGATCAGGGAATGGTGGATGAATTTGCAAAACTCGTGACCAGTAAATTTCAAATGAACATGAATAGAGAGATTAATTTCTTTCTAGGTCTTCAAATCAAACAAGTTCCGCAAGGAATATTCATCCATCAGGAAAAATATACCTCTGAACTGCTAAAGAAATACTCAATGGACAACTATTCCTCAGCAAAGGTCCCGATGGCCTTCGGACATAAAATCTCCGCTGATCCTACTGGTGAATCCATAGATCACAAAACTTATCGAGGAATAATTGGTTCGCTGATGTACCTCACTACAAGCAGACCAGGTATCGTCTGTGCAACAAGTGTATGCGCAAGGTACTAGGCTGATCCAAAAATGTCACACATGACCACAGCCAAGCAGATTCTAAGATACTTAAAAGGCAGGAAGACTCTTGGTTTATGGTACTCCATAGGAAATGACTTCAGCCTACAAGCATTCACTGATGCGGATCATGCCGGATGCAAACTAGATCGAAAAAGCACCTCCGATGGATGTCAATTTCTGGGTGGAAGACTCGTCAACTGGTCATCAAGAAAACAAAGTTGTGTATCACTGTCTACCGCAGAAGCTGAATATGTGGCCGCAACCAGCTGTTGTTCACAAGTCTTGTGGATGAAAACACAAGTTATAGACTATGGATACAGAATGGTGCAGATACCAATTTACTGTGACTCCGAGAGTGCTATAGCGATTTCTCACAATCCTATTCATCACTCTAAGATGAAGCATATTGAACTACGGTATCACTTCATCAAAGACCACATTCGGAAAGGTAACATTGAACTAATTTTTGTTAATACTCATGAAGAGATTGTTGATGTATTCACTAAAGCACTTGACTCTACCAAACTCAACAGTTTCTTACAAATGTTAGGAATGATGAATCCGGACCCACAATTCTTTTTGAATTAATACGTACCGCAAACCATCCTTGGTCTTTGTTGCAGTCATAATTGAATTTATTTATGATAGATAGTTTTGGTATATCCTATGTACCACAGTATATCCTATGTACTGCAGTATACCTCATGTACCGCAACTATACATCATATCTATCTTTCAATGGTCCTTATTGTTAGTTGTTACTAATTTTGTTCAAGTGCTCTCCTCAGTTATTCTACTGCAGTCATCTAACCATCCATCCGCAATGATAAAAGATCCATCCGCAATGAAGTCTCAATCCGCGATCACATTGATTAATTTCTCAACTACTTCATAAATTCTTGAAACGTTCTGTGCTATTTAATGATCCTTTATTAAATAAGAAAAACATTATGTGTGTAGCATATCACCGTTTCAGTTCTACTTTTCAAATAAACCTTATGTCAGACCTATTCTGGGTATGATGACAAAAAGAACAGTTTTCCATAAAAATTTATTTTAAGAAATCTTTTTCATTAAACTGTCTCTTCCTATTACCCCCAAAACATCAAATCCGTTACATCTTCTTCCTTTTTTTTACAATGGATTAACCCCCTCACCACACGTTCTTCAGACGTGAGATTATAGTGACCGACATTTCATTAAAAGCAACCTCTATTGGAATATTCAAAAAAAAATCTTTTAATTAAATCATATGTGGCTAGGATTGCTTCTCATAATCTAAATAAAAAAACCAAACGTTTTTTTTTACTGCTATCCGATTCTACTTAGGGTAAAATCAATAAAGTTTCGAATTCGCCACTATAAAACCCTTTTTTTCTTCCCCAAGAAAGCTTTACGCTTTCTAAAAACTCTTAAGATGAACTTCATCTCCTTCATCTTCTAGCACCCTGTTTTTCCTACAAGTTCTTCAAACCTTTTAAAAAATGGTGAAATTAGGTATCTCAAAGAAACATTCCAACGCATCTACCTTTGTTCACCCAACTGGTTCAGACTCTTCTTCAAGGAACCAAACACCAACAATTGCATCAAGCAATTTTAGGGCAGTGTTCGATGTGCATTCTTCTTACAATGCTTCAATCAAGTTGATGATCAAGTTCCTGTCAAAATCACCCATTGTTTGTTCCTTTTGATGCTTTCATAGATGTTGTACCTTGATCAACACTCTTCAAATGTGCTTTCTCTGCATATCGTCCTCTCAACAACCTTCAAGAGGTGCATCTGAATCTGGTGAATGATTCTTTGGTTATTCTGACCAAAGAAAAATTTCTCAACGCCATCAATTTGTTAGTTCATCCTTCAACAAAGTTCTTCACCCCAAGTATGGCCGACATTCTATCTGCACTTTACCAGATGGGTTACCAAAAGAAGCAGAAAGGCATAGGTGAATTCAAGAAGAATCAATTGCCTACGGTATGACAATTCGTTTTCGATTTCGTGATCCGCAGTTTTTCTGCAAGGACCGAAGGCACTGATAACATGGGCCTCAAGCTGTAAGAGTTAGTATGGAGTATTTTTGCTGGCCACGATGTCAACTACGGTCAGATTCTGTGGGATGACTTCTTGCAGTACATCCCCAAGGAAAGTCCAAGAGAAAATCCTACCTAGCTCACCTTTGCAAGATTTTGGTCTCTATGCATCTTAGATCTTCATGCTGATGCAGAACTGAGCATGGGTAATGATGTCAACCTCTTCATCATCGGAGATCTTAAAAGGTACAACCCTTCTAAAGATCAATCAATTTTTGGACCCATTAGACGGCTACCAGTCCACATTTTGTCTACATGTCACACCCCAAAACCGAGAACGGCGGAAACGTTCAGGGGCAGAGGACGTCATCTAATGTATCACAACAATGTAAAGTAGTAAACAAGAAACAATATCATCCATTGCATTAATAGTATAATTATAAATTACAAGTGTGTTATTTCATAGTATCAGACAATATGATAACTAATCAAAATAAAAGAGGAGTCTTGATTTCTCCGTCTTCACAAAACTCGGTCGTCGTACCTGTCTATTTGTGACCTGAGAATACAAGTTATTTTGAAAGTGGGTATCAGCAATAAAGCTGGTGAATTCATAAGTATTAATGTGTCTTTGATTTGTAAAACTTGTAATGAAAGTCTTGACATTGTTTTGAAAGAAACTTCGTATAAGTATGTAAAGGTTTGTAAGTAATGGAAAGCATTTGAATAACCCTATAAATCCCTATGATCCCTATAAAAGAAGTCTTCTACCAAGACCCTACTGTTTTGAAAGTAAGCATCTCTGTAAATGTGATGGTTTTTCCCTGTTTAACTATTTGTATAAAACTATGGTATACCTCATCGTTTATGTGTATGAGTCACATTATAAAGGTAATAAGGAAATTAGTTATCTATATCAAATATATCCTACCTCGTCGATCATGTGAATGTGTCACAAAGTAAAGGAAGAAATAATATAATGACCTAAGTATTATCCTTTTGTACTAGGATAACTAAAAGTGTTAACTAAGACATCCGTAGATGTACATTTACCTCTGTAGCTAACAGCTGGGTGTAGGAATAGTTAGTCCCTTAATGTATACCTATAATGGTATCAACCGAAGACATCCGTAGATGTGCATTTACCTCTGTAGCTAACAGAGGTTCTAGGAATGGTTAGTCCCGCAAAGTATCCCTTGGAACGAGGATATAAAGTCCAATCTATCTCGTCGATTATGTGTTTGTATCACAAAGTAAAGATAAGAAGGAGAAATATATATATATATATATATATATATATATATATATATATATATATATATATATATATATAATAGTATCTACACATATAATATGTAATAGTAACTCGCCATATAACATCTACGTAAAAGTATTCATGTAAAAGTATTCATGTAAATGTACTCATGTAAGCGTATCTATGTAAACATACTCATGTAAGCGTATCTATGTAAACGTACTCATGTATCATGTAATGTACTCATGTATCATGTAATGTACTAGTATAGACTCATGAATGAACTGACTCTTGTGTGATTCCCTGTACTTGGAATAGTAAGTGGTATCTCCTAACTATACCTATAATAGTTACTGAGCATGTATGTGTATAACCTGAAGTATGCCTTTTCTACCCAAAGGTACTGAAATGACTGAGGAAAACTTTTATGTCTCTATATGTATACATGATATATAACTGACAGTTAAACGACCTTCGGACGGATACCCGATACCCTACCAGACCACATCCCAATGGGGAAAAGAAAATAAAGCGGGTTAGCCTTCCTAAGTCTTTTAAACATTATTTATATAACTATACCTATACACGCATGCAATTGACAATATAAAAGCATATAAGGAGTTTTATAAAACCTTTGAAAAAGATTAATACCTAAGAAAAGATCGACTTGATGTTAGTTTATAAAACGGTTTGGAAGTATTTTTTTGACAAAAACAGTTTAAGTATAAAGGAACCTTTGTCTGAAACACAATATAACAGGATTTGAAATGAACATACAGTCTTTAATAAACAGTTTAATAAGGTGTTTTAAACACCTAAAAACGTTTAAGATAAACATTTGAAGAAATCTGATTGGTAAAACAGTTACGTAAAGTAAAGCCATTTACATGTTAGTTATTAATCACATGTGATTGATATAATAACTAAACATGATTCAACTTGTATTCCCCCCCCCCCTAAAAAGCATTTTTAAGCATTTAAAAACATTTAAAAGGTTAATTCAATGGGTTATGAACTCACTTGATTGATTGGGAGAAAGCGAGATGATAATCGAGCAGAACTTCGACTTGGAAAAGTTGGTTTTCTCGGGAATCTCGGGAACCTCGGGAATCTCAGGAATCTCGGGAACACAAAACCTTCCTTCGGAACTTGAAGGTGAAAACCAGGGCTTTGGGAGGGCTTCGGGGGCTTAAACGCAGAGTTTCGGCGCGAGAAAGAAGAGAACTGAGCAATGGAACTCGGAGCCCTTGAAATCTATTTATAGAGCCATTTTTTGAGTGCGACGTTGTGGCAGAGCGTGTGCCACGTCGTGGTGAGTCAGCCTTATCCTCTTTCGTTGATTGGACGCTCTTATTCACTGGTCGGGTCGCGGCGAACTGTGCCACGTCGTGGCAGACCTGATAGTCTTGGATTTTGGGCCTCGAACTTGTAAAATCCTAAACTTTCGCGTACGAGCTCCGTTTTCCACGTTCTTTATATGCACGCGTAGGTGAGAATATACTTTACAACTCTTGTTTAGACTTCATCGGCTAATTTTGAATTAATTTTTGATTATTTATTTTTAACGGGCCGGGACACGAAAAATCCGTTAAAATCCATAACTTCTTCATCCGATGTCCGTTTTCGTCAGACTTTTTACCATTGCGCTAATATTGTTGAGACCTTCAATTCTCATTTAGGTTGTTTCGGCCAAAAGTCTCTCGATCTCTATTTCGAGTTTTTAGCTGTGTATTGCTATATCCGGATCTTGGAAAAATCATAACTTCCTCATATAAAGTCAGATTTGGACGTTCTTTTTACGTATATTTATGGTTTAATGTTATCTAAAACTTTCATTTAGATACTTAAGGCTAAAAACTATTGTGTTGAAACTTTGCGTTTTTTGTTTAATCGGTGTTGCCAGTTTTGTCGGAAATCTTAGGATGGTCATAACTTCTTCGTTATAACTCGGATTTTAGTGTTCTTAGTATTTCTATAAACCTTGACACATTATCTAGCATAATAGATATCCCTATAGAGACTTTTGCGTATTTTATTTTCGAAGTTAATTTCATTATATCAAAAGTGGTTACAATACTAGACTTTTTAGGTCATTACATAGAGTCGAAATATCGGGTTGTCACATCATCCCCCCGTTAGAGGGAATTTCGTCCCGAAATTTAATGTAAGGTAATTATTTGTGGACTAGGGAAACAGATGAGGGTATTTTCGTTTTATTTGATCTTCGCGTTCCCATGTGTATTCAGGTCCTCGCTTTGCATTCCAGCGGACCTTCATGATGGGTATGCGACTTTGTTTTGTTCTTTTAATTTCCCTATCTATGATTTCAATTGGCTCTTCTATAAAGTGAAGACTCTTGTTGATTTCGATTTCGTCTAGAGGGATAACGAGGGTCTCATCGGACAAACATTTCTTCAAGTTTGACACATGAAAGGTAGGGTGTACGTTATTGAGTTCTTGCGGTAGACGAAGTTTGTAGGCTACCGGGCCGATCCTTGCAAGGATCTCGAATGGTCCAATTTATCTTGGGTTTAGTTTCCCATGTTTTCCGAAACGTATTAACCCTTTCCAGGGCGAGACCTTTAATAGCACTCGGTCCCCGACCTGAAATTCCAAGGGCTTCCATCTTTTGTCCGCATAACTCTTCTTGGTCGAATGTATGTTGAATGTTTTTGTGGTCTGTGAACATAGTACACCTTGTACCTTACAAGTAGCGTCTCCAGATCTTCAGAGCAATTACCGCTGCTCATGACTCAAGATAACGTGTTGAATAGTTAACTTCCTGTGTCTTAAGCTGTCTTGAGGTATAGGCAGTGACCTTTCCTCTTGCTTAAGAACACAACCAAGCCCTTGGTTGGATGCATCGCATTACACCACGAAATATTCTATCCCTTTTGGGAGGGATAATATTGGTGCGATGCATCAGGCTTACTTTAGCATTTGGAATGCTCTTTCTTGCTTACAGACAAGTCCGGTGCTCCCCAAGGTGAGAAACTTGGCCTAAAGAATCCCCTTCTGAGGATTTTGTTAAGCTCACTATGAAGTTCTTGCATCTCAGTTGGAGCTAAACGATAAGGTGATTTGGCTGCTGGGGTAGCCCCTGGAACTAAGTCGATTATGAATTCGACTTGACGCTATGGTGGTAGTCTCGGTAGTCCTTCTAGAAAGGTGTCGGGAAAGTCGCATACTTCTTGGATGTTCTGAATGTCCTTCACTTCTCGGCACGTCTCGGCGATGTGTGCAAGGAATGCATGATATTCCTTTCGTAAGCACTTCTGAGCTTGCATACACGAAACGATGAGAAGGTCCGTACTTGGTTCGTCGCTGTAAATAACTAGAGCTTCGTTGTTTAGGGAGGTTAGGACGAACTGCTTTATCAAAGCACCTGATGTCAGCTCGATGTAGACTTAACCAAATCCTACTTATTATGATGTCAAAACCTTGGGGTGGATTAGATGTCGTGAAGATCTAAAAGAAAGTATGACTACTCATGAATTAGGGAAAAGGATAGGTATTTCTAAGTTTATTCTCACGGAAGCACGATCACTCGCAGTCTTGGGCAGTCTTCGTCCTGAAGTTCATAGTAGAACTTATACCTGGTTCATCGATCACAGTCTCGGTTATACGAGTCGTATATAATTAAGATTGAAAAGGTGGGTCTTTGGATTGAACTTGACGTACTGCACGAGTAGTACTTCGGGGAGGTTTGCTGACGTTTCTTTGGAAAGGATAAGAAACATGTGGTACTCTACGATGAGTACTTCGGAGTTCTGAAGTGATAGTTTCGTTAGAAAGATGATTTCGGAGAAAGAAATTTACGCACGAAACTGGTATTGTGAGGATCAAATAGACTCTCATTGTATGATGAAATCGGAATCATTTGGAAAAAAGGCACTAGATTTGATCATAACGGTATTACAGACAAAACACAACAGTGCAACTTTTAACAGAGTTACCGTAATATAGGTTTACTACAAGACTAATGCTGCGAACTAGGTATACTACGAAAGACAAGTATACACAGCACGAGGGTCCCTTAACTGACGGGTCCTTACAAAAGATAAGATTCAAGTTACACTAGTTTTAAATAGTTTACAAGTCTGTTACAACGAACACCTTAGATACTTCAACGAGGGACCAGAGTAGTTTCTCCTGCGGCAGTGATCCTTAGTATCTTCCCGTCTGCACCGGAGTTCTTTGTTATTGAACAGTCCTTTTTGAGGTGTCCTATCTCGCCACATTGGTGACATGCCTGGTTCGTACTAGTATTGGTGGTGGGAGTGATGTGTTGGATTGGATTTACGTGTACACGGGTGCTTTCGTTTTTATTCCTTGTTGAGCAATCCCTTTTATAGTGTCCAGTCTCACCACAATTATAGCAACCCTAGCTGGCTTTGGTGGTGGGGGTGGTTCCACAGGAATGGGCAACATGCCCCACACTGTTGAAATTGTTACATTGCAATACCCGGCAGGCTCCTTTATGATGATAACTACACTTCTTACACTTCGAGAGTGTTCCCTTATATTGCTTGTGTTCCTTTTGGGCTTGACGCTTCCGTTTCTTGCACTCTGAGTTGTGACTTTGCGAACCTGCGACTGTTATCGTTTGTTGGCTTCCTAGATTGATACTACGATCGGGATTTTCAACCCCTTTGCCAGCATTGTTTGCGTTGATAGCGTTACGGTTTGCAAGGAGAACTGTCATGGCAGCCATCACGGCAGTTGTAACAGCGGCTTGGAAAGTAGCAGTGTCCATAGTAAAGGCAGAGGTCTCGTTGTTCGGCTGGCTGTTTCCGGACGACGACATGATTCTATAACACAAAAGAGAAGGATTTTGTGAGCGATTTTGGGTTGACCCTAGATGTACTTCGATCGCTCAAGTAAAGAGTAAGAGTATGTTCTCGAGAGTTTGACCTACATCCCTAAGATGCTGTCCTAGTACAGAGCAAAAGTAAGTTCATAGAATGGTCTCAAGATGTTTGACGTTCAAACTAGGGTATTATTGGTTGGTGGATAACATGATCCAACCTTTGAAAGAGACTTGGAAATGATTCGAGAGTTAAATTACCATAGTCCAATAACTTGACTAGATGGGGTTTCAGATAGACTCCAATGAAAGCATTTGAACAAAGATTGACACGGAAGTTAGCCGACTATCGATATCATTGATGTTTAATATGTACTAGGTTTGGGGAAGTTGACCTTGTTGTAGGTCTTACATCATATTCGGAGTAGAAAAGTCTTTGACATCATATAGACTTAACTAAAAGTACTTACAGTACAAGGTAGTCACATAGAAAGTACTACACAAAACATAGACAGGAACAAGGTTCTTTAAAATAAAGAAGGAAGTAAGGTATCTCCTACTGGTGACAGTCACCCCTATGGTGAACCCTTAGTTCGGCTAGTTGACGTTCCATATCAAGCAGGTATCTTTCGTACACCCTCTGGCGTACTTGGAGCTTTATGACTTTGGCTCGGGTTTCAGCTAGTGCTTGCAGCAGGGTCTCATGGTTTCTCTCAGATCTTTCACTTGTGTGATCAAGGCGATTGGTGCGAATGGTATGCATTCTTGCATTGGCATTAACCTCTTTGATACGTTGGAGAGCCGTCCTGCCCAGAATTTTGTTTCGGGCAACTCTAAGGATCAGGATTGGTAGAACTCTGTCTGCTGAGCTCCCTTCGTTTACGTTGTAGAAGCTTCGGTCCACATTAAATGGCATAGGTTGATCTTGCTCTTCGCTCCATGTTTCCAAGCACTCTACCCAAGGAGGCGCCAGGCCATAAAAAAACAGACGAGGGTTAGGATTTGGAACAAGAGCCATCGGGGTAGGTTCTCTACTTCAGGTTCGGAGTCAGACCCTTCAGTAAAGCCTTCATCTTGGTGACCATCCATAGGGATTTGGTGATCAACCACTGGCTCCTCTCCGAGCCATCCAGCATTGTCATGGTTAGGGTAGTACGGGTTGCCGTGGGGATGGAATCCAGCCATGATCTCTATGCGAGAAAAGGGATAATAAGAACTAGCTAATTAGACGAACTAACTAAGATAATTATAAGATGATCTTTATCAATTGCTTCAATACTTCTTTAGTGCATACCAGTTATATGTATTTAGGATAGGATAAACCTTCGAATAAGTGACCGTAACCCTAAGCCCCCAACCCAACGAGGACAGGACATAAAGCAAACATTCATAGATTCTAAGTCTATGACATCCTAGTACATATAACCTTAGTGTATCTACTAAACAACTATTGACATACTGATAAAAATCTATTTAGTTCTTAGATAAGCAATTACAGTAACACTAAATACCCCTATGGTATTTCATTGTGGTCGTGTTGGTAAGTTTTTAGACTTGTTGTCACATCACAACCATTCTTAGGCATATGTTAATCACTCCTCGGACCAGCATAGTTGATCAGGCTATGCCATTCCCAGGACTGACCATACATCCCTAAGCTTACTTGTGATATTCAACAATCGTAATACTTTTGTTCTTGTCATTGTGACACTGATTTTAGTATGAATGCAGGCACGTCTACTTAATTAAATATTTACTATTTAAAAGTATAAACTCTTGGACAGAGTATTTTAATCCCATTGTATTTATAGTTAGTATATCTTTTATGGGCTGATATACTCAATTCACTATAAACAATGCTCTGATACCAATCTGTCACACCCCAAAACCGAGAACGGCGGAAACGTTCTGGGGCGGAGGACGTCATGTAATGTATCACAACAATGTAAAGTAGTAAACAAGCAACAATATCATCCATTGCATTAATAGTATAATTATAAATTACAAGTGTGTTCTTTCATAGTATAAGACAACATGATAACTAATCAAAATAAAAGAGGAGTCTTGATTTCTTCGTCTTCACAAAACCTGGTCGTCGTACCTGTCTATTTGTGACCTGAGAATACAAGTTATTTTGAAAGTGGGTATCAGCAATAAAGCTGATGAATTCATAAGTATTAATGTGTCTTTGATTTGTAAAACTTGTAATGAAAGTCTTGACATTGTTTTGAAAGAAAGTTCGTATAAGTATGTAAAGGTTTGTAAGTAATGGAAAGCGTTTGAATAACCCTAGAAATCCCTATGATCCCTATAAAAGAAGTCTTCTACCAAGACCCTATTGTTTTGAAAGTAAGCATCTATGTAAATGTGATGGTTTTTCCCTGTTTAACTATTTGTATAAAACTATGGTATACCTCATTGTTTATGTGTATGAGTCACATTATAAAGGTAATAAGGAAATTAGTTATCTATATCAAATATATCCTACCTCGTCGATCACGTGAATGTGTCACAAAGTAAAGGAAGAAATAATATAATGACCTAAGTATTATCCTTTTGTACTAGGATAACTAACAGTGTTAACTTAAGACATTCGTAGATGTACATTTACCTCTGTAGCTAACAGCTGGGTGTAGGAATAGTTAGTCCCTTAATGTATACCTATAATGGTATCAACCGAAGACATCAGTAGATGTACATTTACCTCTGTAGCTAACAGAGGTTCTAGGAATGGTTAGTCCCGCAAAGTATCCCTTGGAATGAGGATATAAAGTCCAATCTATCTCGTCGATTATGTGTTTGTATCACAAAGTAAAGATAAGAAGGAGAAATATATATATAATAGTATCTACACATATAATATGTAATAGTAACTCGCCATATAACATCTACGTAAAAGTATTCATGTAAAATTATTCATGTAAACGTACTCATGTAAGCGTATCTATGTAAACGTACTCATGTAAGCGTATCTATGTAAACGTACTCATGTATCATGTAATGTACTCATGTATCATGTAATGTACTAGTATAGACTCATGAATGAACTCACTCTTGTGTGATTCCCTGTACTTGGAATAGTAAGTGGTATCTCCTAACTATACGTATAACAGTTACTAACCTTGTATGTGTATAACCTGAAGTATGCCTTTGCTACCCAAAGGTGACTGAGAAAAACTTTTATGTCTCTATCTGTATACATGATAAATAACTAATAGCTAAACGACCTTCGGACGGATACCCGATACCCTACCAGACCACATCCCAACGGGGAAAAGGAAATAAAGCGGGTTAGCCTTCCTAAGTCTTTTAAACATTATTTATATAACTATACCTATACAGGCATGCAATTGAAAATATAAAAGCATATAAGGAGTTTTATAAAACCTTTGTAAAAGATTAATACCTAATAAAAGATCGACTTGATGTCAGTTTATAAAACGGTTTGGAAGTATTTGTTTGACAAAAATAGTTTAAGTATAAAGGAACCTTTGTTTGAAACACAATGTAACAGGGTTTGAAATGAACATACATTGTTTAATAAATAGTTTAATAAGGTGTTTTAAACACCTAAAAATGTTTAAGATAAACATTTGAAGAAATCTGATTGGTAAAACAGTTACGTAAAGTAAAACCATTTACATGTAAGTTATTAATCACATGTAATTGATATAATAACTAAACATGATTCAACTTGTATTCCCCCCCCCCCCCCATAAAGCATTTATAAGCATTTAAAAACATTTAAAAGGTTAATTCAAGGGGGTATGAACTCACTTGATTGATTGGGATAAAGCGAGATGATAATCGAGAAGAACTTCGACTTGGAAAAGTTGATTTTATTGGGAATCTCGGGAATCTCAGGAACACAAAACCTTCCATCAGAACTTGAAGGTGAAAATCGGGGCTTTGGGAGGGCTTCGGGGGCTTAAACGCAGAGTTTCGGCACAAGAAAGAAGAGAACTGAGCAATGGAACTCGGAGCCCTTGAAATCTATTTATAGGGCCATTTTTTGAGTGCGACGTTGTGGCAGAGGGTGTGCCACGTCGTGGTGAGTCAGCCTTATCCTCTTCCGTTGATTGGACGCTCTCAATCACTGGTTGGGTCGCAGCAAACTGTGCCACGTCGTGGCAGACCTGACAGCCTCGGATTTTGGACCTCGCACTTGTAAAATCCGTAACTTTCGCGTACAAGCTAGGTTTTCGACGTTCTTTATATGCACGCGTAGGTGAGAATATACTCTACAACTCTCGTTTAGACTTCATCGGCTAATTTTGATTTATTTTTAATTATTTATTTTTAACGGGCCGGGACATGAAAAATCCTTTAAAAATCCATAACTTCTTCATCCGATGTCCGTTTTCGTCAGACTTTTTACCATTGCGCTAATATTGTTGAGACCTTCAATTCTCATTTAGGTTGTTTCAGCCAAAAGTCTCTCGATCTCTATTTCGAGTTTTTAGATGTGTACTGCTATATCCGGATCTTGGAAAAATCATAACTTCCTCATATGAAGTCAGATTTGGACGTTCTTTTTACATATGTTTACGGTTTAATGTTATCTAAGACTTTCATTTAGATACTTAAGGCTAAAAACTATTGTGTTGAAACTTCGCGATTTTCGTTTAATCGGTGTTGCCGGTTTTGTTGGAAATCTTAGGATGGTCATAACTTCTTCGTTATAACTCGGATTTTAGTATTCTTAGTATTTCTATAAACCTTGACATGTTATCTAGCATAATAGATATCCCTATAGAGACTTTTTCACATTTTATTTTTGAAGTTAATTTCATTATATCAAAAGTGGTTACAATACTAGACTTTTTAGGTCATTACATAGAGTCGAAATATCGGGTTGTCACACTACACTTGGACTTGAAACCAATGATGTCACAGATCACATAGAAGCTATGGAAGGTATTGACCCATACCTTCCTCCCCTGTCTCTACCTAGTCAGAACATACAAGCCTCAACCACACCCATCAATCCTGGTAGTACCGCAACTCCATCTTCCACTACTCTATCCAACTTACCATTTTCAAAAAGGCTCAAAAAGGTAGCCTCCGCCAATGAAGGCCCCCGCAACATCTCCAAGAAACATGGAACCCCAAAGAAGAAAGATGCTCCCAAGAGCACTGAACCATCCAAGAAAAGGAAACTCAAAAAAATTGTGCCTTCAGATGACAATCAATCTCCCTCCATGGAACTTATGAGTGATTCTAATGATGACACACAACCCATTGCGATCCTCAATAAAAGAAAAACCAAATCAACTGACCAAATGCGTGACCGGACTAATATTGCAGCCTCTCAAAAGGCTCCGGTAGTCCTTGGGGTAGCCGCAAACCCATTCAATGCAACCATCGAATTCCACTCAGATACAGAAAGTGTGTCTATTTCAGCTAATCGTGGAGACTCACCCCCAGCTCACTCCCAAGGGGATGGAACTGGTTCTCGCCCTAAGGTCTCCAGGGCTTCCCGTCTACATTTCTTTTCACCTGAGGAGTTGAACTCCATCCTTTTGTCAATAACCCACACACTTCAAACACCTTCCCAACTACAGGGCAATTCTTCCGCCCTTGCCAAAACTAAGTCGATGCCAGACTTGACCACAGGTCAATGAGACCGAGGAAGCTCAAGAAATCCTACTTTGCTTACATTTGTTCCAGGTGGTTTTGACACGGTGAGCAAAATTATGCAAGGATTCGTGGACCCGAGGGACACCTCGATGCTTTCTCAAGGATTTGACGGAATTGATCTTAATTATTCATGGAGTAAATACAAGCCAACCAATGAAGCTAAAGCAAAGAAATATGCCGCTTTCCGTAGGGCATTTCAAGCAAGAAAGGATCGACAGACCAAGCAGCTTCAACAAAAACAGCTAGAGATTCAATCGGTGGAAAAGTATTAGGAAGACGCCATTAACAACGCCTACACCGTAACCGCAATTCTGAAAGTACATGAGTGGATGTCCCAAATGGCTGAGACAGTCCGCAACGCTTAGACCACTCCTGGTGGTGAAGGTTCATAAAAAATCCCTCCAACTCCAAATGTTAGAGATTCTTAAGATGATGGGACCACAATCGAAGTTAGCTCCGTACCTACATTCGAGCTCGATGACTTTGATATCAATGAGGTAAATCAGCCTACTCCTTCTAATGATGACTTAATGATTTTTGATGAGGAAGAAGCTTCGAGTGGCTCTCAACACTCAACCTCCAAGCCTAAAGAGAAAAAGAAGAAAAAGAAAAATGATGTTTCAAGAAAAGAATTACTGAGTCTACAAGCCAAAGTAGATCAAATTCTTGCTACGGTTAAGCCCACTCAACCGCAACCTAAAGACATACTGGGACCGCAGTCCCATATTGAAAGGATCGAACGACTTGAAGCTCGTGAATGACTTGCTACTGAGCGAATTTCTCTGAAAGTTGAAATGGAAATTCGTTCTTTGGATACAAGTTGTAAGGCTGACCATCAGCAGTTTATGGATACTGCGGAGCACCTCATCTCTGAGGTATCCGCAATCAAGGCAGATCTTCAAAAAGCCATTGCGGATCAGTCAACTCACTCAAAGAAGATGATAGATGAAACTAATACTGCCTATGAGTCCACCATCTCGGTCCTACAATCTACAATCAATAGCATTTGACGCTCTCTATCTTCCAACTTTCATGGTCCTGAGATTCTTCAACTTACCAAGGAGATTCATCGACTACTCTTCAACACCGCCATTCCAAACAATCAGCAACTGGATGATGCACTCACATCTCAATTCCAGGATGTGTGTGCTAAAGTCGATGGTCTTCAGCAATGTCTTAAGGATTCCCCGGCTCTACATTCCTCAAGAGGGGGAAGTGATGAAGACCATTATTTAGACCGCACCTCTCACCAACATACCAAAACTACTCTTGAAAACATTCCATCTCCTCAACCTTCACCACAACCATCTCCTCACAAGAATCCAAGCCATCGGTCATCACTGCAACATCAGTCACCACTGCAACAGGAAATCATTCAAGAATCTAATCCTTCTCCTGAGTGACCGGTGACTCCTCCCCACTTTAAGAACTTAGCATCCAACATGTCAACCGAACATTGCAATGACTCTCCCACAACGAAACAGAACAAAGCCGACTAGAAAGCAGCCAAATTTGTTGAGCTAGGTTGGAGAGAAAACGGAGTCGACATCACCATGGATGAATCCTTGGTCAATTCTTGGATCAATCCCCACTGAAGATTGCTAGATGATGACTATAAACCCTATCTTACTTTTGTTGAACCCCTATCTGACGGTTACTGGGATGTTCCAATCTCCCCCAATGCAAAATACTTCACTGTATTTGAGCAGTTTGACCACAGCTTGCCTGATCACAAGAGACTGCCCATGGAATTCGAAAGACTCAATCGATTCCATGCTAAACATGCTTCTTCAATAGAGAAAATATGGTCTAATGATAGACCATCCACAGCCAAGAACTTTAAGCCCCAGAAATTCATGAAAGCTAACTTTATCCAGTATACTCTTACAAGAAGGAATCAGGACTACATCCGCACCCATGCTGACTTCCCATGCATGAATCCAGAAGAAGTCTTTCTGATAGCAAAGGTGTTCCAGAACAAAAAAGTATCCAAAGATGAAGATCGCATTTGAGAGGGCAAGCAAATTTCTAAGCGAAACCGTCTATGACTTCGCAAATATTGATGCAGACATTCACTCTGCCCTTGCCAAAAAGTTCGATCTACCACCACTTGACCCTGCACCAATGCTTACTGAAGGTTATCAAGAAAGATCTCTAGGTGCAACAAACTTCCCAGATCTTGGAGTCATTTTAAAACCAAAGCTCAATGAAACCAAATATTTCATTCCTATGACTGCCATGAATCGTCTCACAAAGAAGCAACTTGAAGTTTGTTGAACCGTAGTTCAAAAGTCAAAACACACAGCTGCCGAAGTCAAGTTCGAAATTTTAAGAAGATTCACCTGATTAGAGAATGTCAGAAAGTTTTAGTGGATTCTTATCAAGTTCCTAAAACTCGATAACTGAAGAAAAGTTGAAGAGGTCACTTTGGGGGAAATTGTTGAATCATAAAAGTGACCCTCTTAAACTTGGTCTACCACAGCCTTCCAAGATCCACAGTCAACTCTGTTCAGCAACTCCATCCAAAGTCATCATCATCCGCAATTCACTATCTAGCTTTCTTAGTTTAGCTCTTTATCTACTTTTCTTAGAATACTCTCTTTTGTCCAGTATGCCTTGCATGGCTATGCTTAGATAGTTGAACAAATGTAATATTTGAGTTTCTATAAATAGAGCTCAATCTTTCTTATTCAATATCAGATAACACTACGCATCTTGAATCTCATATCTTGTGTTATTATTCTCATCTCCTTCTTACTCTCAAAGTTCACTAAAATATAACTAAATATTATCTCTCTTTGGAGCAAGTCATTCTTGACTTAATCACTAAGTTTGATCTCAATTACTAACTTGGTTTGAATGCATTCCTTGTTAAGAATCAGCTTATGTGTATACTTGATATAATACCCGCTGTCATATCTATTTCCTTACATTTCCGCACCTAACTCTCTAATTATCTAACTCTAACTTATTATTATTGTTGAGCTTTTAGATCCTTTGAGATAAACTATTCCGCAACTATACTTGTTCTAACGTTTGTTCAAGTGTGTCTCAAGTTTTTCTCTCAACCGATGCAATTGTTGTGATACTACATATGACCTCATCGACCCCTGAACGTTTCCGCCGTTCCGGTTTGGGGGTGTGACAGAACGGTATCAGAGCTATTGTTTATAGTGAACTAAGTATATTGAACCTTACATGGTATACAACTATAAACACTAAAGGGGCCGAAGCGCTCTGAAACTAAAAGTATACTTTAAAATTTTAAGTATTTTACAAAAGTATACAAGTATACATACGTGCAAAAAGCTAACATAGTAAGAGCTACATAAAAGTATTTAGGGCGAGTTGGACACTGCAGTTAAACGTGGATAGTTATATAGTCATATGTGGGGCCAATATAACCTGATCAACTTTATTTGTCCAATATATGACCAACATGTGTTTGGGAGTGACTGTGGTGTCGCGACAAGTCTAATTAACTCACCAAATCCGATACTAATGAAGCTCATAGTTAAAATACTATAGGAGTATTTTATAGCACTATATCACTGCACAGGGTCGTTACAAGTAGTACAAATCCTCACAAATGAAAGGCTTATAATTCCTTGTTTATGTTAGTAAACCTTTATTGTAGATCTTTGTTATCGATGTGGGATTAAGATATATCTAGCTCGAAAATATCCGATTCATGATAGTATAGAATTCTTATCATTGTTTTTTCCCCTTGTATCTTTTAGAAAATGATGCCTCCCAGGAAGAGACCCAACAGAAAGAGCAACAACCCTCCAACAAATCCGCCACCACCACCTCCTCAGTTCGATCCTGCCATGTTTCAGGCAGCAGTTACAGCTGTTGTGGCTATCGTGATGTCGCAGATTAATTCAGGCAGCTCTAGCGGATCGGGAAGTGGTACACATCCCTAAAATCTTGAGGGTAGTTAGGGACACCAGAAGGAGTGTTCCTACAAGGATACCATGAACGCGAAGCCCAAGTCCTTTGATGGTAATGGAGGAGTCATTGCCCAAACCCGATGGTTCGAGAAGATCGAGTCCATTTTCGAGATTTGCGCATGTTCTGAGGCAAACAAGTTGAAGTTTGCAGCCTGCACCTTCACTGATAGAGCATTGACTTAGTAGAATAGCCGGATCAAATCCCTAAATTTGTCGATAGCTAATGCCATGGGTTGGGAGAGTCTAAAGGAACTCATGCTTGTTGAGTATTACCCAAGGGGCGAGATGTAGAAGTTGGAACACGAGCTTTGGAACCTGAAGATGAAAGGTTCCAACATTGCTACCTATACAGCTAGATTCTGTGATCTTGCTCTTCTCTGTCTGGGAATGGTCACCCCAGAAAGCAAAAAGATAGAGAGATACATTAGGGGATTGACGCCCCAACTCAAGGAAATGTATTGGTTGCTAAGCCTTCCACTTTTGACAGCACCAAGTGCCTGGCGCAGACCCTAATAGATCACGAGGTTGATCTCAATGAAGTGTCAGCCGCTCCTGAACCACCAAAGGCAAGTGGTGGGAAGAATAAGTTTTGGAACAAGCGAAAGGGCCAGTCTTCGCAGGAGCCCTCCAAGAAACAAGTAGTGGCAGTTCATGCTGCTACCACTCCTGCCGCTGTTCCTACAACTCAAGCACCTGCCAGTAGATATGTTGGTACTCTACCAAGGTGCGACAAGTGCAACTTTCATCATCATGGGCAGTGTCGTGATATGTTGTGCAACAGTTGTGGCAAAAAGGGACACACATCTCGATTTTGCAAGACACCAGCCCAACCAACCAATCAGGCTCCTGGAGCGGGTGTTGGTCAAGCCTGTTATGGCTGTGGGGAGATCAGGCACTTCAAGAGGAATTGTCTCAAGGCAACAACAGCTGGCAACACAGGGAGAGTGCTAGGATGGGCCAGGAGGAGGCCATCGTCGATCCCACCGTTGTTACGGGTACGTTCCTCCTCGACATCTCTTATACATGCATTCTTTTCGATTCTGGTGCGGAGAGAAGTTTTGTTAGTCATGCATTCAAGCATCTTCTTAAACATAAATCCCAACCTTTAATCGAAACATTTATCGTTGAGATGGCTAACGGAAAGAAAGAGAGCACTAACGACATATTCATAGGTTGTACACTTACCCTAAACGACCATTCCTTCCCAATCGACCTTATGCCAGTTTCCATAAAAAGCTTCGACGTCATCATCGACATGGATTGGTTGAGCCCCAATCATGCTGATATCCTTTGTTATGAAAAATCCAATCACCTCAATCTGCCCTCTGGCAAAACTCTTATTATCTATGGTGATAAACTCAGCTCAAACCTTCGTATCATATCATGCATCAAAGCCCAGAAATACCTACGAAATGAGTGCCATGCATTCCTAGCCCGTGTCGTTAATGAGAAGCAGGAAGTTAAATACCTCGAGAGCATCCCCGAATTCTGCACCTTTCCTGATGTCTTCCCCAAAGATCTTCCTGGAATCCCTCCCGAGCACCAAGTTGATTTTCGAATCGATTTAATTCTCGGAGCTACCCCCATAGCTAAATCCCCATACCGTCTAGCGCCGGTAGAAATGAAAGAGTTATCCAGCCAGCTCAATGAACTACTCAGCAAAGGATTCATAAGACCAAGTTCCTCACCCTGGGGAGCCCCGGTCTTGTTTGTGAAGAAGAAAGATGGATCCTTTCGGATGTGTATATATTATTGTGAATTAAACAAGCTTACCATAAAAAATTGTTATCCCCTACCCAGAATCGATGAGACGATGACCTCTTCGATCAACTCCAAGGAGCTGGCTATTTCTCAAAAATAGACCTGAGGTCAGGGTACCACTAGTTGCAAGTTCATGAGAGTGATTTTCCCAGACAACATTCCAAACTTGCTATGGTCACTACGAGTTTGTAGTAATGCCCTTTGGTCTAGCCAACGCACCTGCAGTATTCATGGACCTGATGAATCGAGTGTGCCGCCCTTTCCTAGACAAGTTTTTAATAGTGTTCATTGATGATATACTTGTCTACTCTCTGAGTGAGGAAGATCATAGACAACACTTGAGGCTAGTGTTAGAAACACTAAGGGCGGAGAAACTTTATGTTGTTTTCAAAGTGCGAATTATGGATCAGAAAAGTAACTTTCCTTAGTCATGTGGTTAGCAAGGAAGGCATACACATGGACCTTTCCAAAATCAAAGCGATTGAGAATTGGTCAGCACCGAAGACGCCCACAGAAATCCGTCAATTCTTGGGTCTTGCTGGCTACTATCACAGATTTATCCAGAATTTCTCCGATTGCTAAGCCTTTAACCACCCTGACGCAGAAAGGTGCACCCTTTAGTTGGGAAGAAAAGCAAGACACTGTGTTTCAAAAATTGAAGCAGGCCCTATGTAGCGCACATATCCTATCTCTGCATGAAGGAATGAAGGACATCGTTATCTACTACGATGCATCCAATCTGGGCCTAGGTTGTGTGCTCATCCAGCGAGGAAAGGTTATTGCCTATGCCTTGAGACAGCTAAAAGCACACGAAGTCAATTACACAACTCATGATCTAGAGTTAGGAGCAGTGGTCTTTGCGTTAAATACTTGGAAACATTATCTCTACGGAACCAAGTGTACTGTCTTCACTGACCATAATAGCTTACAACATATCTTCGATCAGAAAGAGTTGAACATGAGGCAACGACGATGGGTAGAGCTACTCAGTGATTACAAGTGTGAAATACGCTACCATCCCAGCAAGGCCAATGTGGTAGCGGATGTCCTCAGCCGGAAAGAGTATTCAGGTCGTAGAGTGAAGGCACTAAAAATCACCATCCATTCCCATCTGTCCGCTCAAATCAGAGAGGCTCATCTGGAAGCCTTAAAACCAGAGAACATGTCGGATGAAGCCTTAAGGGGTATGGAAAAGAACTTGGAGATCAAAGGAGACGAAGTTTACTATTTCAGGGACCAGATTAGGACCCTAAACTTCGGCGGTTATAGGGAGGTTTTCATGACTCATGAACGAAGCTCACAAGACTCGATATTCCGTTCACCCAGGATTGGATAAGATGTACTTGGATCTCAAAAAGATCTATTGGTGGCCGAACATGAAAGTAGAGATCACTACCTTCGTGGGCAAGTGCCTGACTTGCGCCAAGGTGAATGTGAAATATCAAAAGCCCTCAGGTCTACTTCAGCAGCCAAAAATACCTGAGTGGAAGTGGGAAAGGATTACAATGGCTTTCATCACTAAGTTGCCCAAGTTTCCGAGTGGGTACGATGCCATCTGGGTAATTGTCGATCGACTGACTAAATCCGCCCACTTCCTGCCAATCAAAGAGACATTCAAGATAGAGAGACTTACACGAATCTACATCCAAGAGGTAGTTCATCTTCATGGTGTACCTGTGTCCATTATCTCTGATCGGATAACAGATTCACCTCGAGATTTTGGCAGTCACTACAGAAGGCTCTTGGAACTAAGCTAGATATGAGCATAACTTACCATCCACAGACCGATGGGCAAAGTGAGAGGACCATTCAAACATTGTAAGACATGTTGAGGGCATGTGTCATAGACTTTGGTAAGTCGTGGGAAACCCATTTTCCATTGGTTGAGTTCTCCTACAACAACAGTTATCATACCAGTATCAAGGCTACGCCGTTTGAAGCCCTATATGGCCGTAAGTGTAGATCCCCTCTATGTTGGACTGAGGTGGGTGACACACAGCTAGTAAAGGGTCAAGTCCCCGATAGCACTCTTACAAGCCCAGAAATCATCCGTGAAACTACAGAAAAGATGATACGAATCCGGGAACGACTAAAAGCTTCAAGAGATAGACGAAAGAGCTACGCCGATAAGAGATGAAAACCTTTGGAGTTCCAGGTTGGTGGTCGTGTTCTTTTGAGGGTCTCACCCTGGAAAGACATGATACGCTTTGGAAAGCGTGGAAATCTAAATCCAAGATACATAGGACCATTCGAGATCCTCGCTAGGATCGGTCTTGTAGCATACAAACTTCATTTACCCCAAGAACTTAGCAACATTCATCATGTCTTCCATGTGTCGAACCTTAAAAAGTGCCTATCCGACGAAACCCTTGTGATCCCTCTTGATGAGATCGAGATCAACGAGAACCTCAATTTCATGGAAGAACCAGTCGAAATCATGGACCGGGAAGTCAAACGAACAAAACAAAGTCGCATACCGATAGTGAAGGTCTGCTGGAATGCCAAGTGGGGACCTGATTTCACTTGGGAGCGCGAAGATTCAATGCAACAAAAGTACCCTCATCTTTTTCCGATTCCATGATTTGTATTATGTGTTTAAATTTTGGGATAAAATTCCTTCTAACGGGGGGATGATGTGACAACCCGAACATTTTTCCGTTACCGTTAGCTGATTTCCGTTAATATAATTTGAATTTTATTGAGTTCCGTCAAATTCCTTTGATTTGTAAAATCATTTAGGTTATATAATTGAACTTTCTTTTATGAGTTGGAACCAAAATCACGTGAAAACCCGAGTTTTCTTCGAAAATCATCAAAAATTAGCGAAAATCCGGCCTGATTGGTGTTCACGGGCGTGAACCAGATCACGGCCGTAAACCGGATTATGGTCGTAAACCCATTCTCGGTGGGTGGACCCCACCACCGACCATACACCCAGCTTATAAATACGGGACTTCCACCTTCATTTGAACTTTTCTGGCCAAAAAATCCCCCGTTCTCTCTCTAACCTCTCAACATTAAACACCAAAACACCCTCTTTTCATCCAAAAATCATCAAGAATCACCTTTGGAAGTTGTTTTGGAGCATCTAAAATGTGTTTTTCATCAAATCCAACATCATTGTTCTTGAGTTTACGGCCGTACACCCTTCAAATCTTCAAATCTTCAAAGGCCGTAAACTCGTTTACGCCCGTAAACCCTTCAAAGATTCGTAAATCCTTCAAGAACAGTTCACGGCTGTAAACCCTTCGAGGGATTGTTCACGGCCGAGAACAGTTCACGGACGGAAACTCTTTACAGCCGCAAACTCCTTCACACCATGTATCTTGGCCGCAAACCCACTTTTCCACCTCGATCAAGTCTCGGTAACATTCCTAAACCAATAACAAGTGTTTTTCCAACACTATAACAAAATGGTTAGGATCTCGGTAAGTGCCGCGTACATCAACTCAAGGGTCTTCATTCCCAGTTTCGTTGTCCAACACTTTCACGCAACTAACTGTTAGTTCATACCCCTATACTTTTACTATTTTTAACGTTTTCAAGGGGGAATACAAGCCACACACAAATGATCTTGTGAATTTATACAAAAGGATTTTCATCACCTTTAAAACTGATGCAATTAATACAATCATACAGTTTCGACATGTTTATAAAATATTTAGATATATTATCCCTTGTGTAACATGCTAAGCATAAGGGATGTTTTCAACGTACATCCATAATTTCATAGTTTTCAGATTAATACACGAACCAAGTACACAATATACATGCAAACTATAATAGGTGTAGTTTGGGATTTCAATACACAGTTTTATGAATTCAGAGTTATACATTACAAAACAGATAAACGATGACATATTTAGTTTATAATATACATTACTACAAATTGGGCTTCAAGAGTACAACATTAAATAATTATTTAAGTATAATTATCATTACACTATAAGGTTAACAAACATTTTCGGATACAAGAGAATCATACAAAACTATATGTAAACTAGTTAATACATGATTGTGAGATAACTCTTCAATTGTACCTTTCGGGGTACAGGTTAAATCCTATCATAGTATAACCAGAGTCTCCTGGAGGGAAAGCGTGAGATTTGTGAATAGATCTATTCGAGACTGACTATCCCACACCTAAACTACTAGCTACAATTAGGCAGGCATGCCTGGGGTGACAAATGTCATATATCCGACACATGAAGAACGTAAAGGTCATTAGGTCATATCAAGCATGGTTATACAACTCACAATAGTATAAACTAACTTTATTGTTTACGGGATTTCATTCTTCTTTAGTTTTATTTTCACTAATAAAACTAGTTCATAACACAACTGGAGGATTCCAGGGATACAGCTCATGGTATTATTTTAAACAAACAAAACATACTATACATAATGGTGGTAACCATAGTTTTCAAATAGAACATTTTATACATTACTAGTAATAGCCAGGGTTTTCACACAGGGGATTTTCATTCAAAACAATGATATACAATACAGTTGGTGGTAACCAGTCATACGAACTAATACATTATACATTACTACAGAACACAGTAACAAACACATATGTTAGAAAATACTGGATTTTCTTGGGAAGTATACATACATTTTTACAGATTCAATGACAGGTTTTCATTGTAAAAACATGCTTATGAACTCACCAGCTTTTATGTTGATACCCTCTTTTCAAAACAGCTTGTATTCCTAGGAAATCAGTAGACAGGTACCTCGGCAGACATTTGAGAAGATGGAGCGTTTAGAGTCACGTATTTTATATTTTGTTACACTTTTGATGTATACAAAATATGTATCAAACAAATGTAAATACCTTTTAATATATATTCAATGTAATGATTGTGTTTACTTTGATTACTATGATGCAATTGTTGTGATACTACATATGACGTCATTCACCCCCGAACGTTTCCGCCGTTCCGGTTTGGGGGTGTGACAAGTGACCTTTTTGGTACCATATGTTGATGACATACTTCTCATAGGAACCGACATTCCAACTTTGCAAGAAGTTAATTCTTGTCTTGGAAATTGTTTCACTATGAAAGATCTGGGAGAGGTTGCCTATATTCTAGGGATAAGGATTTTGAGAGACAAGAGTAAAAGACTAATAGAACTTAGTCAAAGTACATACTTGGATAAGGTACTGAAACGTTTTAGTATAGAGAATTCCAAGAAGGAAGAATTACCAATACAGAGTAATACCAAACTGAGTAAGACTCAGAGTCTGAGTACCGATGCAGAGATAGCAGAAGTGAGTAGATTTATATATGTTACCGCCATTGGATCTATCATGTATGTTATGACATGTACTCGCCCTGATGTGGCTTTCGCTTTGATCATGGTTTTTCGTTATCAGGGGAATCCGGATAGAGCTCATTGGATAGCAGTCAAGAATATTCTTAAGTGTCTGCCAAGAACTAAGGACTGGGTCCTTGTGCTTGGTGGCAATGACAACTTAAGAGTAACTGGGTATAGTGACGCCAGCTTTCAAACAGACAGATACAACTTTTGTTCCCAATCTGGCTGGGTGTTTACCCTTAATGGAGGAGTGGTAACCTGGAAAAGTTCCAAACAAGAGACGGTGGCTAATTCTACCTATGAATCAGAGTACATAGCTGCAAGTGAAGCATCAAAGGAGGCCATATGGTTGAAGAACCTCATCGGAGACCTGCGAGTTGTTCCATCCATCAAGGAGCCAATGGAGATTTTCTATGATAATGAAGGGTTGGTTTCCTTAACAAAGGAACCAAGAGATCATGGAAGATCAAGGCATATCGACAAAAAATACCATTTCATTAGACATAGAGTAGAAGAAGTTCACCTCGTCATGAAGAAGGTATCATCGGAATAGAATCATGTAGATCCTCTCACAAAGGGTCTGAGAAGGATTAAGCACATTCAGCATGCAAGGAGCATTTGTTTGAAGGATGATATTAGTTTTACTAGTTAGATAGATATTTAAAAGCTTGTAACAAAGTAAATGTAATTGACATTAGATGATTAAATAATATAGAATTATTTATGAGTATTGTTTACTGTCTTTTGTCAATTGTTTATTATTGTGTTTCATTTTGCATATTTTTGGAAGTAAGTAGTGAATCAAGACTTTCATGAATTGGATTGTAGATTGTCTAAGGGTTTAGACATAACAATGGTTTAGTGCAACATTCATGAGTACTTTGAAATAGAGATTTAAGTATTGGATTAACCCACGCTCAGAGAATTACTTTATGGGATGTATCACGAGTAATTCTGAGTCGATTATATCTTATAATGTTTAAACGGATATATATGAGTTGTTGTTTACAAGTTGGTTATGCATTGATAATATGTAAATGCATCAGTAAGTTGATGTTATAAAACATATTGTTGTGCATGATTTGATGAGTAAATAGTGCAAGAATATATGTCAAAGTTTATCTGTTCCTTTTTCCCTAACAGGAAAAGTGATATCTTGGGCCCTTCGATGAGTTGGTTTTGACTTATATTGTCGGGCCCGGCCAAGACTAAATTGAGTGTTCGATTAGTAGTTCTATATAATTACAAATCAAAAATCGGGAAACAAAGTATTGGACAATAAGATTGATTATGTTCCATGTCATTTGTCCACATGATACCTTGCAAAACGGATGATTATATGATCCCTTATCTTAGTACAAGTAACTGACTAGGGGGCTATTTGGCAAGATCTGAATTTTTAAGTGGTCTGAATTTCTAAGAGGGTCTGAATTTTTAAGATCTAAATTTTTAACATGTTGTTTGGTTGGAACCTCTGAATTTCTGTACTGAATTATAAAAATGACTGTTTTACCCTCCATATTATTTTATACTGAATGCAATGTTTATTTTTATAAAATAATTAAACCAATTCCTTCAATGGTTAAAAAAAATATATAAACATCATACAAATTAAAAATTAAACAAAAATCTAAATAGAAACATTTTGGATGACATTGTTATAACTAAACATATTTTTTTAAATACAATGCTCTAATTGGAAGAGGTGAAAATATGATGCTATAATAGATAAATCAATAAAAGTACATTACTATTTTCTCATTTACACATCACGACAAGTACAATAACCTTATCAAATGATTATGTGTGTTCCAAATCACTAATATGTGGAAGCTCATTGAAAACATCGCTATACAACCCAGAAATCATTGCAGCCATGATACGTTCATTCAACAAAATGGAGGTATTTTCTTGCCTTCACAAATCTTATTTCTTCCCTGTAAAACAATGGGAAAAATATTCATTCACCAAAAACTAAAAACAAGGCACCAAAAGTTAAATTCAACACTAAACACATGAGAAAATTCCACAAAATTAAACAATAAACATAATAACATCTCATGTCAGATGAAATTTGTAACCAAACATCATTATAATGGACTATTTATTCAAAGTTATATCACCAAAAACCAATTGTTCATTAAATTTCTTGCAATTATGAAGTAATTTTGTATTCTTTGATAAAAAAAAAAAAAAAAAAAAAAAAAAAAAAAAAAAACAAACATTAACTTGCAGATATAATGGAATCAAGCTTCTAGTAAGCATGTGCATAAGAATAGAGTACAACAAGCAAGGAATCAGAATGGTGATGTGGCTGTTGAGCAACATTATAGTGACATTAGTCAAAAGGGGAGCCTATAATAATTTTTAATGTTCTTGAAACTACTTGGGTTAAGTTGGGAACCCATGGTTATGGGGAAATCTATTTCAATTCAGAAAACCGATTAAAAATTTATACAATGGTCTAAAACAATAACCAATTTGGAAACCATACATCAGTTTATGATAATAACAATCATTATTATACCAGGAAACTATAAATCAATAGCTAATTTTGAATGAAGCTATGTTTCACCACCGATTCAAAACATCACAGAAAACCTAAAATATGAACATTTAAAAACTCTGAATATTAAATCGATTTTTGATTTCACATGAGGAAAACAATTTGATTTCAAGAATGTGGAGTGATTTTAGAAACTTTGTACCTGACCAATGAAGGATATCGGAGATCGCCTGGTGGAGATCGACGTTGTCAAGGTCGGAACCAACGCTATAGAGGGCGGCGCTTTCAAGGGTGGAACCAGCGATGTCAGAGCTCGGCGACGGGAGTCAATTTCATGGAGGTGGGAGTAATATCAGAAGTCGTATGAAACTTATAGGTGTGTGACATCGATGGGGTAACGGTGTTATGCGAGTCGATGATGGGAAAAGGTGGCCCACGATGGGATGAGGTGTTCGGTGATGGGAAGAAGGTGGTTGGCGTTGGAGTTGGTCGGAGGTGGGAGGAGACAGGAGAGGATCTAGTGAAGGTGAGTTATGGAAGTGTTCATATGAGGGCAATACAAGGAAGGACGCATTTTTTTTTATTCAGATACAAGTTGAGGTCTGAAAGTTTAAGAGAATTTTAAGAAATTAAGAACCTGTTATTCATAGGCTACCAAATGCTCTACATCTGAAATATTAAGAGGTTGCCTCTTAATTTCTCAGTTAAGAGGCTACCAAACAGCCCCTAGGTTAGAGTTCGACAGCGGATTTAAGAGCTACAATGTGTTGATCGATTCAGAAGGATATACTAGCAATTATAGTTATTAGACTTATCTAAGTGGGAGACTGTTGGATAGGTGTATAAGCCCATAACTATAATTGGTATATACTTGAATTGATAGTAGCACATTCTTTTTGGGTTGCCCTCAAGACTAGCAACTAGACAAGATGATTTTGGAGAAAGAGGCTGATTTATTATTTGATTAATAAATTGAAATAAATGATTTGTTAATATATTATGAGAATAATATATTAATTAGAAATAGTAATATTTAACTAATATTTAATCAGAAATTAATTGGAATTAATTTTGGGATTAAAAGAACTAATTAAAAGTACGGGGATTGAATTGTAATTGTTCAATAGTTGAGCAAGAGGCAATCTAGAACCCTCCATAGGCTATGGACGGTTTTCATATGCCTTAGGGTTTATAGAATAGTCTTTATTGGATAATCAAGAAAGTGGATAATTACCCAGTTTAAGATAATCTTGGATTTGGGCTTACCTAGGGTTTCCTGACTACACTATAAATAGGGTTGATACCCTATGATTTTCGGCCACTTGTTCTTGAAGAGTACCAAATGAAAATTGCAACATCCCTCCTCCTTCTCAATCATTCTTCTATTTCTAATGTTGGGTGTGAGCCATTAGAGGCATGACAATTGTGACGCTTGTTCTTAAAGTCTGAACAGCGCTAAGGATTTGGGTCGAATGCACACATAGGATTGTTTCTTATGCTCAAAACACTTCAATTTTAACCAGTGGCGAAGCTAGAACGAGATGTCATGGGTAGCACACATAAATGTATGGGGTAGCACACCGAAAGAATTACACTACACCAAAATTATTCTCAAAAAAATTTCACTGCGCCTAAAAATTTGAAGGATACCATGGGCTATCAAAGGCACCCGCATAGATCCTCCTTTGGTTTTAACAGTATCATCCATTTCATAATGGAGTTTATCTACTTTACCCAACCCAATCCATTTTCCATTCATTTAAAAAAATCTCTTCACTTAGGGCGTGTTCAGCGAAACTAACTGGTAGCAGGTAGCTTATAGCATTTTGTTAAACGCTACATGAAGTAGCATTTGGATTTGGAGCATTTTATTTAAACTAAATGCTAGAAGCTTGTTGTTCCAAACTAGGCTTTCTGTTCAAAACGGAGCGTTTTGTTAAACGCTAGAAGCTAGAAGCTCTCAAACGCTTCGTGCTGAACACCCCCTAAGTCTTTCACTATTTACGCACTTATAATTTGCTTTCTTTCTTTGCACTCAATCCTTCAAAGTCTCGAACTTTCATTCTTTCTTCTTTGATCGAAATTGGTGAAATCCTTAAAATCTTCCAAGGCTCTATCATCCTCATCTGATGATTTTAAGATTAATACTTTTTGTTTATCCAAAAAAAACATTGGGTACAAATTCTTAGAATATTTCATGGTTAAATGTCATATCAACAATCAGCCGGTAAATCTAGGAACCCTTATTTTGAAGGACTTGAAGCAATATATCGACCTTGACAAACATGAGATCCTCAACAAAAGGTATTTGGCGTTGTGATTATGAAAAATCAATTCTACCAATGATATCTCGCGGATGAAAATGAGAAGATGTTCAAGGTGGATCCTAATAATGTACTCCAACGCAAACTCTCCCATAGATATGCATCGCCTCCCAACAATAATGTTGATTTTTCTCGAATTTTCATCAACAATGTTGAGAAGATATTTGGAAGTAGTTATATATCTAAGGTTTATTGAGAAGCCTATCATCAACAACTGTTGATACAATTCATAAACCAAAGTCGACGAAGACTATGGATAAGTCTGGACCAGCGGTGCCAAAAAGAAAAGCAATCAAATTTGATTCTCTACCAAGGAAGTCTCGAAAGCCTACTAAATCCATGACTTCTACCTATGGACCAAAACATACAAAGGAAAACATTTTCATGGAAGTTTCTCCTCACACTATAGCCTTAGCTGCCAAAACAAATAGGAGATTGGTTGATCCTAGGATCACATTTTAAGGAACCTTTGGAAGTCGACAAGGATGGAAATGGAATCAAGCTGTGGTATTGTTCATGTGGGTGGTCCAATTGGATCCGAAAATAATGAAACTATGCCCTACAGAGTGTCGAGTATAGGTCCAACAATTTGTGAGCTAGAAAGCCACCTTGGTGGCAAAAGGAGTTAAACCATAAGAGATGAGTGATCCTTTCATGGGGACGAGTGAAGGTAAGAAGAGTGATTCTGGTGAGAATTTACATTTATATAGTCATTTTTCTATTTATAATGAACATGAACTTGCAGAGAGAAGGAAAAAACAGATTAAGCACGAGGAACGATTGGCTAAGATAAGTGGCAAAAAGTAGAAGCTCTCAAAGGAGTCAAACTACTAACCAAAGAAATGTCATCGGGAGCTTTATCAAATAAAGAAGCAAATACAAGAAAGAACGTTTACAATATTTGAAGGACGATGAATTATTGAAGGCTTTGAATACAGAACTAGATGATGCCATGTCAACAGGGCCGGCCCAAGGGTTGGGCGAGATGGGCCACAGCCCAGGGCATCAACTAAATGAGGGCAGAAAAATTTATAAAACTATTATGGGTGTATCTCATTGCATTTGGGTCTAACTTTAAATAAAATATAAAAGTCCAATACAGGGGATTAAGGGATTAAGGGAAGCGTCGACCTAAAGCAACAGAACTAATGTGAAGTGAAGGCGGCAATTGAACATTTTAACCGGATAAAAATCTCACGCCTATACTCTTAACAACAGAAAATGAAGAGACAGGGCAGAAGTCGAGGAGACGGTGAGACATGGAAATGGGGTATAAGATCTAGTTGTATAGGAAGAAGTGCATAAAAACTCACACCTTTGTCCTCGATATTTCTCTAATTCTTTTCCAGATCCGACCACCACCACACCCGGTCGATCTCTCATAGACGACGACCTGTTAGCAAAAAATATATTCTTTTAGCTTACTCTTTCTCTTATTCTTCATGTTTTGGTTCTAGATCTTTCTATGATTCTTCATGCCGATTGGCCTCGATTGAAGATTTCATTGGATGCAAAGCAACCAAAATTATTTTCGTTGGGTTTTGCTTTTAGCCTTTCGGTATAAATTAAATATTAAATATCCTCGCCTGATACTATGTATCCAAAATTTCACTCCTTAGTTTCAAGTAATTCATATTTCTTATAAATGTTTGTTTCATGCCACTGAGCGAATGAATAGAGATTTACTGTTAAGTAACAATTATGTTGATGGAAACACAAAATGGTCTTATCTACCTTTGCCATATCATAGATTTTACAAAATGTCTTACCATTGTCATCTTAGTGTTCAATGTCAAAATTAATTAAACATCAACTTTTTTTTTCATTGATTTTATTTCAATGGCATATTCAACAAATATAACATATTCAATCTTTTTTCCTGTGTACTTTAGTTACTAAACTTGAGTATGTGAATATGACAGAATTGCAAGACAATTGGTTTGGCCATTTGGTTTAAAGTCAATAAAATTTTGACTGGAGCGGCCCCTCCAAAAGTATGTTACAGTGATAGATCATGATTCTTTTATATTTCCTTACCTTTGTGAGTGAAACTTTGATGACATAGGCGTGTTAGGATTTTCATCCTTCATACATGTAATTTGTTATGAAAATTAAGAATCAGAATCATCATATGGAGATCCAGGGAAGTGTTGGGAATGGTTTTAGGCTTAGAACTATAAACGCAATCTTAAAATATAGCAAATGTAATTTCCATTAATCATATCTATAGATTACTATGACTCAAAACATTCTCAAATAATGTTTCTTACAAACTTAAAATTTATATAGAATTGGTAAAAAAAGGGGCATAAGCAAACATCTTTGCCCAGGGCATGGTAAAACAATGGACCGGCCTGCATGTCAAGTAAATCATCTGAAGAAGAATGGAATAAAAGAATGAAGGCTTCTTCTAAAGAATAAGAAAGATGAAGAAGCCAAGAGCCTTTTTGTTCGCTGCCAATGAGAATGAAAAGAAGAGAATATATGATAAGAAGGAAAGTATTTGTATAGAATCCATAGACATGGTAGAAGCAGCACAAAAAACAAAAAATGGAGCCAAGGCTAATGAAGAAGAATTGAAGAAAAGGTTGGCCTTAGAAACTACAGAAGAAGAAGATAAGTTTGAGGGTGTCTTCTCACAGGGTAAAACTATCAACAAACCACTCTCACCCATGAAATCCACCAGAGCGGCTTCGCAACTTTAGATTGCCTTATCTAAGAACCATCAACATCAACAACAAATGATGAGCCTAAGAAGAAGTCTAAAAAGAAGAGACAACTTTTGTCGCTCAATGACGATTCAATGCTCTTAACAAAATGATTGACACTTTGATTGATCTAATCAAGGGTATGCAACCTGCTACTAATTTCCCACCTCCTCCTCACAAGATCGGAATTTGAAGGGATGTATGATGTTGTTTTTTTCCATATCCCTTAACATTTCTTCACTAACAAAAAGAGAACAACGAATCAAAGATCTTATATCTACATCAAGAAGCTCTAAAATAAGAAGATGAAAAAGAACTATTGATACTGAGATATGCATGAAGCATATGGACACAATGATGAAAATTATCAACGACTTGAAAACAACATTGTGAAAGTTGTTATTGGGCTTTGAAGGATACATGGAAACGACATTGTGGATCACAAAGCATGGAAATCAACACTTGCTAAATGTCAATGTTGTGTTGTTGGGCATTTTACAACCCATGTGCAAAGTACAAGATCATAGTTTTGTACTCACAAATGAGAAAATAGACTTTATGTCGGAGAACTCTCTTTGTACATGGATGACCTCAAAAGAGAACCCAAGCCAATGTCTATGGACGACCTCAACAAACAAATTTTCAAACACTTTTGTGTCCTGATATGAAAAGTTGGAGGATATGAAGATTGCTACTTTCAAGTTTATGGACGTGGGCACCTCCATAAAAGGGGGAGAAGAGACGACTGCTACATATACACAACAACTAGAGCCCCTCATAGTTTTATCCGATTTAGAGGGGGCATATGACGAATTCCAAGTTGATGTTCTTGTGTCAAGAAAACAACTCAATCTCATCTCATGGAAATTGGTTACATCACCCTCCTCCTCCTCTACAGACCAAAGAGACAACAACTCCTCCTACCCCTTTTAAAGTTGAAAGGAAAATAGGAGGATTAGGCTGCTAAGAAACTCCAAGATGTAGAAGGCTTGCTTGCTGCTTCAATATTACATGAAGAATTTCAAGAGGAATAATTGTTGATGATAGGATCTGTAGATGATGAAGAAGAAGAAAAAATCCAAAGATCAAAACCCTAAGTGATGCGCAAAAAAAGCACTGCCTTGGTTGTCAAACATCTACAAACCAACAATTAAAGAATATTCGCTAAGGTTCTCAGTCCAAGACCCGATCTCAAAAGAACTCTAATGGGATATCCGTAACACTTCCAATGCGAGATGATGGCTGATGTATTGATGTTGACTGCCCTTTATAGTCGCTAACCAAGGAACTTTATTGAATCATTTTGTATCATCGCAAGTAAAGTCAATTTGTTGACAAGTTCTGGTCCAAGAAAGCAGTTACAAGATGTCGATGGTTTAAGCAGTGCGCATGTTCACGAGGTCTAGGCACTTGGAATTCTCCTATGAGAGAAGTGATTCCACTAAGCATATTGTCACACAAGCACTGTTCATGAACGTTGCCGACTCACTGATGTGAGGAATTTGATTTGAGAACATGCACGATCGAGATCACCAATACTTTCTTCCTTACACTGCCATTCGTAATTTCCTTTAAGGATTATTATGACTTCAGCAGCATTGACACCCCTCGACAGGTCCCAGTTGAAATCGTACTTAAGAAAAACATAAGTTTTATGATTGTTAATATGCGTCTGGTTCATGAAATCAAAAAAAAAAAAAAAAAAAAAAAAAAAAAAAAAAATTGAATTGAATGACATGTTTGGTTCCAAGATTGACGAGTTTAGTTACATAAAGATTGTCAAATTCCATCCAGTGAAGGAAATATTTTTGGGGATGCACAGAATTTAGTTTCAATCGTTTGTTTGTTTGTTTGTTACGATAAATATGTCGTATAAACCTATTATAAGTTGTATATGTTACATATATTTTGGTTTTTTTAAACAACAAACACTCATGCAATAAAAATAAAGAAAAGATCTACATCACTGATTCCATACGCTATTTAGATATACAAAATTTAGCTATTTTTTCAGAAGTACATTTGTCAAGTAAGGATATGATTTCTTGGAGAAGGTTCTAAGTTTCTGGAAACCTTGCGTCTGAGAGTTTTGGTAGGGTGAATGGAGCATCAGATGGTGCTGATTTTAGTCGATAATTTGCCCATCTTATGAGTTTTGTTTGCATAGCAAATTTTCCGTGTCTATGTGGAAATGAGGTTTTCAATTTGTATCCTCGACCATAGTGTGGAAAACAAAACTTGGAAATGCAGTGGTGATGTCCCTGAATCAAAATATAAACGACATGACAATTTATTACTAAAACAATATTAATCAAGAAAAGGAATATGAAGTTCTTTTAAAAAATAAAAACATACACAAGGTAAGGAAGAGTCATGTTCTTCAAAAGGCCTGGGTTGCGTAGGGCAAATTCCTTCCATTCTTCTTTACAGATTTTACCATCTCCATCAGCATCAGCATCAACAAATGTCTGAAGTAAACAACCAACATCTCATCTATAATCTATTAGTATTAATTCAAACCAAAGTTGTAAAAAAATTTACATATTTACATGAGTTTGGGATTGGGAAAACTCTTACTTTGTCAATAATAGCCTCGAGAAGGTCATCTGATAACTTCACCTCGGATTCTGTTAATATTGCTATCAGCATCTGCTTCACCTATCAAAATATCATAACTCAGCAGATTCTATTGTGTTTGTCATGCATGCATTGGACTCAGACTCAGACTCTCAGACTAAATTACGACTTTTTGTCCCTGTCCCACCCAAAAAGGTGGAGCAAGACTGCTCAAGATCTCGTTTATGCAAAAGACGTGAATGCCCTCCTCATCCTCATCCTCATCATTATCATTGAAAATAACCCTAAAAGGCTTTCTAGGGCTAATTTTGATGATAAGGATCAGGAGGGCATTCACATTCATGTCTTGTCTGCTATTATTACACATATGGACAAAAAGTCGTAATTTAATTACAGCATACTCACTTCTTCTCGCTCAATATACCCAGTCTGTCTCAGATCATATAGCCTAAAAGCAACTGTGGGAAATCAAAAAAAATCACTAGGGATTGTTATCATTACATCATTTACGAGATATTAAATGCGTAAGAAATGATCGCTTTAATGTCTTACAGTTTATTTTATCTTCTATAGGCGCATACGGATGGAAGATACTGAGAGCATGGACAAATTCCTCAAATTCAATTACACCATTTCTCTTTTCGTCAAAAAGGTCAAAAACCTAGAACAAATTCAAATAAAAAAAATAGCAATGTAAAAGAAAAAGTGAGTATGCGCTTTCGAAATGTTAAGACATGAATTAGGGTTATATTCAATTAGTGGCAATGTACTTTCGTAGATTACCTTATTATAGCATCCTACTTCCATTATTTCCCATTACAGCATTGTATTTTGAAAAATCTACCAATTATAGCAATGTCATCCAAATACAAAGCAATTTCCATTGCTACAATAGGTAGATTTTATTATAATAAGAAAAAAAAAATGAAAGTACAAAGCTATAACTGGATAGATTTTTCAAAGTAATATTCTTCACTCGGGATGAGGGTTATTACTTTTGGTTTTGGACATCCAAAAAGGTTTGTAAAAAAAGAAAAAACGTAACACTAAATTCATGTAGGAGAAGTATAGAATAGATAAAATACAAATTTTAACAAAGCATTTACCCGATCTAAAAATAGATTCTCGCCTTGAGGGGTATTAAATAGTGCTAATCGGAGCTCTTCCTACACAAAAGTAAACATGTAAATATTAGCACTCTAGACAACAATTCAATAAGCATTAGCAAGCATAACACTAAGATAGAATGTTGATATTAAAATATGGATTATAACCAATTTTATGCCTACAGATGTCTATAATGATACATAAAAAAGTTTTAATATCAAATTGAATTTGACAGACAGTTTTGGGATTGAAGGAGTGGCAATGAAGTAGATATAATGACAAATGTTAGTAGCTAAAATAACAAGATGAAGTAAAATGCAGACTTAAAATGAAACCTTGTGTATCAATCCATCATCAATAATTGAGCAACTCAAGCTCTTAAATAGTTCAAAAAGTGCTTCCACTTCATTGACACTAACTGCAAAAAGGACATAGATAAGGGGTAAATGATTTTCCATGGACCCTTAATAACATGTTGGCCACATGATTGCTAGTTCTGTAACACGAGGCACATGTGCCCTCAGTACATATTATTCTAATCATAAAAGTAAATTGCACATTAAAGCCACTACATTCATTACCAGGTGATTGTTTAATCCCTAACCATACAATTTTAGTATGTTCTTTGCACATTAAATATCCTTATATTCATAACAATAGAAATTAGGGAGGAAAAGGCATGCTATGAAGGTAGTATGTTAGATCATTATTGTCCGAAAATTTAAGAAAGTTTCAAAACAGCTGATTCAATCTTATGAGTTATGACAAATACTAGCAATCTCATGAAAGAATAGTCTATTTGACCTTATATACATCAAACTATATGTCCTTTTGCTAAATTTTGGGAGTGTAAATTAAAGCAGAAGAAGAAACTCATGACGCAACTTCTAGAAAAACAGATTTGGATCAAAACTACAATTCTGAATAACAGGAAGATTTTCACCGCAGCAGAGTAACTCAAAGGGAGTAAAGCTACAAGAAATAGAGTCCAAGCCCCTTGATTTGTTTTCGTGTTTTTTCTTGTCGGATGCAGGAAAATGGTTTATACCATTAAACTCTAACAGTTTTAAGTAGTGAAGCTAAATTAGTTAACAGCAGGAGCAAAAAATGTACAATTAGATTCGGATGCAAGGCGAGAAAGCTGATGATGATCAAAACGAAGCTTCTCAGTAGTGCTACGATTATCCGATTGAAAATCAAAGCAACCAGAGATGGCGAGCAATAGGATTTCAGCTATGGACAGAAATGGTACGAAGGCAGCACACAGCTTCTCTCCAATGGTTAACGAGCTCCATCTCTGATCAAAACAAAAAATCATCCAAAAACCAAATTTCAAAACAGGGAAAAAAAAAGCAAGAGGGATCTGTACCGATGAATCATTGGGTGCGCTCATGATGCCCTAATGCGAGATTAGTAGAGCCTCTTTCTATCCAAATGTAGGGGAACATCGAGAAAGATAGAACGAAATTGAAGAGTCGTTTTATAATGAAACAGAAAAGTGGTTAGAGTAGAGCTGGCAGAAATGTGGCTTTAATGCTAAGATTTATATATAGCTGTATTAAGCAAGGATATGTATTAGATTAGATAAGATGATAATACAACAATGCACAATGCAGACAAACCAGATTGCTATTAGTTACAACAATGGTCCTGGACTATCTTCTAATTTGCCGTTTTAGCACAACAAATGTTACTATCAATATAAATATAAATTTATTCAATGATTAAATGTAATCTATATGTGGAGACTAAAATAAGACATTATGTTCTTTTGTTAGCTAATTTTATCATGTTATTTATTAATTGTAAGATTCATATATTATATGAGTTAATTTAAAAAATAAAAGTTAAATATAAAAGTCAAAATATTTTAAAACTTTGATTTTATAAGAAAAAATAACGAATTATTATATTGAAAATGTTTTTTATCTTCTAAATTTAAATAAATAAAAAACCAATAAGCTTTAATTTTGGAAATTTGAAATTAAAAGTTAAGTTAATTAATGAAATTGATATCCATTTATTACTATATTTATTGCAATTATTATATTAAAGTATTATGTGGAATTTAATAAAATAGAAAAACTCATAAAATAATATGTGGAAAAAAATTAATTCAAAATAACCACAAAATGACATTTGACAAATTAAATGAGAGTATAACAAGTGACAAAATAACATTCATTTATTAGAGATGATTAAATAATAATTATCATATAATAAATATTATTTAGTTTGTTTGCAATAAATGAATTTTAAATATTCTGCTTGCAAGTAAAAAATATTAAATTATATGGCAAATAATAAATTATATTGATTAGATAAAAAAATGTTTTTTTGTTGAATTTGCAATCTAAGATTTAAAATTCACTATAAACTGATTGTTTGAATACTAAAAAATCCAAACACGTATTTTTTATTATATCACATGAAATTTATTGAAAGTGATCGTTTAGCAAAATTGATCTTAGAGTGGTTAAATTCGTAAAGAAAAAACATGAAAGTGATCGGTGTAGTTTTTTTTTTTCTTTTTACTAATTCATATAGTTACCTAATGTTATTTTTATTATTTATAACGTAACTTGACATCTCAACCTTATAGGGTGGAGAAAGTTTATCTCCCTCAACCTTTTAACCTTTTAGGGTGGAGAGAACTTATCTCCCTTGATTTTTTACAACCATCTTGCCACCTATGTACCAAATCAATACAAAGGATGGATCATGATCTTGGAGGTACATGCTTTACCACACCCATTTACTTCTCATATTTCAATCAATTATGTGCACCAAGTCTATCTTCCTCAGCACTTTCAACTCATTTGTCACTTAGACGGCATATTGGTTTTTTTCTTTTTTCTTTCACTTTCATCTCTTCTAACTCACAACAAAAATCATATCTATTAACCCTCCCAACACACACGATTTTCTATTAAAAAATATTAACACATTTTCTAAGTTAAAATTAAATAAATAAAACTAAAATCCAAAGCAAACAATTCATTAAAAGCAAGAAAACTACTACAAACGGGAATTTGAGAGAGTTATAATAAAATGAGAGAGTGTGTGAGTGTGAAAGGTTGATATGGTTTTGAAGTGGTTAAGGGTGATTTATATAGTAAAAAGTTGAAAAATATAATCATTCAATGGCTAGTTGTTGTGGGTCGGGAGAGACCACGAAGCCGGCAAACCAACTCTCAGACTAACCGGTATATTTAGCACGAGCCCGACCGTGGTCTAGTTGGCCACGAACCACGGCCGTGCACACCACCCCGGTGGTTCGTGGTGGGTCGTGGTCGTGGCCTTCCGTGGCCCGGACAACGTGCGTAAACGACCCATCAGCAAGAATTCGACCGTTTGCTTCGTTTCTTTTTTGTGTAGCCGTTTAACAACGGCTAGATTTATAAAAAAAAAAATAAATAAATAAATAAACAATTTATTTACCTATAAATACCATATTTTTACTCCTTATTTTTTACACCATTCTTTTCTTTCTCTATACACAAACTACACACTACATCTTCACAACCAAAATTCATGGATCCCAACCAAAATACCCCTCCAAACTACCGAAATCGCAAACCCGATAACGCTTTTGAGTTAGATACAACACCTCGACAATTCCCGACTATGGAGTCACCTCAAGGCGGTTTTATCAATCTACTTCAAAGTGGTTCCCCTATCTAACAAACACCACTTTTCCAACAACAATATCAACCTTTTCCGGCTTTCCAACAACAACAAATGCAACAACAATACCAACAATTTCAACAATTCCAACAACTCCAACAACAATCGTCACAACAACAACAACCACCAATTTCACAAGCACCAAGCTCACAACCACCACTTTCACCGGATTTTGTTCCGGAAACGCAACCTTCACCACACCTCAACCAAAAAAGAAAAAAGGAAAAAAAACGGCCCGACCCACTACCAACCAAGAAAGGGTCCCATGGACAAAAGAAGAAGAAGAAAAGTTAGCGGAGGCATGGGTGGCGGCTTCCGAAGATCCAATTGTAGGAGATAGTCAGACTTACGGAAGTTTTTGGGAAAAAGTCCGAGCCATTTTTTACGAGTTAATGGAAAGTCAAACTCGAAATGTCGATCAAATTACGTCGAAATGGCGAGATATTCGACTAAAATGCACCGATTTTGGAGGAATCTACAACAATCTCCTAAACATACGCAAAAACAGCTCGAACGATTTTGATGTATTCAAGGCGGCCATGGACCAATATGAAAAAACAACACCTACACGCAAAGCTTTTCCGTATATGAAACCGTGGCTAAAATTGAAAGACTCCCCAAAATGGAAAGAGCAAACAAAAGGAAGTTCCTAATCTTCCGGTTCAAAGCGTTCGAGAAACCCCGATGGAACTTCTCAACAATCGGACGGCCGAACACACATCGACATCAACGACAATCCGATAGATCTTGAAACTGACCAACCTCTTCCTCGGCCCGTTGGAAGAAATAAAGCAAAAAAAGCGGCGTCAACATCTTCGAATTCTAGTGTTATGGATATGTTCGGCGATAAATTTGATCGATATGTGCAGCTTCAAGAAACGAAGGCCGAGGTGATGACTCGGATGGAACAAAAAATGATCGAAGCACAAACATCATTTCAAGAGGCACAAGAGACACTACAAACAAAAACCGATATGGAAATCTTAAAAATGAAAGCGGACGACCTTGAGGGCGAAGACTTGGAACTTTTCCAAGCAATGAAAGAGTCGGTTCGAGCCCAACGTAGGCGTAGGGGGTAGTTTATTTTATGTATGGTTAGAATTTTTAGTTTTTTTAATGTTTTTTTTTATTTTTTTTTTAAATTAACTAATGTAATTTTTATTTTGATTGTTATTTTTATTTTATTTTTTAATTTCAATTAATTTAGTTTTTATTTAATGTAATTTGGTATTTTAATTTAATGGAAAAAATAGTATTAAAAAAATGTTTTTAATGTATTTTTGAATTAAATTTAAATAAAAAAAATGAGGTGGAGTGGTGTGTTTAGTGGTAAGTATCTCATGTATGTGGTAGTGGAATGTGGTGCTGATGTGGCACCCACCATATATATGGTATGTGGTGGGTATAACGGATGGCCTCACGTGGAATAGTGTACCACGAGTTCCGAACCCTTATCTAGTGCCAGAAAAGCTTGACTTCGTCCATGTGCAGTTAAAATTGATTTGCTCGACAAGCAACTGTTTTTTGAGACAAATAAATATTCTTTCCGTTTACTTATAAATTATATCAAGAAGAGTATAATGTTTTTTGTGAAAAAAAAAAGATGTCAATTTTATTAATGGTGTCATAATGTATTAAAAAATTATTAGATATATAAAAGAGTATTAGTTTCGTCTTATTCTTCTTGAACATCATATTTGTCTTATTACTCATTATTGTATGAGTGCTATTATTTTTGAGTTGACCCTATTAACACCACATATTTTTTTTAAACATTACAATTATTACAATATTCTTTTGGATATTAAGGGAGCTATTATTTTTCTCCCTCCTACGATGGAAAACACTTTTACAAATATTATTTGATTGGAAAGATGACCCTATGTCACATTAAACAACAATAAACTAAAATAATAAAAGGTGACTATTGAAATATTTCTGTTTGGTAAACAAATAAATGCAAAAAATAAGTATTTAAAAACTAAATGCAAAAAATAAGTATTTAAGTACTCAACTAAAAGTAGGTAGTTGATTATTTTGATCAAGAAACAAATATATCTTAAAATAAATTTTTATAGCATAAAGCAGTTGCGGAACAAACGCATGTTAGAACTAGCTAAATATTGGGAAATTTTCATAATGATATCATCATATTATATTATAAATGAAACATTTTTCCTTTCACAATATTCATTTGAAACTCTCAAATCTTTATATTTTCATATAATATACTTCATTTATTAACATAAATATGTTGTTAGTTATAAACTTTGTCATAAATGGAAGACTTCTTGAATTAATAATATGATATATTTAATTTGATGACTTCAATATAATGTTAAATGCATAACCTAATAATATATCAAATAAACTCAAAAATCTTTATATATATTAAAAGAGAAATTGATTACATTATCTTCCACAATCAGACTCATTGATTGACTTTCTGTAACACCCAAAGTTTTGAAGACCAAGAAAGGAAAGAAAACCCTAAGTTTAGGGGTCGACTCGGCGAGTCCGAGCGGGATCCGGGCCGAGGAGTAAGTGACCGACTCAGCGAGTAGGCCAAGGTGACTCGGCGAGTCTGGTCTGTGCGTGGAAAACCCTAAATTCGGGACTTGAAGCCTATATAAACGTCTTAATCTTCTTCCTAGGGTTCCTTACTGCCTCTTAAGCCCTGGATATCAAACCCTAGCCGTCATAACCTTTGATTGAGCCATTTGTTGCCTTGGAAGGTGCATTAAAGCTTGGAGAAGGAAGAAGGAACTTGGAGGAGCAAGGAGGGACTATAGATCTGGAGTTTGTGGAGCCTTTCTGAGATATTGAAGGTAATAAGTCGTCCCTCTCTCTTTTAGGTCTTCTATGGTTGTGAGATTTGGGGCTTTTAAGCCATGGTTTGACACCCATTTGAGTTAGAAGCCGGATCTGGAGTTGCTACTTCAGATCCAAGTGTGTTATGGACTAGAGAAGCATAAAGTATCAGCTCTTGAGTCAATGTTGAAGCCCCTTGGCCTTAAACCCTAGTTTATGGTGTATTTTGCTTAGATCTCTTTCTTTACATGTAAAGTTTGCAACTTTACATGGGGGAAAGGCTTGGGAAGGGTAGATCTACAGTTTGGAGTCCATGCATGACTCGAAAGTCCTCTGCATGTATGTAGACCTGAATGGACTCGGCGAGTCATTTGAGTGGACTCAGCGAGTAGCTTGAAGATGAGGAGGAACTCGACGAGTGGGATGAACAGCTCGTCGAGTCGGATGAAGTTGGGCATGAACTCGGCGATTTGGAAGAACAACTCGGTGAGTTGGATGAAGATTGTCTTGGACTCGGCGAGTCTGTTCTTGGACTCGGCGAGTCAAGTCGCGAAACCCCAAACCCTTCGAGTTTAGACTCGGGTCAGTGAGTCGATTAGAGACTCGGTGAGTTGGACAGGACAGGATTCGGGAATCGATAGACTCGGCGAGTCATGGACTGACTCGACGAGTAGAGTCGCAAATGGAAGGACTCTGGACTTATGAACTCGGCGAGTCAGTAGGGTGACTCGACGAGTAGGGTTGACTTGGAAGGTTGACTTTGACCAGGACTTTGACTTTGACCTGAGTTGACTTGGTTGTCTTTCGGGGGGTCAGTTAGACTCAGTGTTGCTTTGACATTGGTAGCTCGGGGAGCGAGTGGAGCAAGAGTTCAGAGAGTTGTCGGTCAGCAGCCAGAGGTTATCCGCAAAGTTCAGCAGTGCGAGGTGAGTCTCCTCACTGTTTGAATGGGTCTAAGGCACCAATGCCGGCCCATTTAGTATATGCATGAAAGACCAGGGGGTGGCTCCTGGCACACAGTATGTTATTATGTATGATAGGAAGACCCGGGGGTTAGCCCTAGGCAATATGTATGAAAGACCAGGAGGTGGCTCCTGGCGCATTGTATGCTATTATATATATATATATATATATGAAAGACCAGGAGGTGGCTTCTAGCACACTGTATGCTGTTTAGCTAAGTAGAGTAGTATGCACGGTTGTCTTTGTGATACTTGCATAAAAGACCAGGGGGTGGCCCTTGGCACATGTCTGTAAGACCAGGGGGTGGCCCTTGGCACATGTCTGTAAGACCAGAGGGTGGCCCTTGGCACTTGTCTGTAAGACCCAGGGAGCGGCCCAGGCTTGACCAAGAAGACCACGCGCGGCCCATGGCATAATGGCAAGACTATGTTTGGCACATAGCACCTTAATTGATTATGGATAAGTTTGTTATGTATAGCTCTTGGCTATGAATGGTTGTATGGTATGTGGTATCTGGGGAACTCACTAAGCTTCGTGCTTACGGCTTTCAGTTTTGGTTTCAGGTACTTCCGGTAGTGGACGATGGAGCTCGGGATGATCGCATGGCACACACCATAGATTAGTCAGCCTGGGAATGTTTTACTATGATAATGAACATGTGTTTTGAAAACTAGTACTCTGTTTATGTTTTGAAATGATGATTTTACTTTAAGTAATATTTTATTAAAAGAAAATTTTAGTCTTGAATTTTGGGACGTTACAAGTTGGTATCAGAGCCTTGGTTTGAGGGATTCGGACATGCTCTCGAGCGTGTCTGAACTCAAACTGGGGGATTGGTATAAAAGTTTTCAAAATGAAAAGAAAGTCTTGTAAAAGAGAGTTTTGGGAAAGAAAACAGTTTTAGAAAAGCAAAAATAATTCAGAAAGGAAAGAACTTTGGAAAGAGAAAAGAGGTGTGGTGCATGCAATCAGCCGAGCTCAAGTAAGTACCCCAAAATACCCATACAAGCTTATGTTATGATTATCAGTTGATAGAACAGCATGCTAGAATAGGACTAAGGATCTAGGAATGATGCCTTATGTGCCTATTATATATGTTTGAGCTGCATAGTAGTGCTGATTAGACAGTAGTAGGATAGCCTGTTTAGGTTATGCCTGAGTTATGAGTTTGTGTTGCATGCTAGTTCAGATTTTTGCTATGTGTGTATGATTGCTTGAGTATGTTGTGGTTAGATTTTCCCCTTGTCTGAATGCTGCTTGCTTTGTGCACTGTGGGATTTTGAGTGATGGGAGTTAGCCATTAAGTGGGTACGCCACGTCACATATGATTAGGGTTGAATAATCTCAGAGTGCTGGATTTGGCCCTATTGCGCAGCTCTCGTCTGAGTCTAACCGTTGTAGGGACGAGTCTTTTACTCAAAGGATTATCTGAGCCTCGTCACATGTGATGGTATCCAGGTGATGGCTAATTGGCATCGCGAGGAAGCCTTAAGCAGCTGAGGACTGGTTTGAGTTGAGTTAGAGGTTTCCCTAGGGTCAGCCTAGGATGAGGTAGTGCTGGAAACAGAAGTAGTAGAAAGGGACCTGGTGGAGTCGAAGCAGTTCCTGAGGAAAGTACGGATAGATGTGGAAGGTAGTATGGGCCCGTACTACTAAAAGAAGAGGATCCGTACTCGATTCGGGAAGGGTCGAGACAAGACCGGGAACCTGGTAGTGTGTGTGTTTGGCCTCGCAGCAGTGATCAGTATTCTGATAGTGGTTGTGTTATATTTTCAGCATGGTGACGTTGAGAGAGAGACCAATGGGCGGGTCAGGATCCGGTTCGGGATCAGGTTCGGGCGCGGGATCCGAACCAGTTGATGATGGGTTGCGCGAGTTCATCGCATCTGAGATTATGAGAGGCATCCTTGAGGCGACCCCGGTCATTTTCGGATCGATCAAGGAGGGGATCATTGAGCTGATGGAGGATCGCCTCCGAGCTTTCAGGAGTGATTTGGCGTCTGGCCAGGCAAGTACGTGCACACTGTCCTTCAAGGACTTCAGAGGGTGTGGTGCGCCGGATTTTCACGAGGTGAAGAACCCCATTGTTGCCAGGAGATGGATCGCAGACATTGAGTCTGGACAGTTGACGAGCTTCTGCCCGGATGGGTCGAAGGTCCGATTTACGGCGGCATGTTTGAGAGACAGAGCTAGAGATTGGTGGGAGTCAGTTGGGGACTCATTGGGAGCCTCGATCATCGAGGCTATGAACTGGTCAAACTTCGTGACCAGGTTTAGGGCGGAGTTTGCACCGGCAGTGGAGCTTCACCAGCTGGCCAGAGAATTCCTAGACATGAGACAGACGACAGAGTCGGTGGCGGAGATTACCGCCAAGTTTCAGGAGAGGGCCGTATTAGTTCCTCAGTATGCAGGGGATGATGAGATGCAGAGGACCCGCTATCATGACATGTTGAGAGCGGAGATTCGGGAGCATGTCAGCTTCTCGGCATGCCCGACCCTGGACTCTATGATTGCCAGAGCTAGGGAGAGGGAGATCGATCTGGAGCACATTGCGAAGAGGAAGTCAGATCAGACATTCACTTTGGAGGGTTCCGGGAAGAGACCCAAGACTTTAGATCAGCGATTAGTGGGTCGGCAGGGCCGAAGTCAGTGCAGTACGTGCGGGAAACCGCACGAGGGAGTGTGTCGTTCCAGGGGTTCCGGCTGCTACAAGTGTGGCAGTGATGGTCACGTCAACAGGGACTGCCCACGGGGGGCAAGCCCATTATGTTTTCACTGCAATCAGGTGGGCCACAAGAGGACCGACTGCCCGACGATGAGGGGAGGAGCAGGGAGTGCGCCTGCCCCAGCGACTATGAGGATTACGGATGGGCGAGGGGGTAGTGCCATGCAGTGACAGATGCGGAGGATCTGGACTACAGGAAGGAATGTTGCAGGTACGTATCTGTGGCTATTTTCATTCCTATGTAAATTATGGAAGTTTTTACCCTGGACTCAGGCGATTTTATGTATGATTTGTCTCTCTGCTTGTATTCGGATTGTATTTTGGAATTGTCATATGCCAATTGCATACCAGGAGCTATTAGTAGCTAGTGTAGGTCATCTTTCACTTCGGGTTCGAAGTGTCCAGTATCATCTCGGTTGCGGTTGAAAACGGTTCGGGAGTGGTCAGGCACCATCATCAGGGTTGATGGTTCTGGGCGTTCGGGATGGCTTTCGGAAGCACCAAGGAAAGTGGCTTATCACCAAGGAGTATGTGCCCAGTTATTCAGACTATAAGGACAGTAGTCAGAGCTTTGGGGATTTTTTAGCATCAGGGATGCGGGAGGTGTTCATATAGTATTCGGTAATCATGCGGTAGTTGGAGTGGGCTAGAGACGGATCGCTAGCAGGGATAGGGCGATGGTGGTTATCATGCCTATCGAGTAAGGAAGGAAGGAATGGAAATCTTCGGGTTTTCGCAGGCAGTAAGGACTTAGCTGAGGCTAAGTGGGGGAGAAACAATCAGGTTACGAGAACAGAAGGGGTTTTGAAACTAGGTTAAGTTTCGCTCTCCTATAGGAAGAAAGACGGCTCAGGTGACTGTATGATTGGAGGTTAGTGTAAATTGGAAGTTGGGAAAACTTGTCAATTGTGAGACCTCATCCTCGAAATATCTGGTCGCAGATAACTTAGGAATCGGTTGGGAGTCCATTTGGGACATGGGTACCACTTGAGGGTACTCGATTGTGCTGTATGATCGACTATGGGTTAGTCGTAGTATCCACTAGCAGCTAGTCGGTGTGGAAAGGTGTTGTCAGACTACCGGATGGCCGTAGCATTCACCAGTGGCTAAATAGTAAGAGAAGTATATTAAGACTGTGGTGTGCCCGTAGCATTAGATTAGTAAGACTGTAGTATGGTCCGTAGCATTGGTATAGTAAGACTGCGGTGTGGCCCGTAGCATTAGATTAGTAAGACTGCGGTGTGGCCGTAGCATTAGATTAGTAAGACTGCGATGTGGCCCGTAGCATTAGATTAGTAAGACTGCGGTGTGGCCCGCAGCAATCGTATGTGAGTACGGTTAGGCTACGGTGTGGCCCATAGCACTGGTTTAGCAAGACTGCGGGGCGGCCCGTAGCTTTGGTTGGCTGGCAGCGTAGAAGTGTTGTAAGACTACGGAGTGGCCCGTAGAATTCATCGGTCCCTACTCGTTAAAGCGAATGTGTCAGGTGTATGATTTAGTGGCAGAATGGATTGAGCGGTTATTGGTAAAGTTTCTTCGAAAGTCGCTGGAAGCGACTAGGAGTTGAGTTGGGGCTAGCCACCGGTGGGAGCCGGTAATCCAGATATTGGTAGATTGGTAGGGACCAAGGTGGTCTCAGTTCATCCGGAAGGCAGATAAGGAATAGCAGAAATTTCCAGCCAGTAGCAGTGCTGGTAAGCAGTCTATGGTGAAATTCAGATAGTTGGTCGAGGGGTGCTCGGCACCAAGTTCTGGCAGAGAGCAGTGTCAGTGATTACAGACGGTGATGACCCGTTTTGGGAATAGCGGGGGTGATGGAGTTGGTGAAGGATAGGACCTCCACAGTGTCAGAGGAAATAGTTGGATATGGAGCTTTGCCTTGGGAAGGCAAGAAATTTGCGCACGGAAATAAGGGGTGAACCCCTATAGGTTCAGTGTAGTACTCGGTGAGTACCAGAAGGATTATCGGTTGAGTAAGTTGTGTTTCTGAGTTGTTCAGGGTCAAGTTTGACCCGAGGTTTAATCGCGAGGTTTACGTTAGTCAGAATGACCAGGTGGAAGACCAGCGAAGGTAGGCAGCTGGTGTTGGGATGATTGGTGGGTATTGAAGGCGGATTGCAGGCGGTGGGCCATGGCAAACTTCGAGGACGAAGTTTAATTTAAGTGGGGGAGAGTTGTAACACCCAAAGTTTTGAAGACCAAGAAAGGAAAGAAAACCCTAAGTTTAGGGGTCGACTCGGCGAATCCAAGGAGGGACTCGGCGAGTCCGAGCGGGATCCGGGCCGAGGAGTAAGTGACCGACTCGGCGAGTAGGCCAAGGTGACTCGGCGAGTCTGTTCTGTGCGTGGAAAACCCTAAATTTGGGACTTGGAGCCTATATAAACGTCTTGATCTTCTTCCTAGGGTTCCTTACTGCCTCTTAAGCCCTTGATATCAAACCCTATCCGTCATAACCTTTTATTGAGCCATTTGTTGCCTTGGAAGGTGCATTAAAGCTTGGAGAAGGAAGAAGGAACTTGGAGGAGCAAGGAGGGACTATAGATCTGGAGTTTGTGGAGCCTTTCTGAGATATTGAAGGTAATAAGTCGTCCCTCTCTCCTTTAGGTCTTCTATGGTTGTGAGATTTGGGGCTTTTAAGCCATGGTTTGACACCCATTTGAGGTAGAAGCCGGATCTGGAGTTGCTACTTCAGATCCAAGTGTGTTATGGACTAGAGAAGCATAAAGTATCAGCTCTTGAGTCAATGTTGAAGCCCCTTGGCCTTAAACCCTAGTTTATGGTGTATTTTGCTTAGATCTCTTTCTCTACACGTAAAGTTTGCAACTTTACGTGGGGGAAAGGCTTGGGAAGGGTAGATCTACAGTTTGGAGTCCATGCATGACTCGAAAGTCCTCTGCATGTATGTAGACCTGAATGGACTCGGCGTGTCCTTTGAGTCGACTCGGCGAGTAGCTTGAAGATGAGGAGGAACTCGACGAGTGGGATGAACAGCTCGTCGAGTCGGATGAAGTTGGGCATGAACTCGGCGAGTTGGAAGAACAACTCGGTGAGTTGGATGAAGATTTTCTTGGACTCGGCGAGTCTGTTCTTGGACTCGGCGAGTCAAGTCGCGAAACCCCAAACCCTTCGAGTTTAGACTCGGGTCAGTGAGTCGATTAGAGACTCGGTGAGTTGGACAGGACAGGATTCGGGAATCGGTAGACTCGGCGAGTCATGGACTGACTCGGCGAGTAGAGTCGCGAATGGAAGGACTCTGGACTTATGAACTCGGCGAGTCAGTAGGGTGACTTGACGAGTAGGGTTGACCTGGAAGGTTGACTTTGACCAGGACTTTGACTTTGACCTGAGTTGACTTGGTTGTCTTTCGGGGGGTCAGTTAGACTCAGTGTTGCTTTGACATTGGTAGCTCAGGGAGCGAGTGGAGCAAGAGTTCAGAGAGTTGTCGGTCAGGAGCCAAAGGTTATCCGCAGAGTTCAGCAGTGCGAGGTGAGTCTCCTCACTGTTTGAATGGGTCTAAGGCACCAATGTCGGCCCATTTAGTATATGCATGAAAGACTAGGGGGTGGCTCCTGGCACACAGTATGTTATTATGTATGATAGGAAGACCCGGGGGTTAGCCCTAGGCAATATGTATGAAAGACTAGGAGGTGGCTCCTGGCGTATTGTATGTTATTCTATGTATGAAAGACCAGGAGGTGGCTTTTAGCACACTGTATGCTGTTTAGCTAAGTAGAGTAGTATGCACGGTTGTCTTTGTGATACTTGCATAAAAGACCAGGGGTGGCCCTTGGCACATGTATGTAAGACCAGGGGGTGGCCCTTGGCACTTGTCTGTAAGACCCAGGGAGCGGCCCAGGCTTGACCAGGAAGACCACGCGCGGCCCATGGCATAATGGCAAGACTATGTTTGACACATAGCACCTTAATTGATTATGGATAAGTCTGTTATGTATAGCTCTTGGCTATGAATGGTAGTATGGTATGTGGTATCTGGGGAACTCACTAAGCTTCGTGCTTACGGCTTTCAGTTTTGGTTTCAGGTACTTCTGGTAGTGGACGATGGAGCTCGGGATGATCGCATGGCACACACCATAGATTATTAGTCAGCCTGGGAATGTTTTACTCTGATAATGAACATGTGTTTTGAAAATTAGTACTCTATTTATTGTCACACCCCCAAACCAAGGATGGAGGAAACGTTCGAGGGTGGAGGACTTCATGTAGAGTATCACAACAACGAGTATAATAGTGCTCAAAGTAAATACAACCATCATAAATATAACTGAAAAAGTTACACCAATGTATATGTTTTACATGATTCAAATCAATTACATTATGAAACAAAATTACTGTTTGACGATTTATCGTCCCATCCTCAAAACGTTGTTGGTTTCCTGTTTTCACTGAATTCCTGAGAATACAAGTAGTTTTGAAAAGTGTCAACACAAAGGTTGGTGAGTTCATAAGAGATTTTATTGGAGAAATAGACCGTTTTCCTTGTAAAAATGATATGATATGTATTCAGAAAATCCGATATTTTCTTTATAAAGTTTATGTAATGTAGTCTCATAACCGACGACCAAAATGTATAAGTAACCTTTCTTATTAAAGGAAAAAAATGTGCTTAAATTGACATAAACGCCCTTGAATTAAATGATGTTCCCGCAAATTCTTATATTTGTTAATACTTAATGTATATGTAGTCCTAAGTCTCAGGACCGAGAAAATAACAAGTATCGTCTATACTTAAAGTTATAAATGTGGTTTCAAATGATGTGTAGTCATAAATACCAAAACCGAATGTAGACAGTAATATCGGTACTTATTGAGATAAAAGTGATTTTAAAATCGACATAAAACCCATTAAAGTTTTATAAAAATCCCGTAAACTTTATGTATTGTTATATCCTTATGTGAGCCGCTATAATCATACTTAAGACGAAATGAACCTGCCACGACGTTTCTCAGGCGTCGAAAAACTGAAATGACAATTATCACCCGTAGACCTGCAGGTCCAACTGTAGCTAGCATCAAGGTGTGGGGTGTCAAACCCAATATAGATCTATATACAATTATCACGTTCTCCCTCCGGGAGACTCTGATTATAACGTATAGGATTTTATATTCCGCACTCGGACGTACGGAAAGAGAATGTCTCACAATCTAGGTTAACAAGTTTACAAGTTGTATGCGGGAGTGTAAAACCTTTCTGTATGAATGTACCCTTTTGGTACGTGTGTGTTATGTGATGTATCGAAAACTATACCTATTATAGTTTTATCCAAAACGTTTGTAATATATAAGAACTCTTTTATGAAAAAGCGTTAGGATTATGAAATCCATTAAACTATGCTTATTATAGTTTATATATATACATGTTCTAAATGAATGAATAATCTTATCATGAATGACTTATTTTCAGTTTATGATGATAAAATTTACAACGTATCACATTCAATACTTAGAACTTGACCTTATACACTTTGCTCAACATAATACAAAGTGTTGTAAAAATTACAAGCTGTTAACAAATTTCAGCCTTTCTACACTGTTTTTGAAAATTCATATAAAAATGATACGAAGTCGAAAACTAAATCCGTAAATTCTGGGAGTTCCCAAAATGTGTCTAGTTTACTCATAATTTTTATCATGATTTTTAATGACCTGAAACTTAGGTGGAAAAGTCCATAATCACAGACTGGTCCGGATTGGTGTTTGAAATGATAGACAGTTTTGTAAAAATCACCATAAATTGTAGAAAAATCGTATGGAGGTGTGCAAGTAGTCATTTTAAAGCTAAGAAGTGGAACTACATGCACCTAAAACAGTTTTGAAAACTAAAATGTTTAAGAGGTCCAAAACAGTCCGTGAATGGAGTCCAACTTTTCTGATGAAAGCTGTTAGAAAAATTTAGTTATGTTCTTGGTGTTTTAACTTGTATTCCCCCCCTAAAAACTTAAGAAAACCTGAAAAAGTAGGGGTATGAACTCACCTTGTGTGATTTCAGTAGATAAGTGTTGAAGAAGAGAAGTGTTCAACCCAAGAACACTAGAAGAATCGCTTGAAGATTCGAAGCTCTAACACAAATATAATGGAGTTTGTGTAAGATATCCATGATTTGAGTGGAAATAATTGAGATAATCATAAAGGAAATGGATTAAGCTTACCAATTGTGGAGGAAAAACTCAAGGTCAGCCCTTGAATCTCGGATTTCTAGAGAGAGAGAAAGTGAGAGAGAAAGGAGTTTGATCTTCTTGTGAAATGAGAACAAATGAGAGAAAATGAGGAGAGATGATGAATATCCAGCTCTCAAAACATGGAGATGGCTTGTGAGGGAGGTAAAAAGTACAAGGAAGTGACAAGGTATGGTGGGGAGGAGTGTGGGTTAATCATGGAGTGGGTATGGGGTTGCTTGTGTCATAAAATAAGGTAAAGTCAACACTCTACCTTTGTACTTTACCTACTCTTATTTGGATAAGATTTTACCCTTAAAATATGATTAAATCATTAATTTAGGGGTCTTTTATTTTAAAATAAAGTTTTGGGTGAAAATCCCATGTTAAAATAATTAAAAATGGGTTTAAAACGCAAAATTACGCGAAAACGGGGTGAAAAATGAGTTTTCCAGCGAGATTCTTCGGACCTAGGCCGAGGTTCGGTCCCTAGGCCGAAGTTCGGTCAGATGGGTGCACGGTTCGGACGCGAGAGGCGCGAGCCAGAAGGAAGAAGCGAATCGAGAATTGATCCGAGGCTCGGTCCGAAGAGAAGCGAAGTCCGGCGGTTTGGTCCGAAGGGAAGCCAGAACCGAAGGAACTGTAGTGAACAGTAATGAACAGTAACTTCGGTTCGGACCTTCCTTCTATGTGAGGTTCGGCTCGGATGAACAGTAGTCTCGGTTCGGCTCATAAGTCAACAGCTCGGTTCGGATTTATGAACAGTACTCTCGGTTCGGACCTTCATGAATAGTACTTTCGGTTCGGTTCATGAATAGTACTTTCGGTTCGGAGGGTTCGTTTCCTTAAGTCCGTTTTTCGCGTAGACTTCCGTTTTTGGGCTATTTTCGCCAAATTCGGGGGTTGGAATGCCCCGAGTGATTATAGAAAGTTGGGGAGAGATTTCGAGAGAGATTTGAGAGAGATTCCACATACTCAGAGAGATTTGGGAGAGATTTGACATACTTGGGGAGATTTCTCATACAAAGAGAGATTTGGGAGAGATTTCACATACTTAGGGAGATTTGGGAGAGATTTGACATACTTGGAGAGATTTCACATACAGAGAGAGATTTGGGAGAGATTTCACATACTTAGGGAGATTTGGGAGAGATTTGACATACTTGGAGAGATTTCACATACAAAGAGATATTTGGGAGAGATTTCACATACTTAGGGAGATTTGGGAGAGATTTGACATACTTGGAGAGATTTCACATACAGAGAGATATTTGGGAGAAATTTCACATACTTAGAGATATGTGGGAGAGGTTTCACATACTTAGAGATATGTGGGAGAGATTTCATTGGTGACCTTTTTGAGTGTCCGGCTACGCACTGCAAGGTCCTTAAACCCCGTTAAGCCTTGATTAGGGATCTTGCATACTCCCGATGAGTATGTAACATTGTTTTATCGGTTTGGCTCTCCACGTACCACCGTTTTAGGTTAAAGAGATCTAGGTGAACACACTTTTCGATTTATGATCTCTCATTAGAATAAAGAGTTGTTTAGAAGTTACATAACGTAAACTCTAGTACTCACGGCAAATTGAGTTGACCGGTTTGACTTGTTGACTTTAGTTGACTTTGACTTGACTGAAAATTGACGGTTGTCACATTTATGTTTTGAAATGATGATTTTACTTTAAGTAATATTTTATTAAAAGAAATTTTTAGTCTTGAATTTTGGGACGTTACACTTTCCTTCATATTTTTCCACCCTTGGATCAATTTGATGATGTCATCTCAAAAAAAATTTAAACGCCTTTTCTTTTCAAATGTGTACACGAATCCGTAACATCTCCACATTAAATAATGAAACCGCCGTCAAACCACATCTCCTATGTCTCTCTTTATACATCGGCAGCCATGTCTTACAACCATTCAAAGTTTTCGATTCCATTAGTAACCTAAAATCACAGAAACCTTAAATCGGTCATGCCTTCTCTCCCGACGAATCATTGCTTGGAGCTCTATCATTTATCGATTCAATTTGTAGAACATCGATTCATCCCCCGCTTTCATTGTTTCCGGAGAACCACATAACCAGGGTTCATATTAAACACCCAATCATTTATAATCCGACATTGCACTTGTGCACCGATCGGAGAGCATCGAGTTTGAACTTCTTTAATTTTTACTCATTTTTTGTGTTTTTGATTTTCTCTCTTTCAACTTTGTTTTTTTTTTCTGAAATATCCCAAAAATACAGTCTGAAAATTTCATTTTAAATTAGTAATAAAACCATATTCATCAATCGTCATATAAGAATCATAAAGAATGTATCTCAAAATATCTTAACAACTGTCAAATATATCAGAGTATAAACATCCCAGGCTGAACAAATGGTGTGTGCACTGCAACCTTCTCGAGCTCCTCTTTTTGAAAACTGAGTACCTGAAACCAAAACTGAAAACCGTAAGCACGAAGCTTAGTGAGCTCCCCCAAACTACCACATACCATACACTAACATATAAAGCATCTACTGGGCCTTGCCAACTGCATCGGACCGAAGTCCGAAAACTAACCAGGGCCTTGCCCTCTACATCAGACCGAAGTCCAAAAACTGCATCGGACCGGAGTCCGGAACTAACCAGGGCCTTGTCCTCTGCATCGGACCGAAGTCCGGAGCTAACTGCATCGGACCGAAGTCCGGAACTGATTGGGACCTTGTCCCCTGCATCGGACCGAAGTCCGGAACTGACTGAACATAACATAGCATAAACATATCAACTAGCATGAATACATATACTGCATACTGCATCGGAACAGAGTCCGGAACACATAACACAAAACAATGGTTGAATCACAAAGACATCAAGCACTTTAACTACTGCATCGGACCGAGGTCCGGAACTAACTGAACATAGCATAACATAATCATAGCATATAATATAAAGACATATACTGCATACTGCTTCGGACCATAGTCTGGAACACATAACTCATACCATGTCTGTATCACAAAGACACCAAGCATACTGAACTACTGCATTGGACTGAAGTCCGAAACTATTGCTAACTAAACGGGCCGGAATTGTGGCCGTAGACCCGTTCCTACTGGAAGGAAACTCACCTCACACTGCTGACATCCCGTAGACACAATCTCATACTGCTAAAGTCCCGCAGACTCAACCTTAGCTGCTGGATGACAAATTCCCGAACTATCAACACCAAAATAACACCCAATTAATAATTGGATTCTAACACATAACTATAAATACATACTTTGGGTAATTACTACATTACCCCTAGCTTGCCTTACCCAAGCCCAAGGCCCAATCCATAGGCTCAAATTCAACTAGGGATCAAAGCCCAACATATGACCCAATTTTCCAAATTTGGCCCAAACATCTACATGGACTTCCCTTAAGGCCCAATTGATCAGTCCAGTCCAACATGTATCATTCTAGGGCCCAATATCATACAACCATCTAGGCCCCAACTATGGCCCAATCCTTTATATGGGCCTTACCCTAAAGCCCAAGTAATTACTCTAGTCGAATTGATTATTCTTGGATGGCCCAACACAAAGCCCAAGTGAAATTAGGGTTTCACATGAAATGAAAATTAGGGTTAAGTGTTTCTCACTTAACCCATTAAGGGTTTAACCCACTAAGGACTTAATTCATTAAGTCCATTATTGCTTAGATTAATTTCTGCCAATGATTATTATTTAATATTTCACTTATTAAATAATTCTCGAGTGTGTCCTGATAATTTCTCAAATATTAGTATTTTCTCAATTAGCCCATTAAGGACTTAGTCCATTAAGTCCTTTATTCTACTAGATAAATGGCATGGAATAATTTGGGCTTAATTCACAATCCACTCGCAATGGCCTACAAGTGGGCCTAATAAGTCTAAGGCCTAATACTCATAATTAGGGTTTTCCACCCAAACATGGCCCAATAGGCCCAAAACCAATCTCTAAGCCCATTAGGGTTTGCTAGCGAGGCACCACCCACTACCACCTCGGGTAGTTGTGGTCAATGGCGGCTCACGGCGGTGGCCACCACCTTACGGTGGTGGTTTGAGTTTCTTTTCATTATTCCAATTCAAATTACATTTTACAAAGCTAACTCAATCAACCACACACACACAAACACTAAACTAATCACGAACACACACAGCCACACTGTGGTGGCCGGCGGTGGCTCGTGGCGGCAGCCACCACCTCACGGTGGTGGTGACCCTTCTTCTCACTTTTCCGACCAAGCATGGCACACACACACAACATACACTAAACAAAATACTCTTCTATGCTCGAGAAATTGGTCCAAAACACCCACCTACGGTGGTCGGAGGCGGCAGGAACGTTGGCAGGTTGTGGTTGACGAAGAGACTGAAGATGAGGTGGAAGGTGACAACGAAAACTGCAACACTAGTGACAACAGTAGCTTCAGCGGTGGTGCTAACGATGACAGCCACCATGGCCGGCCGCCATGGTGGTTCATCACCACTCTAACTTGGCAGATTCCATCCCCCATGAACGAACCTACTTCGCGAGCCCTGAGCAATGCTATAATACATCGGTGATATGACCTAGGACGTAACCCGCACAACACCCTCAAGACGCCAGGCGGCAGTTGGAGGTTACTATCGTCACAGCAAGGTCGCATGGCGGCGACGTCTTCAACAAGGAGATGGAACAGATGCGACAGGTGCACTGGCCTCGGAGGCTTCCTTGCAGCACTGGTCGTCACTGGTGGGAGAGTAGCGACGGTGGTGACTCTACGAAGGGAGCGGCGACACTAGGTGGGGGAAATAAGGTGGAGGCGGCTGATGAACCGATGATGGCGGCTGCACTCCCTTTGTTAGGGTTAGGTCACAAATGACTCATCATATTGCATATATACCCGGTCCTTATTGCAACTCTCCCATAAGTACATCTCCAACCCCTCCTTCTCTTATTCATTTCAATCTAAGTCCCTATTTTACACTTTCAACCCCATCCTCTAAAATTCTTTACAAATAAACTCCAGAATTCACTCATTAGCCCCTTGACCTCTAAAATCTTTATAATAATCCGTAGATTATATATTTTTAACACCCTAAACTTTCAATTATTTATTTTGGGCTACCATTCGTTCATTAATTTATTTATTTATTTAATAAATAAACGGGTGTTACAACTCTCCCGCACTTAAATTAGATTTCGTCCTCGAAATCACTCCTTATCATACCTTACACACTAACCACTCAAGAAACATGGTCACCATCCTGGGCACACCCTAACCTTCTCAGGGTAGCTGTGACCAACCCTCACGACTAGATCACATTCATTTCATCTGAATTTTGTTGTCTCGAGATGGTCTGAATCTTGACAGATCACTCTTACTGAATCATTATCGATGAAACCAGCCTGCTTATCTCTCAACTGACTACTCAACTTCTGCTAGCTCGAAAATCCCACTACAAAACAGGTTCACAAACCTAATTATTCTTGTAGATCACTTATACTTGGCCAATGCTCAGCTATTTCCGCTGTGAGTGACTTGTCACTTCCCAATAAACCAGCTATCCTGTCCGTACTTGCAACTTAGAGCACAATTACTAACATTGCCCAAGAGCTGTAACTGCCTGAAACACTGAACTGTCTGAAACACTGAACTGCCACATGGCTACTTCCCAACATCTACCGAGACCTACCTGGTCTTAATTTTCCGCCAATCATCTGAAATATCGGGTTCCAGCCCAACTGTAGAGCCAAAGGACTCCCTACTTAGCCGCCTCGCACGACTTCTAAATGAAATCCTTCTATGGATCTAGCTGCTACTAGTTATCTCGTCACTGTGGCCCTAATGGCCTTCTGCTCTAACTGATTGGTTCCATGCGTCGAATCCTGACGTCACCAAACCCAAGGCTAAACACGATTGCTACATCACCAATTGTAGCCTTATGTCATAAATGACCTTAAGTAGTCCATTGCTTCCTTGCTCTCATCTCTATAGCGGCGCTTCTACAATCTTATCACTAGCTTAACCAGGTCTCATCTGTCTGGGAAATTCCGAAATCCAATCCGTGGATTTCATTTCCTCACTGCTATACCCGAACTGGTGGGTACTACTGATCTTTCTGCGTCCTAACAACGCACTCACGCTATCTACCAACCTAGTGAAGGTTGCGGCTACACCCACAGACTCACATCACTCTAGTGATATCTGCTAATCTTGTGAATGCTACGGCTACACCCACAGACTTACAACACTCTGATACTATCTGATTGCTAGTGAATGCTACGGCTACACCCGCAGACTTACAACACTCTGATACTATCTGACTGCTAGTGAATGCTACAGATACACCCGCAGACTTACAACACTCTGATGCTATCTGACTGCTAGCGAATGCTATGGCTACACCCACAGGCTTACAACACTCTAATACTGGATCGAACATGCGCTTGCCCCGCACTCAGCTGAACTCGTGTCCTGACTGGAATCCCAAACCTGATTCTCTAATGCTTTCTAGTAACATCACGGGAACGCGATCTCCTTATTGGCAAGCTTTTCCGAACTTCCATCTCACACTATCCTCAAACCATACAACCGCTTGGGCTATCTTCCTTCCCAATAAGGATGCGAAACTTATCCTAGTCTCAAAACTGCTCCTGCTTCTGAATCCTTGGGTGATTCTCCCCTGCTTTGATTCAGCTAATGCCCTACAACACAAAAAATTGGTAGAATTCCCAATCCTTCTCACCACCCATGACCAATCTGCTAGAAACCACACATACCATTGCTAGTGTTTCAACACTAGCTAATCCAAAAGATCACACAACTCTAAAAATCTAAATAAATCTCCGGTAATAACCCGCTAGACCTAGGAAGCTCCGAATCTCAATTGGAGACCATCGGAATCTCCCACTTCATCACGGCCTCTATCTTGGCCGGATCGACTAGAATATCCTTCCGATTGACGAGGTACCCAAAGAAATTGCACCCCGCGCAACCAGAATTCACGATTAAAGAACCTTGTGAAAGTTCTCTTCCTCCTCAAAGTCTCTAGCACCTCCCTTAGGTGTTTCTTGTGCTGCTCCTCAGTCTTGGAATAAACCAAGATGACGTTGCACTCTCCTAATCCCGCAATCTGGGGAATTGGTCTATCACTATTCGCCAATGCTTCTCGGTATGCAATTGGCATATGACATCTCATAAAAATACAATTCCGACACAAACTGAGGATAACTCAGGGATACACTTACTCAAACCTCTGGAACGAAAGGCTCCCTTGTGCAGTTTCCTGCAAGTGCTGCACCGAATCTGGTCCTACTGGTCTCTTGAAAGCTAATCTGAAATCTACGGTCCCCTCCCGAGACCCCTCACTATAAGCAACTGATTTGGTTCCCTCTTACCAATGTGCTCCAAGTCCATATCCCGCTCTCGAGCTATGGAAGTCATATCATTCAGGGTCTTGCACCCCAAGATACTCACAATCTCCCTGCTATCATTCTACAGTATGTTCTGATAACTTACCTTCTTCATTTCCTCATCTGCTGCATACTATGGTACCATATAAGCTCTTTCTCGAGACTTGGCAATGATCTCTGCCACAGTCTCAGTCTTCTGGTGGAGATCTAACAACTCTTGCGCCAACTGTTGTGCCTCAATCGCCTGGGCCCACTCTGCCCAGAATCTAGTCTGGAAGTCATCCCATGACATAGCATCAACCACATCATCCCTCAACTCACTACCAACCTCTTCCTATCAATCTCGTGCTCTATCCCTCAGGAGACAGGAAGTAAGTCAGATCTTGTCTCCTTTCGAGACAATGTCTGGTACGTAAAGCGTTGGTGACATCCGCCAACCATCTACTGCTAACAATGGTGTCCCTAACCCCCATGACAATCTGAAGCCTCACAAACTCTGAATTCCTGAAACATCACCGTACGGGTCTTTATCATGACTGCTATCTCAGTGTAGAATGCACTCGGCCTCTCATCACAAATCTTTATAATGCCCTCTGAGGATCACAGGAGTCTGGTCAATGATACTGCGTAAAATTCTCAGATGAAATGAACTCTCTCATCTGATCATCAATCTGCCCGGCTCCAGAGTCTGAGCCTGATCCCCTGTCGACACCAGAACTACCATCTGGTCTACCACGTAACGTCACTATACTCGGCAACATGTCATCACTAACATCAAAATACTCATCCAAACTCGAGGGATCTCACACACTACAAGTTCCCTGGATTCATCTAAGCCTTCCTTGATTCGAGTATGGATCCTCTACTTTCAGGAGTACGGGCCCATACTACCTTCCACATCTATCTGTACTTTTCTCAAGAATTGCCTCGACTCCACCAAGTCACTCTACTGCTACTGATCTCTGCTACTACCTTCCTAGGCTTGCCCTAGGGAACTTCTAACTCCACCCAAACCAGTCCTCAGCTGCTGAAGGCCTCCTTGTAATGCCAATTAGCCACCACCTGAATACCATCACATGCAATGAGGCTCGGATAATCCTTCGAGTAAAAGTCTCGTCCTTACAACGGTTAGACTCAAACGAGAGCTGCGCAGTAGGGCCAAATCCAGCACTCTGAGATTATTCAACCCTGATCACATGTGATGTGATGTATTCACCTAATGGCTAACTCCCATCACTCAGAGTCCCACAAAGCACAAATCAAGCAGCATTCGGATAAAGGAAACATACTCAGGAAAAAATATTCTCATAACATGAAACTGTACTAGCATACAATGCTAAGGTCATACTATCAGGCATAACCTACACAGGCTATCCTACTACTGTCTACTCAATACTAGCATGAAATTCTTATCAAGCTGAAACACATAAAGAGGGCACATAAGGCATCCTCCTAGATCCTTAGTCCTATACTAACATGATGTTCTACTGAAACTGAAACTGAAACTGGAACTAAAACTGAAACTAAAACTAATGATCATAAACTTGTATGGGGAATTTGGGAGTACTTACTTGAGCTCAGCTGATTGCATGCACCACACCCTTTTCTCTTTTCAAAAATTCTTTTCGTTTCTCTTTTTTTTTTTTTTTTTTATAAAACTCTTTCCTTTATACTTTTTCTAAAATTGTTTTCTTTTCTCAAAATTCTTTTGTAACCATGGTTTTTCTCTTGAAAACATTATACCACTTCCTTAGTTTGAGTTCAGACACACTCAGGAGTGCGCCCCGAATCCCTCAAACCAAGGCTCTGATACCAACTTGAAACATCCCAAAAATACAGTCTGAAAATTTCGTTTTAAATTAGTAATAAAACTATATTCATCAATCGTCATATAAGAATCATAAAGAATGTATCTCAAAATATCTTAACAACTGTCAAATATATCAGAGTATAAACATCCCAGGCTGAACAAATGGTGTGTGCACTGCAATCTTCCCGAGCTCCTCTTTTTGAAAATAGAGTACCTGAAACCAAAACTGAAAACCATAAGCACGAAGCTTAGTGAGCTCCCCCAAACTACCACATACCATACAATAACATATAAAGCATCTACTGGGCCTTTCCCACTGCATCGGACTGAAGTCCGGAAACTAACCAGGGCCTTGCCCTCTACATCAGACAGAAGTCCGAAAACTGCATCGGACCGGAGTCCGGAACTAACCAGGGCCTTGCCCTCTGCATCAGACCGAAGTACGGAGCTAACTGCATTGGACCGAAGTCCGGAACTGATTGGGACCTTGTCCCCTGCATCGGACCGAAGTCCAGAACTGACTGAACATAACATAGCATAAACATATCAACTAGCATGAATACATATACTGCATACTACATCGGAACAGAGTCCGGAACACATAACACAAAACATGGTTGAATCACAAAGACATCAAGCACTCTAACTACTGCATCGGACAGAGGTCCGGAACTAACTGAACATAGCATAACATAATCATAGCATATAATATAAACACATATACTGCATACTGCATCTAACCATAGTCCGGAACACATAACTCATACCATGCCTGTATCATAAAGACACCAAGCATACTGAACTACTACATCGGACTGAAGTCCGAAACTACTGCTAACTAAACGGGCCGGCATTGTGGCCGTAGACCTGTTCCTACTGGAAGGAAACTCACCTCACACTGCCGACGTCCCGTAGACATAATGTCATACTTCTGAAGTCCCGTAGACTCAACCTTAGCTGTTGGATGACAGATTCCCGAACTGTCAACACCAAAATAACACCCAATTAATAATCAGGTTCTAACACATAACTATAAATACATACTTTGGGTAATTACTACATTACCCCTAGCTTGGCTTACCCAAGCCCAAGGCCCAATCCATAGGATCAAAGTCAACTAGGGATCAAAGCCCAACATATGGCCCAATTTTCCAAATTGGGCACGAACCTCTACATGGACTTCCCTTAAGGCCCAATTGATCAGTCCAGTCCAACATGTATCATTCTAGGGCCCAATATCATACAACCATCTAGGCTCCAACTATGGCCCATCTATGGCCCAATTGTCCAAATTGGGCCCAATCCTTCATATGGGCCTTACCCTAAAGCCCAACTAATTACTCTAGTCCAATTGATTATTCTTGGATGGCCCAACACAAAGCCCAAGTGAAGTTTGGGTTTCACATGAAATGACAATTAGGGTTAAGTGTTTCTCACTTAACCCATTAAGGGCTTAACCCACTAAGGACTTAATTCATTAAGTCCATTATTGCTTAGATTAATTTCTGCCAATGATTATTATTTAATACTTCACTTATCAAATAATTCTCGAGTGTGTCCTGATAATTTCTCAAATATTAGTATTTTCTCAATTAGCCCATTAAGGACTTAGGGGTCGTTTGATAGTCGCTAATTGGGTTAGAGCTGACCGGTTAGAAGCTGACTGAGTTGGAAGTTCTGACCGAGTTACCTTTGACTGAAATTTGTTGTTTGATTTTTGCATCTAACTGATTGTGCAAAATGACTATTTTACACAATTCGCGACAACACTAGGTGGGGGAAATAAGGTGGAGGTGGCTGATGAACCGATGATGGCGGCTGCACTCCCTTTGTTAGGGTTAGGTCACAAATGACTCATCATATTGCATATATACCCGGTCCTTATTGCAACTCTCCCATAATTACATCTCCAGCCCCTCCTTCTCTTATTCATTTCAATCTAAGTCCCTATTTTACACTTTCAACCCCATCCTCTAAAATTCTTTACAAATAAACTCCAGAATTCACTCATTAGCCCCTTGACCTCTAAAATCTTTATAATAATCCGGAGATTATATATTTTTAACACCCTAAACTTTCAATTATTTATTTTGGGCTACCATTCGTTTATTAATTTATTTATTTATTTAATAAATAAACGGGTGTTACATTTTCCTTTCGAGAACCCTCTCAAATCTTTCTTATTTATTTTTATATATCAACGGGTGATTGTATGTGATTTTTGCTTCAGATCAGATATCAAGATCAATAATTTGGCCAAGGTCTGTTCAAATAACAATTTTTGTATGACCATAATATTTGATTTTTCGTGAGTGCTCATCACCATACTGAAAAACAACATATTGAAACTCTCCCATACCTCTTTCCTGAGTGTTCATCACCATACTGAAAAACAACCTGCAAATGATTAGAGCATACCTACAAATCCTCATCCCACAGGTTTCCTAGATTCTCCGAAACTCTCCCAATTCAAGTATGGATCCTATGCTTTCAGTAGTACGAGCCCAATACTACCTTCCATACCTATCCATACTTTTCTCGAGAATCATCCTGAAAAAACGGATACACCAAGCACTCGCTAAAACAGCACTACTAAACCCACTGATGCATTTCCTAGGTTTCCGACCTCACCTTGCCATCAGCTGCTGAAGAACTCCACACAATGTTAGTTAACCACCTCATGAATACAATCACATTCAATAAAGCTTAGATAATCCTTTGAGTAAAAGACTCATCCTTACAACGGTTAGACTCAAACGAGAGCTGCGCAATAGGGTCAAATCCATCACTATGAGATTATTCAATATTTGTCACATGTGACTTAACATATTCACTTAATAGCTAACTCACATCATTTAAGAGTTCCACAAAGCACAAAGCAAGCAGCATTTGTGCAATAGCATTCCAATCCATATAATAACCGTAAGAACATTCAAACTCACATACTACAACTCATACAAGGAGCTTCCACTCACACTGTCAGTTGCCTTATGCATGCAAATTATACACGATACAGGATTAAATAGACTGTTGAATAAAAGACTCTACTCTAAGACCACAACCAAAAAAGGAACAAGAAATAAGGCCAAATCAATCATTCTAATTTTTTAAAGCATACACTTAGGAATTACTAATACCAATAGATATTCCCAATCAAACATAGCATCCAATGCTTCCTAGGCTCCAAGGCATCACATATCAGGACAATCTATCATGCAATTCCTGAAAGTATATGTGACAACCCTATATTTTTCCAAAAGCAATGGAACACTCAAAAGTCAAATACAATGAAAACTATTTGGAATCAACGAAATTAACCTAAAAAATAAAGTGTTCAAATATCTAAATTGGGATACATCAAATTTTAGATATCGTGCCAAGGTTTCCAAAAACATAAAGAACATTCGAAACCGGGTTATATTGAAGAAACTATAACCACTCAAATATTTACGACATACCCGGTAAAACACTATTTAACGTAAAAAAGTAAAATTACAATAAAATGCATTTTAGCCTTAAGTATCTAAACAAAAGTTGTAGAGTTCGTTAAACTGTAAACGTACATAAAAAGATTGCCCAAATTGGACCTCGTATGAAGAAGTTACGAATTTTCTAAGTTTCGTAACAGTAGTAGAGGGCTAAAATCTCGAATTGAAGATCGAGCGTTATTTAGCTAACGCAACCTAAACGAAAGTTGAAGGTCTCCACAAAAGGAGTAAAATGATAAAAAGACAAATGAAAACCGACGTCAGATAAAGAAAGTATGAATTTTAATGGACTTTAGCAGTCTCGGCCTATTAAAAACATAGCATTAAATATAAAGTCAAAACTAGCCGACGGAGTCTAAATGAAAGTTGTAGAGCATAATCTCACATACGCGTGGATATAAAGAATGCGAAAAACGGAGCCCGTACGCGAAAGTTACGGAATTTAGAAGACGGAAGCCAGGATTACGCCCAACGTAATGTAAGAGTACGCCCAGCATACTCAGGTGCAGGGTCGAGTCCCATCGGCGGTAGCTCTACGCCTAGCTAGACTAGAGTCGTAAGCCATGACGCAAAGTTACGCCCAGCGTAACGCGTACGCCCAGTGTACTCCGGTGGTACACCCAACGTACTCGCCTTTCCAACACTATAAATAGAAGGCATAAGCTTCGGATTTTTGGCACACATTCTCAAACTTCCACACACTCTCACATACTTGCAAGCACCAGAAGCCGTCCCGACACCCTCGATTTCCGCACCCGAGCCCCCGACGAAGGTTCTACGCTACCGAGATCCCCGTGAAGCTTCAAGAACGCAACTTTCCGCAGTTGAAGTTCTGCCCGACTCTAGTCCCACTCTCCTCAAACCAAACAAGTGAGTTCATACCCCTACTTTTCAAGTCTTTCATGTTTTAAGGGGGAAATACAAGTACTATACAAGTAACGTATCATTTTATAAACGTAAATGCAACATCTATCTTATTATTTATCGATACCAACATCTTACGTTACGTATAAAGTTTAGTATATCATCAAGTTGTTTTCACCAAATGGAACATACTTTCTGAAAAACTATAATGGGTATAGTTAGCAAGTTATTCATACATTCTTATGTATACATCTTGAAAAACGAAATACTTTCAACAAAAATGAAATAAAGTCTTTCTTATCGTAAATCTATTTATACTAAGTGATGTGAGATATTCAAACTTCAACGCACTCTTATGTATGCATTTCAAGTCCTGTATTATAAACCATAATATCTTAGAGGGAGAGCGTGATACTTGTGTATAGATCTATACGGGATTGACAATCCCGCACCTAAACTGTTAGCTACAGTTAGACCGGCAGGTCTGGGGTGACAAATGTCATAACACTACAACACCTGAAGAATGTTGTTACAAGCAGTCTGTGTCAATAGTATGGTTATAAGACTCACATGAAAGTATAAAAACAAGTTTGATTTACGAGATTTATATATGCATTCAGTATTTACATTATTTTGAGAACAAATTTTATCTTTATCATTCAAGTACGAAAAATACTAACGCACTCCAACTTTGGGAACTTTTCAAACTATATATAGAAAATATTGGATTTTCTGAAAACCACGTTCATCGATTTTCTACCAAAAAGACATACTCTTCAATACAAAACACATATGAACTCACCAACTTTATTGTTGACACTTTTTCGAAACCACTTGTATTTCTCAGGGAATCAGTAATACAGGTAACTACCAGCTTTTGAAGAAGGAACGCTAAGGACGTTTACTATTAAACATTTTACATCATCATATTGTAATATTCTTTTGGAAACATGTATAACGCAACAATATACGTTTTTATTATATATATATATGATGGTTGTGTTACTTTCTTTACAATATTCAAATGCTATGGTACTACGTGAAGTCATCCACCCCCGAATGTTTCCGCCATTCTGGTTTGGGGGTGTGACAGATTGGTATCAGAGCATTGTTTATAGTGAACTAAGTATATCGAACCACATAAGATATACAAACTGTAAATACCAAGGGGACCAAAAACCCTCTGACAAAACGTTTTCATAAACAATATATTTTATTTTAAAAATATACATTTTTACTCGCATGTATCAGTCTCGAGAATAAATATAACCTGATCAACTATATTTATCCTGGATTTAACCAACGTATGTTGAGGAATGGTCGTAGTGGACAACAAGTCAAAAACTTACCAAATAAAATTCTTTTAGATTCGTAAATTTGAAATACTATAGGAGTATTGTTATAAATAATAGTACAATGAAAAACTTGCACACCATAAGATGTAGTTAAACATAAGATGCCATTAAATAGAAATTTCTTTTCTTATAAAATTCTCATACCTCTATCCTAGTACAGACAAATGGCCGGATTCCATTTACCGGGAGATCCCTACTACCCAAACCAAGGCAACGGCGGATGGATAGAAGAAGACCCGGAGGAACTCGAAGAGGAAGTCGAAGAAGAATTCGAAGTCGAAGTCGGAGAGGAATTTGAAGTCGACGAGGAGGTCGAGGAGGAAGAAGAAGATACTGATGGAACAGACTCCGAGCCGGAAGTAATCAACCCTCCTGTCCCTCATCCTCCCGAAGTCAGACCATATCACCCTGGACCCATTCCCATATGGGGAAGCCACCTCTACTACTGGAGCCGCCAACTAGGTGTACTCCCTCCTTCCGGCATGTGTCGAGATTTTTACAATGTCAGTGGGGGAGGCTCAGCTGATCGAGCGCTTCCCGTTATTGTGGGAACTATAGCTACCCAGAACTACCATGCGGATAAGCAAGCGGCCAGAGTTCGAGAGATCAATTCTGCTACACAGGGTAACGCCGCAGACATCCGTCGTCTGGAAGGACTACACAAAAATACCCAAGTCCATACAGGGACGCTTCAGAACCAAATGGTGACAGCACTAGCAGAAATAAGAGAGATGAAGGAACAATAAGCAGTTCTTGAAAGGCGCCTAATGGGAGTCAAGCAGTCGGATGCCGAGTCTAGCTCCAAACGTACAACACGCCGCAAGTAGAACTTGCTCAACTCCAAAAATTTTGATATAGAATAGGACCTTGGATAAAGTTTTTCTTATTTCCTTTGTACTTGTAATCGGAGACCTCTAGATAGGTCAAATTTTTCCTAAACACGAAGCATAATGTAACGCACCGTATGTGTGACATATATATAAATATGAAGTACTTCTTTACATACCTCTCGAAACTTATGGGATTAACTAAATTGTTATACCTACTTTGAAACTATAAACTAAAGTCAAAACAAATTACAAGATACAACCAACCCTCTAGTACAAATTACAAGATACAACCAACCCTCTAGTACACGATTGTCAAAACATTAGAAACTTATAGTGTTCATTTTTATTTCTCTACCAGAACATGCCTCCTCGTAGATCAGCATTGTAACACCCCAAAGTTTGGAAAGCCAAGAAAAGAAAGAAAACCTCAATTTTAAGGGGAGACTCGGCGAGTCCATGGAGGGACTCGGCGAGTCCGAGCGGGATCCGGGTTGAGGTGTAAGCGACCGACTTGGCGAGTCGGCCAAAGAGACTCGACGAGTTGGGTCTGAACAAGGAAAACCCTAAATCCAGGACTTGGAGCCTATTTAAGCATCTCATTCTCCTTCCTAGGGTTCCTTTACTGCCTCTCTACCCCCCAGAACACCAAACCCTAGCCACCATATCCGTTTTTAAGCTAGATCTTGCTTTGAAGAGTGCACTAAAGCTTGGAGAAGGAAGAAAGGCCTTGGAGGTGCAAGAAGGGACTGTAGATCCGGGATTGAGAAGACATTTCAGACCAATTGGAGGTAATAAGTTGTTGCTTGGACTCCCTTTGCACCTAGATCTATACTTATGTGTGAGTGTTGGACATTTTGGCATGATAAGTAGCCATTTCGAGTTAGAGGTCCAGATCTGAGGTTGCTACCTCACATCCATGTTTGTTTTGATCTAGAAACCCCTAAAGTATCAGCCCTTGGTATGTTGAAGAAGTATGTTGCCATAAACCCTAGTTTGAATGTGTTTTAAGCCTAGATCTCTTGATCTACACGTAAAGTTTGCCACTTTACGTGGGGGATAGGCCTTAGAAGTATGGATCTATGAGTTGGAAGCCCTGCTTGGCTCGAAAAGCCACTACATGGATTAAGGACTGAATAGACTCGGCAAGTCCTTCAAGTGGACTCGGCGAGTATGTTGAAGATGAGGAGGAACTCGACGAGTGGGATGAACAGCTCGTCGAGTCGGATGAAGTTAGGCATCAACTCGGCGAGTTGGAAGAACAACTCGACGAGTTGGTTGAAGATTACCTTGGACTCGGCGAGTCAGGTTGCGAAACCCCAAACCATTCGAGTTGAGACTCGAATTAGTGAGTCGGGTGGTGACTCAGCGAGTTGGACAGGACAGGACTTGGAACTAGTTGGACTCGGCGAGTCATAGACTGACTTGGCGAGTCGAGTCGCGAATAAGAAAGACCCTGAGCATATGAACTCGGCGAGTCATTAGGAAGACTCGGCGAGTAAGGTTGACCTGGAAGGTTGACTTTGATCAGGATCTTGACTTTGACCAGAGTTGACTTAGTTGGCTGTCAGGCTAAGTGTCATATTGATATTGATAGCTCAGAGAGCTAGAGGAGCAGCAACCCAGTGGATTGACGAGTAGCAGCCAGAGGTTTATCAGCAGAGCTCAGCAGTTCAGGTGAGTTTTCTTCCAGTAGGAACGGGTCTAAGGCCACAATGCCGACCCCTTTAGCTAGCAGTAGTATCCGGATTTTGGTCTGATGCAGTAGTTAGCATGTTTGATGCCTTCGTGGCTCAGACAGGATTTATGTGTGTTCATGCTAGTAGATATGTTTATGATATGTTCAGTTAGCTTCGGACTTCGGCCCGATGTAGGGGACAAGGTCCCAGTCAGCTTTGGACTTCGGTCCGATGTAGTAGTTAGTATGTTTAATGCCTTCGTGGCTCAGACAGGATTTATGTGTTTATGCTAGTTGTTATGTTTATGCTATGTTCAGTCAGCTTCGGACTTCGGTCCGATGTAGGGGACAAGGTCCCATTCAGCTTCGGATTTCGGTCCGATGTAGGGGACAAGGTCCCAGTCAGCTTCGGACATCGGTCCGATGTATGGGACAAGGTCCCAGTCAGCTTCAGACTTCGATCCGATGTAGGGGACAAGGTCCCAGTCAGCTTCAGAATTCGGTCTGATGTAGGGGACAAGGTCCCAGTCAGCTTCGGACTTCGGTCCGATGTAGGGGGCAAGGCCCCAGTAGTCCGGACTTCGGTCCGATGCAGTGGGCAAGGCCCAGTATGTGCTTTATGTGTTATTGTGTGGTATGTGGTAGATTGGGGGGAGCTCACTAGGCTTCGTGCTTACGGTTTTCAGTTTTGGTTTCAGGTACTTGGTTTTAAAGGAGGAGCTCGGGAAGATTGCAGAGCACACACCATAGTCAGTTAGCCTGGGGATGTTCGATTCTGATAATAAGATTATGTTTTGAATTAATACTCGAAAGTTATGTTTTGACTTATGATACGTTTTATAAATCTGGTTTAGTAATGTTTTTAAAAGAAATTTTTAGTCGTGATTTTTTTGGGTCGTTGCAAGTTGGTATCAGAGCCTTGGTTTGAGGGATTCGGACATGCTCTCGAGTGTGTCTGGACTCAAACTGAGGGATTGGTATAAAGGTTTTCAAAAATGAAAAGACAGTTTTGTAAAAAGAGAGTTTTGAGAAAGAAAACGGTTTTAGAAAAGTAAAAAGAATTCAGAAAGAAAGAACTTTGAAAAGAGAAAAGGGTGTAGTGCATGCAATCAGCCGAGCTCAAGTAAGTACTCCCAATTTACCCATACAAGTTATGTTATGATTATCAATATCAGTTTCAGTTTCAGTTTCAGTTTCAGTTCCAGTGATTTTTGGTTCAATTAGAGAGGCGATTGTGGAGCTCATGGACAGTCATCTTGAGGCCTTTAAGGCCGGGATAGTTTCAGGACAGATTGGGGCCCGTCTAGGTCCCGAATCTTATGGAGTTCAGGGATCCATCAGGGAGGGAGATCCCATTTCTAGTTTCTGCCATCAGGGGACAGGGGTGAGTGGGGCACCCTGTCTCCAAGAGAGATCTCTGTATGATTGGATAGTTGAGGAGGTTACGCGAGCTATTCGCGAGGATCTGCCTGACATGGTCGTGAGGATCACTGATAGATTGATCGAGAGGCTCCAGGGTCAGACAGTTGTTGTTCAGTCGGCGGGCAGGGAGTCGGAAAGGAAGAGGAAAGCGGATGAGACTCAGGTAGCCTCAGGACCGGGTAAGAGGCCTAAGGGTTCGGATTTGAGGACGAGGAACTATCAGAACCGCAGTCGATGCGGGAAGTGCGGAAGGACGCACATGGGTGGGTGCAGGCGTAGAAGTAGTGATGATTTGGGCTGTTTTAGATGTGGTCGAATGGGTCATATCAACAGGGATTATACTACTACCATTGCCTAGGGGCTTGATCCATTATGTTTCCATTGCGGTCAGAGAGGCCACAAGAAGGCCCACTGTCCGAGTTTGTATACAGTAGGGCAGGTGCCAGCTCCTGTCCTTGGGACTTTGCGAGAGCCACCAATGGACATCAGGGCCGGGCAAGGGCGCCTACGGCTTGGAGCTGAGTTTTCCGGTAGATTTCAGCAGGGATTCAAGCAGCACTGAGTGATGGAGGTATGTATCTTTTGCTTTTCTGTCATCTATTATTGTGATATTATTGTTATGTTGCTGCATTGTTATCAATAAGCTTAAGTGTTAGGGTATTGTATTACCTGCTTGTGAATGAGTTTTATGCCATCTGCATACCTTGGAATTAGAATGGTGAATTGGAGGTCGTTCCCTCCAGATCAGGTTACTTCGGATTCAGTAACTGTAGCATGAATGTGTAAGATGCAGTAGTGCCTTACTACTTGCGGAAGGCGATAGTCGGGTAATGATCAGCTATATTCTCAGTAGTGATAGTCCAGATTTTTTAGTGGAGTAGCTAGCGGTCAGTGGGTTAGGGATGTGCACCCCAAACGCAGATTCTCGGGATGTAGTCCCTAAAGCAATTACAGTTAAGGATCGAAGGGTGCGGATCTAGTAAGAGTTAGTTGGAGCGCTGGCAAGGGTAAACGTCGACGGACAGCATATCGCCCTTTTAATGGAAGGAAGGTTGGAAATCCTTTCGACCAGTGAGCAGCAAGGATCTAGCCGAATCCAAGTGGGGGAGAACCCTCCAAGTATACAAGGATAAGAGCCACGTAGACTCAGAATGAGTGCGCGACCTCTGAAATGATTGTAGCACAGTGATCGATGGATGGAGGAGTTCAGATTTGGGAGTTTAAGGACCTTCCCAGCAGTTAGTTCATGTAAATGAGATGGTTAGAAGTTGGATGAGAATCCAGAATTTGAGGACCACCTGTAGAGGCTCAAGTGAGTCGGAATGAGGATCCTGAGAAACGGTTAGCAAGAGATGTCTTCGTATTAGTAGCCAGTGGCAGAGTCGGCATGCAGGATTGTGTAGATTCAGGAGTTGGGAGTTTGGAAACTTCCCAACAATAGCTTCTTGTATCCGGATTAGTAGACGGTTGGTTTGGGAACTAAGCCGAAGAGTTCCTCGACGAAGCGCTAAGTATTTCAAGGATATAGGATGTCGAGGATGATGCAGTAATTCAAAGACTGAGAGCTGGTTTTGAGAAATCAGGATGAGGAATCACTAGCGGGACTAGGGATAGTCAGGATGTCCTCGGGATAGTAGTAGTGTTGTAAGTCTGCGGGGGTAGCCGTAGCATTCACTAGCAGTCAGATAGTAGTAGTAGTGTTGTAAGTCTGCGGGGGTAGCCGTAGCATTCACTAGCAGTCAGATAGTAGTAGTAGTGTTGTAAGTCTGCGGGGGTAGCCGTAGCATTCACTAGTAGTCAGATAGTAGTAGTAGTGTTGTAAGTCTGTGGGGGTAGCCGTAGCATTCACTAGTAGTCAGATAATAGTAGAGTGTTGTAAGTCTGCGGGGGTAGCCGTAGCATTCACTAGCAGCCAGATAGTATTAGAGAGTTGTAAGTCCGCGGGTGTAGCTGTGGCCTTTATCAGATTGGTAGGTAGCATGAGTGCGTTGTTGGACGCGGGAAGCAGTAGTTCCCACCCGTTTGGGTGCAGCAGTGAGGATATGGGAATCCACGGGTTAGATTTCGGATTTCCCAAATGGTTCAGTTATGGCTAAATCAGCAATTTTGGCTATAGATCGTCACATCAGTTATGAGATTAGAGTAGCAGTGGACCGTTGGGGTTCGGGTATGTTAAGGGCTACCATTAGTCTGGGAGCCATCATGTTGTTAGTCGTGGAATTGATGATGCCAGGATGTGACGTATGGACCCGATCGGTTGGATCGGGAGGTTGTTAGAGCCACAGTGACAGGATAACTAGTTCCAGAGAAAGATTTTGTTTAGAAGTCGTGGGAACGACTAAGTGAGGAGTCCTTTGACTCTACGGTTGAGTTGGAACTCAGTGTTTCAGGTAGTTCGGTGTATTAGGCGGCTCAGTGTTTCAGTTAGTTCAGTGTTTCAGTCAGCTCAGTGTTTCAGTCAGTTCAGTGTTTCAGTCAGTTTAGTGTTTAGGTCAGTTCAGTGTTTCAGGCAGTTCAGCGTTTCAGTCAGCTCAGTGTTTCAGTCAGTTCAGTGTTTCAGGCAGTTCAGCGTTTCAGTCAGTTCAGTGTTTCAGGTAGTTTAGAGTTTCAGGCATGTTCAGTATTGTAGGCCGTTCCGTGTTTGGGAAGTTTCAGAGTTTTGGGACAGTATTAGTATTTGTGTTGGAATGCAAGTGCTAGCGGTATAGTTGGTTGATTTGGAAATGGCAAGTCCCTCTCAGCAGGATCAGTTGAGCCTTCTGCCAAGTGTAAGTGATCTGTAAGGATAGCTAGGCAGGTAGCTTTTCTTTCAGGATGGAAGGCTCAAGTTAGTAGGAGTTGAGTAATCAGATGGGATATAAGCAAGCTGGTTCCAGCAGCATCGTTTCAGTATGAGCGGCAGAATGGATAGAACAGTTAAAGATAGTTGAAGTATCTTCAGGAGTCGCTCGAAGCGACTAGGAGATTGCGATGGAGTGTAGTGACCGGTGGGAGTCCGGTAACTCGGATATCGGCAGACTAGTTAGACCTGGGTAGTCTCAGTGCATCCAGTAGGCGGATGAGGGGCAACAAGATTTTCAGTCGGAGAAAGTAACGTTGAGGAAATTATGGAAAAGAAAAGGATTCAGTATGTACCAACGATAGTGATCGGCACTGTGAGTGGCTGGAGTGATGGACAAAAGGGTGTTAGATTTCCCAGACAGAGAGTTGGAGGCAATTCACAGGACAGTTGGTCATAGCAAACTTCGAGGACGAAGTTTAGTTTAAGTGGGGGAGAGTTGTAACACCCCAAAGTTTGGAAAGCCAAGAAAAAAAAAGCAAACCTCAATTTTAAGGGGAGACTCGGCGAGTCCGAGCGGGATCCGGGTTGAGGTGTAAGCGACCGACTCGGCGAGTCGGCCAAGGAGACTCGACGAGTTGGGTCTGAACAAGGAAAACCCTAAATACGGGACTTGGAGCCTATTTAAGCGTCTCATTCTCCTTCCTAGGGTTCCTTTACTGCCTCTCTACCCCCCAGAACACCAAACCCTAGCCACCATATCCGTTTTTGAGCTAGATCTTGCTTTGAAGAGTGCACTAAAGCTTGGAGAAGGAAGAAAGGCCTTGGAGGTGCAAGAAGGGACTGTAGATCCGGGATTGAGAAGACATTTCAGACCAATTGGAGGTAATAAGATGTTGCTTGGACTCCCTTTGCACCTAGATCTATTCTTATGTGTGAGTTTTGGACATTTTGGCATGATAAGTAGCCATTTCGAGTTAGAGGTCCAGATCTGAGGTTGCTACCTCAGATCCATGTTTGTTTTGATCTAGAAACCCCTAAAGTATCAGCCCTTGGTATGTTGAAGAAGTATGTTGCCATAAACCCTAGTTTAAATGTGTTTTAAGCCTAGATCTCTTGATCTACACGTAAAGTTTGCCACTTTACGTGGGGGATAGGCCTTAGAAGTATGGATCTATGAGTTGGAAGCCCTGCTTGGCTCGAAAAGCCACTGCATGGATTAAGGACTGAATAGACTCGGCGAGTCCTTCAAGTGGACTCGACGAGTATGTTGAAGATGAGGAGGAACTCGACGAGTGGGATGAACAGCTCGTCGAGTCGGATGAAGATAGGCATCAACTCGGCGAGTTGGAAGAACAACTCGACGAGTTGGTTGAAGATTGCCTTGGAATCGGCGAGTCTATTAGTGGACTCGGCGAGTCAGGTTGCGAAACCCCAAACCATTCGAGTTGAGACTCGAATTAGTGAGTCGGGTGGTGACTCAACGAGTTGGACAGGACAGGACTTGGAACTAGTTGGACTCGGCGAGTCATAGACTAACTCGGCGAGTCGAGTCGCGAATAAGAAAGACCCTGAGCATATGAACTCGGCGAGTCATTAGGAAGACTCGGCGAGTAGGGTTGACCTGGAAGGTTGACTTTGATCAGGATCTTGACTTTGACCAGAGTTGACTTAGTTGGCTGTCAGGCTAAGTGTCATATTGATATTGATAGCTCAGAGAGCTAGAGGAGTAGCAGCCCAATGGATTGACGAGTAGCAGCCAGAGGTTTATCAGCAGAGCTCAGCAGTTCAGGTGAGTTTTCTTCCAGTAGGAACGGGTCTAAGGCCACAATGCTGGCCCCTTTAGCTAGCAGTAGTATCCGGATTTTGGTCTGATGTAGTAGTTAGCATGTTTGATGCCTTCGTGGCTCAGACAGGATTTATGTGTGTTCATGTTAGTAGATATGTTTATGATATGTTCAGTCAGCTTCGGACTTCGGCCCGATGTCAGCTTTGGACTTCGGTCCGATGTAGTAGTTAGTATGTTTAATGCCTTCGTGGCTCAGACAGGATTTATGTGTTTATGCTAGTTGTTATGTTTATGCTATGTTCAGTCAGCTTCGGACTTCGGTCCGATGTAGGGGACAAGGTCCCATTCAGCTTCGGATTTCGGTCCGATGTAGGGGACAAGGTCCTAGTCAGCTTCGGACATCGGTCCGATGTATGGGACAAGGTCCCAGTCAGCTTCAGACTTCGATCCGATGTAGGGGACAAGGTCCCAGTCAGCTTCGGACTTCGGTCTGATGTAGGGGACAAGGTCCCAGTCAGCTTCGGACTTCGGTTCGATGTAGGGGGCAAGGCCCCAGTAGTCCGGACTTCGGTCCGATGCAGTGGGCAAGGCCCAGTATGTGCTTTACGTGTTATTGTGTGGTATGTGGTAGATTGGGGGGAGCTCACTAAGCTTCGTGCTTACGGTTTTAGTTTTGGTTTCAGGTACTCGGTTTTAAAGGAGGAGCTCGAGAAGATTGCAGAGCACACACCATAGTCAGTTAGCCTGGGGATGTTCGACTCTGATAATAAGATTATGTTTTGAATTAATACTCGAAAGTTATGTTTTGACTTATGATACGTTTTATAAATCTGGTTTAGTAATGTTTTTAAAAGAAATTTTTAGTCGTGATTTTTTTGGGTCGTTGCAAGCACGCAGAAACTCAACTCCGACACCACCTCCACCGCCCCTCCAACTATGGATGCAACTATGTTCCAAACTGCTGTAACAGCCACTGTAACCGTAGCGATGGCTCAAATGAGCAACAACGGGTCAGGAGGAGGAATAAACAGCTTTACAAATGGCCAAAGCCAAGGCCGTTTCGGGGTATGTACTTACAAGGACTTCACCAACGGAAAACCTATTCCCTTTTATGGGACTGGGGGAGTGATGGCTCTATCCCAATGGATAGAGAAAACGGAAGCTGTATTCGAAATTTGCGCATGCCCTGAAGAAAGCAAAGTAAAATTTGCTGCTTTTACTTTCTCTGAACGAGCCCTGACATGGTGGAACAGCCACGTTAAGGCACTAACCCTAGTGGTGGCAAACTCCATGTGTTGGGAAAACCTGAAACGAATGCTCCTACGAGAGTACTGCCCAAGAGGCGAGATTTAGAAGCTCGAACAGGAACTGTGGGGCCTTACGATGGTAGGCTCGGACATCGCATGCTATACCAACAGATTCAGTGACTTGATAATACTTTGCCCAGGGATGTTGATCCTGGAAAGCCAAAAGATGGAGAGGTACATCTGGGGACTATCACCCCAACTTCGAGGGAGTGTGTTAGCCTCCAAACCCATGACCTTCGACAGTGCCAAGGAACTGGCGCAATCTCTCGTTGATCATGGTGTCTGTCAAGGCGTCATGGCTATCGTCGCCGGTCCAACCAAAGTAAACAACAACAACGATAACAATGCCAACAACAACAGCAAGAAGAAATTCTGGAACAAGAGAAAGGGGCAAACTTCGCAAGAACCTTTAAAGAAACAAATGGTGGTGGTTCATGCCGCTACTGCTCCCACTACAACTCCTGCTACCCCGACGCCAACAAAACAATATGCTGGGAACCTGCCAAAGTGCAGCAAATGCAAATACCATCACCATGGTAATTGCCGCGAAATGCACTGTAAAAACTGCGACATGAAAGGGCACACTGCCCGTTTCTATAAGGCACCGGCACGACCAATCACTCAAGTTCCTGGTACTGGGATAAGCCAGGCATGTTATGGGTGTGGAGAAACTGGGCACTTCAAGAGGGATTTCCCCAAGGCAAAGAATGTTGGAGGTGTTGGGAGAGTGCTGACGATAGGTCAAAATGAAGCAATAGCTGACCCCACGGTGGTTACGGGTACGTTTCTCCTCGACAACATTTATGCATGCATACTCTTTGACTGCGGTGCGGAGAGAAGTTTTCTGAATCATAAATTCAAACACTTACTTAATCAAAAACCCCAACCACTCAATAAAATATTCACTATAGAAATGGCAAACGGTAAAACAAAAAGCGCAAACGATATGTTTGTAGGGTGCACATTAAATTTAAATGAGCACTTATTTCAAATCGACCTTATGCCCATTTCGATAAGAAGTTTTGATGTCATCATTGGTATGGACTGGTTAAGTCTTCACCATGCCGATATACTTTGTCACGAAAGGGTCGTTCGCCTTAATCTGCCAAACGGCGAAACTCTTGTCATATATGGTGACAAACCTAGTTCGAATTTACAAATCATCTCCTGTGTTAAAGCACAAAAATATCTTCGCAAGGAATATCATGCCTTTCTAGCCCACGTAGTAGACCAGAAACAAGAACCAAAGAACATTAAAGACATTCCGGAAGTCTGCAACTTCCCAGACATTTTCCCAGAAGATCTTCCAGGAATCCCACCAGAACGCCAAGTCGAGTTCAGAATCGACTTGATCCCCGGAGCTACTCCAGTAGCAAAGTCGCCTTACCGTTTAGCCCCAACCGAGATGCAGGAACTGTCCAGTCAATTAAACGAGCTGTTGAGCAAGGGCTTCATCAGACCGAGCTTCTCACCATGGGGAGCACCGGTCCTATTCGTGAAGAAGAAGGACGGATCTTTTCGCATGTGCATCGATTACCGGGAGCTGAACAAACTCACGATCAAGAACCGATATCCCCTACCACGCATAGACGATCTGTTCAACTAGCTACAGGGAGCGAGCTACTTCTCAAAGATCGATCTAAGATCTGGTTATCACCAACTGCGAGTACTGGAAGGAGACATCCCCAAAACGGCTTTTCGAACACGTTATGGTCACTACGAGTTTGTAGTAATGCCCTTCGGGTTGAAAAATGCACCAGCGGTGTTCAGGGACTTGATGAACCGAGTATGTCGTCCCTTCCTGGATAAATTCGTGATCGTGTTCATAGATGATATACTCATCTATTCAAGAAGCCAGGAAGAACACAGCCAACACCTCCGCCAAGTTTTGGAAACATTGAGGGCAGAGAAGCTATACGCAAAATTTTCAAAGTGTGAATTTTGGATTCGGGAAGTAGATTTCCTAGGTCATGTAGTAAGCAAGGAGGGGATACACGTGGATCCTTCTAAAATCAAGGAAATAGAGAGTTGGACGACTCCAAGAACCCCTACAGAGATCCGACAATTTTTGGGACTCGCCAGGTATTACCGAAGGTTCATACAGAACTTTTCAAAGATTGCCAAGCCACTCACCACCCTAACTCAGAAGAGTGTGACCTTCGACTAGGGAGAAAAACAAGACATCGCGTTTCAGACACTAAAGCGAGCCTTATGTAGTGCGCCCATCCTAACCTTGCCAGAAGGAACAGAGAACTTTGTGGTCTATTACGATGCATCAAACCAAGGACTCGGGTGTGTCCTGATGCAACGAGGGAAGGTCATCGCCTACGCCTCAAGGCAACTAAAGACGCATGAAGTAAACTACACAACGCACGATCTTGAGCTAGGAGCAGTCGTCTTCGCTCTAAAGATATGGAGGCACTATCTCTACGGCACGAAATGTACAATCTTCACCGATCATAAAAGGCTCCAGCATATCCTCAACCAGAAAGAACTCAACATGAGACAAAGACGGTGGGTAGAACTACTAAATGATTACGAATGCGAAATTCGATATCATCCCGGAAAGGCTAACGTGGTGGCCGATGCACTCAGCCGGAAGGAATACTCGGGCCGCAGAGTGAAGTCTTTAACTATGACAATCCATTCACACCTGTCCACGCAAATCAAGGAAGCCCAAATAGAAGCCTTAACATCTGAAAATGTGGCAGGGGAAGCTTTAAGGGGAATGGATAAGAAGCTTGGAGTCAAGAGCGATGGAGTTCTTTATTTCATGGATCGAATCTGGACACCGAAGTTCGGTATATTCAGAGAAGTCGTCATGAACGAAGCCCATAAGACACGATACTCCATACATCCCAACTCTTATAAGATGTATCTCGACCTCAAGAAACTGTACTGGTGGTCGAACATGAAAGCCGAAATTGCTACCTACGTGAGTAAATGTCTGACGTGCGCCAAAGTCAAGGTAGAATACCAAAAGCCCTCAGGATTGTTGCAACAACCAGAAGTACCTGAATGGAAGTGGGAACAGATAACCATGGATTTCATAACCAAATTACCCAAGACGACAAGCGGACTCGACACCATCTGGGTGATCGTCGATAGGTTAACTAAATCAGCGCATTTCCTACCAATCAAAGAAACGGATAAATTGGAGAAACTAACTAGAACATACCTCAGAGAGATTGTACGACTGCATGGTGTGCCCATATCCATTATCTCGGACCGAGATAGTAGATTCACCTCAAAGTTCTGGCAGTCGCTACAAAAATCTCTAGGAACAAGACTAGACATGAGTACTGCTTATCACCCACAAACTGACGGCCAGAGTGAGAGAACCATACAAACCCTAGAGGATATGTTGAGATCTTGCATAATCAATTTTGGCAAAGCATGGGACACCCATCTACCCTTGGTCGAGTTCTCGTACAACAATAGCTACCACACTAGTATCAAGGCTGCCCCGTTCGAAGCCCTCTACGGCCGTAAATGCAGGTCACCTCTGTGCTGGGCTGAAGTGGGGGACACACAACTAGCAAAAGGACAAGCAACAGACAACACGCTCACTGGGCCAGAAATCATAAGGGAAACTATGGAAAAGATTGTTAGATTTGGGAGCGACTGCAAGCATCAAGGGACAGACAAAAGAGTTACGCGGATAAAAGACGGAAACCCTTCGAATTCCAGGTTGGAGACCGAGTCCTACTAAAAGTCTCGCCCTGGAAGGGATTAATACGCTTCGGAAAGCATGGGAAACTAAACCCAAGATACATCGGACCATTCGAGATCCTTGCCAGGATCGGTCCAGTGGCTTACAAACTTCGATTACCTCAGGAACTCCACAACGTACACCCTACCTTTCACATATCAAACCTAAAGAAGTGCTTGTCCGATGAGACCCTTGTCATCCCTCTAGACGAAATTGCAATAAATGAGAATCTCCAATTTGTAGAAGAACCGCATACCTATTGTAAAGGTCCGTTGGAACGCCAAGAGAGGACCTGAATACACATGGGAACGCGAGGATCAGATGAAACAAAAGTACCCGCATCTTTTTCCTAACCTATAAACTCTATCTTAGATTAAATTTCGGGACGAAATTCCCCTAACGGGGGGATGATGTGACAACCCTATATTTTTCCAAAAGCAATGTAACACTCAAAAGTCAAATACAATGAAAACTATTTGGAATCAACGAAATTAACCTAAAAAATAAAGTGTTCAAATATCTAAATTGGGATACATAAAATTTTAGATATCGTGCCAAGGTTTCCAAAAACATAAAGAACATTCGAAACCGGGTTATATTGAAGAAACTATAACCACTCAAATATTTACGACACACCCGGTAAAACACTATTTAACGTAAAAAAGTAAAATTACAATAAAATGCATTTTAGCCTTAAGTATCTAAACAAAAGTTGTAGAGTTCGTTAAACTGTAAACGTACATAAAAAGATCGCCCAAATTGGACCTCGTATGAAAAAGTTACGAATTTTCTAAGTTTCGTAACAGTAGTAGAGGGCTAAAATCTCGAATTGAAGATCGAGCGTTATTTAGCTAACGCAACCTAAAAGAAAGTTGAAGGTCTCCACAATAGGAGTAAAATGATAAAAAGACAAACGAAAACCGACATCGGATAAAGAAAGTATGAATTTTTAACGGACTTTAGCAGTCTCGGCCTATTAAAAACATAGCATTAAAAATAAAGTCAAAACTAGCCGACGGAGTCTAAATGAAAGTTGTAGAGCATAATCTCACCTACGCGTGGATATAAAGAACGCGAAAAACGGAGCCCGTATGAGAAAGTTACGGAATTTAGAAGACGGAAGCCAGGATTACGCCCAACGTAATGTAGGAGTACGCCCAACGTACTCAGGTTAGGGTCGAGTCCCATCGGCTGCAGCTCTACGCCTAGCTAGACTCGAGTCGTACTCCGATGGTACCCCCAGCGTACTCGCCTTTCCAGCACTATAAATAGAAGGCATAAGCTCCAGATTTTTGGCACACATTCTCAAACTTCCACACACTCTCACATACTTGCAAGCACCAGAAGCCGTCCCGACACCCTCGATTTCCGCACCCGAGCCCTCGATGAAGGTTCTACGCTACCGAGATCCCCGTGAAGCTCGAAGAACGCAGCTTTCCGCGGTTAAAGTTCTGCCCGACTCTAGTCCCACTCTCCTCAAACCAAACAAGTGAGTTCATACCCCTACTTTTCAAGTCTTTCATGTTTTAGGGGGGGGGGGGGAAATACAAGTACTATACAAGTAACGTATCGTTTTATAAACATAAATGCAACATCTATCTTATTATTTATCGATACCAACATCTTACGTTACGTATAAAGTTTAGTATATCATCAAGTTGTTTTCACCAAATGGAACATACTTTCTGAAAAACTATAATGGGTTTAGTTAGCAAGTTATTCATATATTCTTCCGTATACATCTTGAAAAACGAAATACTTTCAACAAAAATGAAATAAAGTCTTTCTTATCGTAAATCTATTTATACTAAGTGATGTGAGATATTCAAACTTCAACGTACTCTTATGTATGCATTTCAAGTCATGTATTATAAACCATAATCTCTTGGAGGGAGAGCGTGATACTTATGTATAGATCTAAACGGGATTGACAATCCCGCACCTAAACTGTTAGCTACAGTTAGACCGGCAAGTCTGGGGTGACAAATGTCATAACACTACAACACCTGAAGAATGTTGTTACAGGCAGTCTGTGTCAATAGTATGGTTATAAGACTCACATGAAAGTATAAAAACAAGTTTGATTTACGAGATTTATATATGCATTCAATATTTACATTATTTTGAGCACAAAGCTTATCTTTATCATTCAAGTACGAAAAATACTAACGCACTCCAACTTTGGGAACTTTTCAAACTATATATAGAAAATATTGGATTTTCTGAAAACCACGTTCATCGATTTTCTACCAAAAAGACATACTCTTCAATACAAAACACTTATGAACTCACCAACTTTATTGTTGGCACTTTTTTGAAACCACTTGTATTTCTCAGGGAATCAGTAATACAGGTAACTACCAGCTTTTGAAGAAGGAACGCTAAGGACGTTTACTATTAAACATTTTACATCATCATACTGTAATATTCTTTTGGAAACATGTATAACGCAACATTATACATCTTTATTATATATATGATGGTTTTGTTACTTTCTTTACAATATTCAATTGTTATGGTACTACGTGAAGTCATCCACCCCCCGAATGTTTCCGCCATTCTGGTTTGGGGGTGTGACAGTATCCCTAGCCTCATCCTAGGATGAAATTCTCATAGCATATAATCATAACAAACAGGTATGGGTATTCTAGGAATCACTTACTTGAGCTCGGCTAACTGCACGCATCACACCCATTTTGTCTTTATAAAATCCTTTTATAAATTTATCCATTTTTCAAAAATATTTTTAGAAACTCATTTTCTTTCTAAAGATTATCAATTCCTCGGTTTGAGTTCAGACATACCCGAGAGTGTGCCTAAATCCCTCAAACCAAGGCTCTGATATCATCTTGTAACATCCCAAGAATTACGAGGTAAAAAATTCATTTTTTCTTCAACCAAAACATTAATTATCTTTAAGTCAGCATTCAATATCCTTTTTCTAAATATTCAAAAGTACTTTATAAGAAAAAAGTTATCCGAGTACAATCTCAAAATCATCATAATGCAGAAACATGGGTGGATGCATTGCGATCAAGCCGAACCCTTCCCGTTCAAACCGGAAGTACCCGAAAAGATAACCATAAAACTGTAAGCACAAAGCTTACTAAGTTCCCCAAAATAACGCATACCATTAGGCCTAGCCCTTACATTGGGCCCAACCCGTATATTTGGCCCATCCCACCATAACGGGCCTAGCCCTGCCAATCTAATGGGCCTAGGTCGATCATACAAATGCAAAAGTCACAAAGACAGCTAGCACCTACATAACATACAATAGGCCTAGCCCCTCCTGATCCATGGGCCTAGCCCAACTTACAAATGGGCCTAGCCTGACATATAATGGGCCTTGCCTAACATACCCTGCAAAAGTCATAAAAACAACTAGCATAATAGAACCTAGTGGGCTAACATTGGTGCCTTCAACCCACGAGTACAATGAGCAGACTCACCTCAATCCGCTGATAATCAAATAACTGCTCGGGCCGCTGAATCGGATAACCTCATGCCAACTAACAATAAATACAATCTTAATCAATAATTATCCCGATAACCCAAAATTTGAGGCCCGCTCAATGAACCAACTTCCTAAAGGGTAAAAGACCATTTTACCCTTTTCTTACTTAGCCAAAAAGTAAAGCCCAAATCAATAGCGACAAAAGCCCATTTTGTCCTAATAACCCGATTGGGCCCCAAAACCATCATGAACCTACTTCCAAGAAAACCCTTAGTCTATCCGTGGCCCAAAGTCAGAAGTCCAATGGCCCAACAAGGCCCAGACCTCAAAAAGCTCAAAATGAAATATTGGGGAGTACGTCCTGTGTACCAGAATAGTACACCCCGCGTACTTACCCTCGAAGCATAGAGTACAAGTCCATAATGCACAAATCAGCATTACACTGAGCGTACACTTACGTACGCCCAACGTACTCCTCAGGCCACTTTTTCACTCCAACAAGCACTGAATCGGTTAAGATAGCATGCTAAACTATAAGATCTGATTCCATGAGGCCACATATCACGTAAAGTTGACAACTTTACACTCATGCATGGCTTATTGGGACTCAAGTGCTCAAAAAGAGCTTAAGAAAGATTTTAATACATGCATGGGTCAAAATACTCCATAAGATGACATTTTTATGCATAAGGGACCTCCCAAAGGCCAATATCCAACATTCTTAGCTCTTGGAGTAGCTCATACTCACAAGGATGACTCTAAGGACCAAAATGAACCCAAAATACTCCTTGAACTAAATCTAACACCTAGATTCATCAAGATAGAAACTTTATAATTCCAAAAGGTAGATCAAAATGCAACAAGCTTGGATCCAAACGCTTCAAACAATCCCACATTTCTCCAAGAAGTTCCTTCTTCTTCTATGAACACCAAAAAGCATGAAATACCACCAAAATCTCAAAAACCACTCAAATGGGGGCTAGGGTTTCATTTCTAGGGTTTATAGGGATAGAGGTTGAAGATAATATGATTTAATCGTGAGATTAGGAGCTTAAATAGGGTCCAAGACCCTAAATTAGGGTTTGGGTCTGCCTAGTGTACGCCATGCGTAATTCTGGTACACCCAACGTACTCTAAAGAACACTCGCGATGCATTTGCCTAGTATGCCCATCATACTCCAAAGTACGCCCCACGTACTGTCCTTAAAACTAGTATGCCCTACGTACACTTATGTTAAAACTTCCAAAGGCCATAACTTCTTCATTCTAGGTTCGATTTTGACGATCCTTATATCAACAAAAAGGTAATGAGAAGCTCTACGCTTCTATCAACTCATCCTTGCCTTAAAACTTCTCGAACAAAAACCTAATATTCATAAAAGCTAGAACTAACACTTTAACGATATACCCATCGGCTCCAAAACACAAACCGAACTCCCGGATCACCTAAATTACATTGCCCACACCCAAATGGGTCTAAATCTCTTTTCCCGAAAGGCCCTAAGCTTGATGATACCCTATCTTCGCGCCACAGCGCCGAATTAGGAAACGATTCGGAACAGGGCATTACAATATATATATATATATATATATATATATATATATATATATATATATATATATATATATATATATATATATATACACACTAGATAATTATGAGATCTAAAATATATAATTAACAAATATAAAACTAAAGGGGTTTATATTATGATAGTTATAGGAAATCATTAAGATAGATAAAAGATAAAAGATATAATTCCTAAGGTTAATGCGTTAGTGAGCTGTTAATATTCATCCTTAGCCTGATTAAATTCAGTTACCCCGAACGTGTAATTGTTAATCTTGCGAGAGCAAGGAAGATATATACAGATCTATACAGGGATTGACACCCCCACCAGCGATTGCTAACTACAATCCCAGATGGATAAATTTCTTATTAATCACTATTTGATGTGACAACCGTTAAAATTCGAGACAGATCTATATTTGAATAAAATTAGTTGCACGTATATTTACGACACATACTAGACTTGGTAACTATAAGCTAAGTTATAACCTACTAGAAACTTGGAAACAATTAGAATCAAAGAATAATGTACTCAGATTTCACTTTGGTATGTGAATTCTACAACTACTTAACTATAATGACTATCCATATTTGGGTAATTCCTTGAATTGAACATCTTTGCATGGATCATGTAGACACATCATGCACTTGACCTAGAAGTAGAAATTAGGTCAAAGTCTCATAAAAACTTAAGTCAAAGTTGAAAACTAGGACTAGTATAATTGATTCCTCAATTTCGCTTGAATCTCGGAATCACTATATAGAATATGAATAATCTGATTTCAATCAAACTATGTCACATTATTTATTTTGAGAAATTTGATTTTTTTCAAATATTAAACTTAATTCATTATGGTGTTAACAAAATTTTATTTGGTTCAAAACAATCCAAGATATTCTACATCCATTGTGATATTCGAAGATGCCCAAACTTTATAACAAGTGTCAAAATTTTATAAAATAAATGCAAGTTTTATAAAATTTAAACTTCCCCCAAAATTTTATATTATATATAACATCTTTTATTATTTACATATATCATGAGATCTAAATTATATTATGGACAATAATTTATAAACATTAGCTTATTTATGAGCATAGGAGCCAAAATGTCATAAAATTCAATACAAGATTTTACATTTTTTAAACTTAACCCCCAAACCTTATAAACTATATAAATAAAAAATGAATGTTGAAAAATACTCCTTCTCTCTTAAAAATCACGTTCATATCTCTTCCCCTAAGTCACCTCTTCCCTAACCCTAATCATTTTACTCATTCCCTCACTCCACCTCTTTACTTCTCTCTCTAAAAACGTCTCTTTCACTTCTCTCTAGAAAATGGGAACTTAGAAGCAGAATTAACAGGAGAGATTTTGTCATTCAATTTGTGACAACCCAACGTTATTCAGTTATATAATTCCGTTTTCGCTAACGGTATATATATCGCTTTATAAAATGTTCCGTAATTTGGAGTCGTCAAATAAATCAATATTTATTTATTTATTTATATTTCATGTGATTATTATTTTAGTAAAAATAAGTATAACTCGTTATTGGTAGTTCCATTTAACGAAATAAAGTTATATTATTTTTCAACCACTTAACCCGGGTAAAAAGTTTAAACCCCGTTAAACTTTAGCATCGGGTAGCCGTGTACCGGGTGCAATACCCGAGGCATATATAAGGAAGGTGAACACCTCTTTGAACTCTTTTACCACCCAAACACACTCTCTCTCACTACTTTCTCTCTCTAGACTCGTTTTCGACCCCAAAACCGCAATTTCCGGCTCCTAAACGTAAGATCTTCAACCCTAACTTGTTCTAAACATTCATTATTGTTGTTATAGCTCAAAAATCTCATGAAAAGGACATGGAAAAGGAGTTTATGGCCTAAGAACCTCCTTAGGCCGTAAACACCCAAAAGTTGGCCAAAAGTCCCAAATTTCCTTCTTTTAAGCTTGGATACTAGTTAGGGATTTTACCTAGGAGTGTTTAAGCATCAAAACCATGACATTTAGGGCATTAAAGAGAGTTTACGGCCCAAGCAGATGCTTAGGCCGTAAACACCCTTTTTCCATGTAAAAATGCCCCAAAAACCCTTCCAATGCATGTTTAGGGTTGAGATATGATTTTAGGAAATTCCATTTCGAGTTTGAGACCATTAAACATTATATTTTGAGGGATAGTTTAGAGTTTACGGCCCAAGCATAAGCTAGGACCGTAAACTCTCCCAAACCTCATCAAATGAGGGTTTAAACACCCTAAAAAGCCCTAAACCTTCACTAGAAAATTATTGGGATGAAATAAGGACCTTAACATCAAAGATTGGGGAGTAAACAAGAGTTCACGGCCAAGCCATGAGGCTTACGGCCGTAAACTCCCAAGGAGTGGCCTTTGGGCCGTAAACTCCAAGGGAGTAAACTCTTGGACTCCGTAGTACCCCCTTTTGGTCTTGTACAATCCCCGAGAACCACTTCTAATCCATAAGGCCTCGAATAAATTTTAGGATATGTAAATGTTTTAATAAAAAGTATAAGAGACTAATTTCTTGTAAAACACATATCTCATATGTTAATAGGGTCTTAAAAGGTGTACAAGTCCTTAATTGACTCCAAACGCTCAACCGACACTTTCACCTGATTTACCCGATTTCAGGTGAGTTAATACCCTTTAATGAACCTTTCCAATGTTATCATATGTTTTAGGGGGGGGATACAATTTGTGACAACCCGAAATTTCCATTCTGAACAAACCATTTGAAGCCAATAGAAGTAGAACAGTTACAGTGAAAACTCAGATTTCGAGTATAAGTTTGGCAGTTTTCAGGATTTCACACTTATGGAGATATTAGGAGAGTGGATGCACTACGGTTTTGTGCAACACTGTTATTCCAATACTCTAGGACATTTGAATTCGTTTCAGGAATAAAAATATTTTCTGCCAAAATATCTCAGGACTATAAATAGAATTCTGAACCAAATTGGTTCATTAGTTGAATTCCAATTAGAGAAAAGCCAGATTTCTCTCTCACGGATCTTCGGGTTTTTATCCCAAATTGTGAGTAACTCTTTCTAGTAGTGTTAGAAAGCTTTAAATGTGTTCATAACATAGATTACATAGCTAAATCATCCGATTTAGGAGTTTACTCCCCAAGGTGTTCTTGGGCGGTAAACTCCCGAAACCAAGCCTAGATTGTCCCCCATGATTTGTAACTTTGGACTTGTATAGGAGTGTGTTAGGGACATGAAATCAACCAAGAATCACCCAAGTTTGGGAGTTCAAGGCCCAAGAATATCTTAGGTCGTAAACTCCAAAAAGCTTACTCAAAATGGTGCTTTTAAGGCACCTAAGGCTTAGACTTGATTTTAGACATGTACCCTAAAGTGTTTAAAGCCTAGAAAACATAAGGAATCACATGTGTTATGGAGTTTACGGCCAAGACAAGCTCTTGGGCCGTAAACCCCTATAAAGGGGTCAAATGACACCCTAACTCCTTCCTTATGCCTAGAAGCCAACATAGATCATAACCTTGAAATGTTAGAGACTTGAAAACACCATAAACACCCTCCCGAGGGAGTTTACGGCCATAAACTCCAAAGGAATTTGGTCTCTGGGCCGTAAACTCCTTAAAGGAGTTAATAGGAAGCCCAAACACTTGTTTAAACCTTGGAACAATTTACCACTTGAGTTGTAACAACTTTAAGCCTCAATTAATGACCAAATGTAGAGTTTACGGCCAGGAGTTTACTCCCCTGGGCTGTAAACTCCAAAGAATATGGTCATTAGACCTTAAACTCCCATTTGAGGTATTACACTCCTTTGTTGCAACCCATTAGCCTCCTAGCACTTGACCAAAAGTGTTTTCCTCACGTTAAAATGTTTATACTTGTATAATTAGTGTTTTAATCACTAATTATTTATATACATATGTTTTCATATGTAATTAGGATCATTGTGTGTGTCTAAAGTCTTCACTTGACACCAAGCACTTGTCCGATCCTTCCTTACGATAACAGTCCGTTCAATTCCAGTCACTTACTGCAGGTGAGTTCATACCTCTTAATTAATGTTTTAAACTATTTTTAAATGTTTTATGGGGGGGATACAAGTATAATTATGCTAATTATTATATCAATCACATGTGATTAATATGCAGCATTCAAATGATTTACTACACATTAGCCGTTTTACCAAACAGTTCCCTTCAAGTGATTTTTATAAACATTTTATATGTTTTAAACTCCTTATTACACTGTACATTTTACTCTATATATTACATTTCAAACTTATTTACAATTGTGTTTCAAACAAATGTTCTTTATACTAAACTGTTTTATCAAACTCATGCCTTCAAAACCATTTTATAGATCGACATCAAGTTGGTCTTTTCTTAGAAAATATTTATGTTCAAAGGTTTTACAAATCTTATTTTATGCTTTTATATTATAAATTTCATGCCTCTATATGTATAGTTATATAAGAAATGTTTAAAAGACTTAGGAAGGCTATCCACCCTATTTCCTTTTTCTCGATTTGGATGTGGTCTGGTGGGATATCGGGTACTCGTCCGAAGGTCGTTTAAATATTAGTTATATATCATGTGTACATATATAGTCATAAAAGGTCCTTCCAGTTCATCCCATGCCCTTGGGTAGCAAGGGTATACATCCATGTTCATACGTCCCAGTTAGATTACTAGTAAACTACCATATGGGTAGTTTAGGAAGATACTAGAACTATTACTAGAACGTGATATCATACAATGAGTCAGTTCATTCATGAGTCTATACTTTCTAGGTAGAGAGCACGTACATTACAGCTAGAACAATACATTACTTACACATAAATACGTTAACAATTGTGATCCACTGTATGGGAACATGCCTTAAATGTCATGACCCGAGTTGTAGCCAGAGTCTCTTGAAGGGAGAGCGTGAGTTTGCATATAGATCTATACTAGATTGACTATCCAACACCTTGCTGCTAGCTACGGCCAGACCGGCAGGTCTGCGGGTGCCAAACGTCATACCTTATTTTTCGACTATACGTTGTCGTTATTACCAGTCTATAGTATGGTGCAATTTATCACATAATACCTTAATATAAATCCGGTTTAAGGTAGTTAGTACAACAGTAGTTCTTATAGCGCTACGTTTTAGTACTACATTAATTTTCCCTGTACATATATTTAGTGATCTTTTCACTTAAACTATAAATGTAAAAACTATATTTTGTTAATAGTAGTTACACTTGGGAAAATTACACATTTTTTGTAACAACCCGAAGTTGTTCATCGCCGAAAAACCGTTCTACCCGAATAACTCGTCGGAAATCGAAATGTCCCGTTATCGTTTTTGGGCTTAGTTAACTAAAATTATATATTTATTTTCATTCAATGAGGGTCCAAATCATCTACGAACTCATGAATTTAGCCCAAAACATTTATTTCTTAAGTTTTAGAAATATCCTCGTCGGGTGACGAAAACTCAATCGGGTGCGACCCAAAGCATCGTTTAAGGCCGGTATCGGGTAGAATTCCTCCGTGTCCAAGTTTTAGAGACTATATAAACATGTTTTAGCACTCATTTGAAGCTTTTTCCTTCTCTCTCTACTCTCTCTCTAACCTCTCTCCTAAATCCAAAGATTAAGTGTCCAAAACTCAAATTTAAGGCTTCAAATCCTTAAGGTACCTTCCTAGCCTTAATCTATAGCATGTTTAGCTTCCAAATTAGACACTTAATCATAAAATTGGACATTATATGTGAGTTTACGGCCCAGGAGGCTGCCTAGGCCGTAAACACCATTTTGAAGAGTTTTTAGCCCTTAAACTCCTTCCTTAACTCATTTGGACTTTAGATATGGCTAAGGGACTTCAAGATATTGACTTAGAACACCTAAAACTATAATTTTGTGGACTTTGAAGGAGTTTACGGCCAAGGCATAAGCTTGGGCCGTAAACTCATGTTAATGGTGTTTTTCATGCCTTTAAACCCTTCCAAATCACCTCTATGGCTTAGATATGAATTATAGGGCCTTGGTATTAACATTTGGACACTTGAAACATGAATTTTGGGGGATTTAGATGAGTTTACGGCCAAGGATAGTGCTTGGGCCGTAAACTCCCCAAAACTTAGCATAAATCCAATTCTAAGGTGTTAGAAAGCCATCCAACACCACCAAAAGCCTTGGAATAAATCAAGGGACCAACCAAAAATACTTTAAGGGCCTTAAACACATCATTTGTGGTGTTTCTAAGAGTTTACGGCCAAGACCTGTTCTTGGGCTGTAAACTCCAAAATTTTTGGTGTTAGAATGCAAACTAAACACCCCTACAGCCTTTAGATGAATTTTAGAAGTCCATTCATGCAAGTTTTAGGCCTTGAAACACCTTGTAGCACCATATAATAGAGTTTACGGCCAAGAGGGGGTTCTCATAGGCCGTAAACTCCATAAATGCCTCATATGTTCCATATAAACTCATTTCTAGGCTTGTGGAATTTTTAGAATCACATATGATTGATTTTAACACCTTAAAAACACTAAATCTTGAAGAATTGAGAGTTTACGGCCAAAGAACCCATGCCTAGGCCGTAAAATCCCTTATGTAGTGTATATAATGTTTTTAATTCAATCCAAGCCTTAAGAAAAATTAATCCAAGCAATTCCAAGTGTCCATATCCATTTATAACCCAAATTTGCACCTTAAACCACCCTACCATAAGTTTACGGCCGTAAACTCATGGGGAATGGGTGTTTTGGACCTAAAAATCTTGTATAAGTTTACTCATGGGGAGTAAACTCAAGTCCCAAGTCCCTAGTGTCATTTCACATCCTTAAACGCCACCCGGGTCCCTCCAAACACTCGTATCGGAGTGTTTTCGCGACTTGAAGCAAGTGTCCCTATCAAATGAATAAAATAAGTCCTAATTAGATACAAATGTATATATTTACATTATAATTAGGAACCTCGTGTATTTACAAGCCCCGAATCAACTCTTAGCATCCAAATCGTCCTACTTCTCGTCCGGTGAGTTCATACCCCTACGCCTTTTTCACTGTTTTTAACTGTTTTCAGGGGGGAATACAAGCAAACCAAAACTGTTTACAAATCATAAACTATGTGTTTCAAATAATATCTGGCAATCTTATAAATTCTTTTTACTCCTTATGTATTATATTGAGCATAAGGAATGATTATCAATTACAACTAAATGGATTTTAGTTAAGAAAATAACCAATCTAATCAAATTATTATGGGAATAATTTGGGGTTCTATGTTACTCTTTATATCAAGTATTGATATCTGTATTAAGTTATTAGATAAACTATGTCTGATTCAGTTTATCTCTATATCGTTTAAATGTTTTGCCAGATAGTCTCATTGTATGTAACTATTTTCACTGTATCATGTCTTAAAGTCCTTATATGTTTGTTATCGTATGAGAATCCTGTGAATAGTTTAATACTAGTTTGTGAGATAGTCACTAACCTTTATGGATGATCAAGTAAATCCTCTCCGGAAGTGTAACCAGAGTCTCCTGGAGGGAGAGCGAAGAGTTTGTGAATAGATCTATTCGGGACTGACAATCTCACACCTTAACTGCTAGCTACAGTTAGGCGGACACGCCTGGGGTGACAAATTCTGGATATCATTCGACGTCTGACTAACATCAAGGAGGTCTCGTTGTCATATCAGCATGGTTACCCGACTCACAATACGTATTAATATAACTTATTCACAGCTAGGGTTTGTTTAGAATCTATATCTTGTTCGGGATGGTAATCCCATGGTCTTGTAATCTATATCTCGTTCGGGATGGTAATCCCATGGTTTTATGTCTATATCTCGTTCGGGATGATAATCCCATGATCTTGTGTCTATATTTCGTTCGGGATGGAAATCCCATGGATTTAAAACTAAATCTTATACGGGATGATAATCCCATGATTATATCAAACTATTATCTAGTTTCGGGATAGTGATCCCATGGTTTATCAAGCTATCTTATATCTACTTTCGGGATAGTGATCCCATGATCTTTATCGAATTATCTTATAACTGGTTCGGGATGTAGTCCCAAGGTTTTCAAATACTAATTGGTTCGGGATGTAGTCCCAAGGTTTTCAAAATACTTTCTATTTACAGTTCGTCTAAATTATAGTTTTGTGAATTAAACTATACTATGTGTTATCTAATAAATCTTACAATTAGGAAAATATGGGATTTTCCTAGGGTTAACTTATATCTATAACAGAACTGTAACGAAAGATAACTTAACTACTTTACATAAGAAAATATGGGATTTTCTTGGATATCAAATCTTTTCAGAAAACTAAAGGAAATCGATACATTTTCACAAAACAAAACCGCTTATGAACTCACCAGCTTTATGCTGATTTTCAAACCGCTTGCATTCTCAGGTCCAAGTTAGACAGGTACCCGACGATATCTTTTGGTGAAGATGGAGTGCTCCGAATACTCGTCTCTTTTGTTCATATGATATATGTATAACTTTCTACAATTTACTTTTGAACCAAATGTAAACTTTCATATATATGTAATGTAATGGTTGTTTACTGTGATTACTATGTACATTGGATTTGATACACAACATGGAGTCAACCCCGGGAACGTTTCCGCCTTTGGTTTTCGGGGTGTGACACTTTTACATGACACGAACATTTAGAACAGTTAAGTCTTGGTAGAAGACTGCATTGAGAACAGTTAGGTCTTGGTAGAAGACACCCTTATATAATAATAGGAATCATAGGGATTTCTAGAGTTTTTCAAACGTTTACAGTTGTTTCACAAACATTTTCATACTTACAGTTCATTTACAAACATTTTTATACTTACAGTTCATTTACATTTTCCATACTTACAGTTCATAAACTTACAAATTCTTACATACAAATTAAGACACTAAAATACTTATGATCTCACCAGCTTCAAAGCTGATACTCGCTTTCAAAATTACGTGTATCCTCAGGTCATCATAGACAGGTACTGATGCAAGGAGAAAGGAAGATGGAGCTTGTTCAAAACTCATCTTTCATTTTGATTTATGCTTTAGTGTTTATCAAAATTTGACAGAACACACTTGTATAATAATTCTATTATTAATGCAATGGATGATGTTGTTACTTGTTTACTACTTTACATTGTTGTGATACTGTACATGACGTCCTCCGCCCCAGAACGTTTCCGCCGTTCTTGGTTTTGGGGTGTGACAAATTGGTATCAGAGCATTGTTTATAGTGAATTAAGTATATCAACCCATAAAAGATATACTAACTATAAATACATAAGGGATTAAAAATACTCTGACCAAGAGTTTATACTTTAAATAATAAAATATTTAAGTAAGTATACGTGCCTGCATTCATACTAAAATCAGTGTCACTAGGACAGTACAAAAGAATTACGATTGTTGGCTAACACAAGTGGGCTTAGAGACATATGGTCAAAACTGGGAAGATATAGCCTGATCACCTATATTATCCGAGGGTTGACTAGCATGTGCCTAAGTTTAATTGTGTGGTTGCAACAATGCTAAAATCTTACCAACCCTACCACAATGAGAACAATAGAACATAACATTAAATTAAAAATACTATATGAGTATTTGGTGTTACTATAAGTACTTTATACTTGAGAACTAAAATAGGATCTTCATTACTAAGTTGATAGTTTCTAAGTGGATACACTAAGGCTATATGTAATTAGGATGTTATAGACTTAGAATCTGTGAAAAATTTTACTTCACTCCCTATTATGTGTGAATATGGAGTTAAGGTCACTTATTCGAAGGTCTATCCTGTTTAGATTACACATAACTGGTATGCACTTCACAAATAACGATGTAACTAATGAAGGTTTTCTAAATAATTATCTAGATAGTTCGTCTAATAATTATTCTCTTACCCTAAATTCTCGCTTAGAAAACATGGCTGGACTCCATCCCCACGGCAACCAGTACCTCCCGAATGAGGTCATTGCTGGATGGTTTGAAGAAGAACCAGAGAATGATCATCCCTGTGAATGATCACCATGATGAAAACCTTTCGGACGATGCTAATTCCAAACCAGAGGTTGACAACCTACCCCAAGCAGCTCCTTTTCCAATTCCTAACCCTCGTCTGACTTTTCATGGCCCGATGCTTGAGTGAGTGGAATGCTTGGAAACATGGAGCCAAGGACAAGATCAGACCACGCCATTTAATTGTGACCGAAGCTTCTATGACCTCAGTAATGGGGGCTCAGCAGATAGAACCTTGCCAATCTTGGTCCGCAGAGTGGCCCGAAATGAGATTCAAGGCAGGACAACCTTACATCAGATTACCAAAGTTGTCACCGATGCGAGAATGCATACCCTCCGCACCATTCGTCTAGAAGATGCTCACGAGAGATCAGAGAGAAACCATGAAACCCTGCTGCAAACACTAGCTGAAACTCGAGCCAAAGTCATAGAGCTTCGAGTACGCCAAAGGGTGTACGAAAGACACCTACTTGACATGGAACGTCAACTGGCTGAACTGAGAGTTCACCAGAGAGGTGACCGCCGTCAGTAGTAGACTCTTTACTTTGCTTCCCTTGTAAGAAAGTAATCGTTTTCTGTCTTTGCCCGATGTGGCATTTTATATAAAATTACCTTGTACTGTAAGTACTTTAGGTTAGGTCCTTATGCTATCAAGAACTATCTTCTCGGGATATGATGTAAGACCTTTACAAGGTCATTTTCCCGAATCTTTACATCATGAATATCAAAGATATTGACAGCCGGCTAACTTCTGTGTCATTTTTCATTCAAGTACTCTTATCATACTCTCATTGGAGTCTATTTGAAACTTGCTTTAGTCAAGTCATTGGACTATAGCAAGTTAGATCCGGAGACATTTCCAAGTCTCTTTCAGTGGTTGGATCTTGTTATTCACCAACCCACGATACCTCGGCTTGAACGACAAACGTTTTGAGATCATTCTACGAACTTACTTCTACTCATTACTAAGACTGCATCATAGGGATGTAGGTCAAACCTTCGCGAACATTCTTCGATTCCGTACTAGGATTGCATCATAGGGATGTAGGTCAAACTTTCGAAAACATAGTCGTACTCTTTACTTGAACAATCTAAGTACATCAAGGGTCAACAAGAATTGCTCACAAAACCCTTATCTTTCGTGTTACAGGATCATGTCGTCATCCGGAAACAACCAGCCAAGCAGCGAAACCTCCGCTTTTCCTATGGACGCCGCTACCTTTCAAACAACAGTTACAGCTGTCGTGGTGGCTACCGTAACCGCGGTCCTTGCGCACCGTAGCGCTATCAGCACAGTCAATGCTGTTGATGGGAATGAAGTTTCCAATCGTGGTATCCATCCAGGAAGTCATCAAACGGTAACGGCCTCAGGCCCGCAAAGCCGAAAATCAAAGAACAAGAAACAGAAGCGTCAAGCTAAGAAAGAACGCAAGAAACCCCGAAAAATTGCCATGCAACAACAGCAAGTGGAAACCTCTGACATCCCCGTACCGAGAAGACCATACAAAGGAACACTCCTGAAGTGCGACCGGTGCAACTACCACCACGAGGGAATTTGCAGAGCCTTGCAATGCGATAATTGCAACAAGATGGGTCACATTGCTCGTTTCTGTAGAACTACCTCCACCACTGGAGCAAGCCTAGTTTGCTATAATTGTGGTGAGTTTGGGCACTATAAAAGAGATTGCCCGAAGAAGGAAATCAAGGAAAGAACCCGCATCCCCATAAATCCCACTCGACACTTCACTTCTACCACCAATGTTGGTGTTGTCCAGATATGTCACCAATGCGGTGAAATTGGACACTTCAAGAAAGATTTCCCGATAACAAAGAACTCGGGTGCTGATGGGAAGATTCTCAGGATCACAGCTGCAAGAGAGCCTATGTCGGAACCCTCGTTAATGTAACTTAGGCATATTGTTGTAACAAACTTATAAACTATCCAGAATTAGTGCAACTAGAGTCTTACCTTTTGCGAGATCCTATCGGTATAGGGATTCTCGTGCTGTGTATACTTGTCTTTTGTAGTATATCTTATTCGCAGCAATAGTCTTGTGGTAAATCTAAAGTACTGTAACTCTGTTCATGGTTGCACGGTTGTGTTTTGTCTGTAAACGTCTTATGTTCAAATCTAATGTCTTTAAGTTACAGTAGGATTCCGACATTATCATACGACTCGATTCAATTTGATCCTCACAAAAACATCTTCATACGTACATCTCTTTCTTCTAGATCACTTTTCTAGCGAGGCCATCATATCAGAACGCCGAAGTACTCTTGCATAGAGTACCTCATAGTTCTTTTCTTTTCCGAAGAAACCCCCGAAGTACCACTCGTGCAGTACGTGAAGTTCAATCCAAGGATTCATACGATTAATCTATCACTAAGGAATGTATGCATAAGGGTGATATATAATCAAGGTTCTACAGGTTTAGAATTGATGATTCCACTTTAACTTATTTTCCCGGATGGGATGTGAGCTTAAAGAAGAATCAGTTATTCGACTACCTTTTCAATCTTAATTATATACGACTCGTATACACGAAATTGTGATTTTGAAACCATGTATGAATTCTAATATGAACTTCAGGACGGAGAACTGCCTAAGTCTACGAGTAATCACATCTTCATGTGAACAAACTTAGAACCCAGTAGGACCCTTGTAAACGGATCGCCCTATAGTCTAAACACCTACGGAGATACCAAAACAGTACAAACAACTTAACGAACTGCACAACGATAGAATAAGAAGACTAGGCTTCTCACCCTGGAGAACCCCCAGTCTTATTCTCCCAGAGACTGACAGATTGCATCGTATGTACCTCGGATATCGAGGACTCCGTCAAGATTTTTCATTAGAAATCGTTATCTCTGCCTCGCATAGATGAAATGGTTGAGCAAACGCAAGGAAAGAATTACTTTCAGAAATGGATCTGAGATCCGAATATCACCAGTTCGAGTGTTAGGGAAGGATGTCCGAAAGACTATCTTCCGAACTCGATACGGACACTTCGAGTCCGTAGTGATACCCTTCAGATAGGACCAATACGCTTATAGTTTTCATGAACTAAATGAGTAAGTTACGCCTTTCTTACTTGGATCAGTTCGTCATTTCTCCATGTAATGACTTACTTATCTACCTTCGAAGTAAAAAGAAACCCATGGAAACATTTACTTCAGAGGAACTTCTCGCGAAGTTCTCTAGGCACGAGTTTTGAAATTGAAGAGTCGAATTTCTATGACACACTGTTAGTAATGTGGGAAGTTTTGAGTACTTTTTCAATTTGTCAAAAACTGTTGAGCATTGGTCGGCACCAAAGACGCCGACAGACATTCGCCAAATTCTAGGTCTTACAGACCTACTGTCATAGTTCGTCCATAACTCCTCATAAATTACAGAACCCCTTTCGACCTTGACCCAGCAAGGAGTGGCCCTTGACTGGGAAGTTAAACAAGAAAAGGAAACTGTGGAGATTCCAAGTGGGAGACCAAGTTCTTTAGGAAGTCTCACTATGGGAACAACTTTAATACGCTTCGTAAAGCGTGGAAAGCTAAATCCACGATAGATAGGACCTCCGAGATTCTTACCAGAATCAGTCTTGTATCTCACTAACTAGACCTACTCCGCGAACTCAGTAACATACATCCTACTCTTCGCGTCTCGATCGTGAAACCATACCTTTCCATTAGGACTCTTGTAAGTCCACTCATCGAGATCCTCGCCTTTGTATTAGAACCATAGTGACCCTCGACCGAGAGGTCAAGCGGACGAAGCAGCGCCATCGCCCGATAGTGAAGGTTCGTTGGGATTCCAACCGAGAACCCGATTTCACTTAAGTGCGCTAGAACCAATGGATTAGGAAGTTTTCTCCTCACGACACAATCATTCGTACATAATTCCTTGCCTAAATTCTAATTTCGGGACGAAATTCCCTTCAACAGGGGGATGATCTGACAACCCAAAATTTCCATTCTGAACAAACCATTTGAAGCCAATAGAAGTAGAACAGTTACAGTGAAAACTCAGATTCCGAGTCTAAGTTTGGCAGTTTTCAGGATTTCACACTTAAGGAGATATTAGGAGAGTGGATGCACTAGGGTTTTGTGCAACACTGTTATTCCAATACTCTAGGACATTAGAATTCGTTTCAGGAATAAAAATATTTTCTGCCAAAATATCTCAGGACTATAAATAGAATTTTGAACCAAATTAGTTCATTAGTTGAATTCCAATTAGAGAAAAGCCAAAATTCTCTCTCACGGATCTTCGGGTTTTTATCCCAAATTGTGAGTAACTCTTTCTAGTAGTGTTAGAAAGCTTTAAATGTGTTCATAACATAGATTACATAGCTAAATCATCTGATTTAGGAGTTTACTCCCCAAGGTGTTCTTGGGCGGTAAACTCCCGAAACCAAGCCTAGATTGTCCCCCGTGATTTGTAACTACCTTGGACTTGTATAGGAGTGTGTTAGGGACATGAAATCAACCAAGAATCACCCAAGTTTGGGAGTTCACGGCCCAATAATATCTTAGGTCGTAAACTCCAAAAAGCTTACTCAAAATGGTGCGTTTAAGGCACCTAAGGCTTAGACTTGATTTTAGACATGTACCCTAAAGTGTTTAAAGCCTAGAAAACATAAGGAATCACATGTGTTAAGGAGTTTACGGCCAAGACAAGCTCTTGGGCCGTAAACCCCTATAAAGGGGTCAAATGACACCCTAACTCCTTCCTTATGCCTAGAACCCAACATAGATCATAACCTTGAAATGTTAGAGACTTGAAAACACCATAAACACCCTCCCAAGGGAGTTTACGGCCGTAAAATCCAAGGGAATATGGTCTCTGGGCTGTAATCTCCTTAAAGGAGTTAATAGGAAGCCCAAACACTTGTTTAAACCTTGGAACAATTTACCACTTGAGTTGTAACAACTTTAAGCCTCAATTAATGACCAAATGTAGAGTTTACGGCCAGGAGTTTACTCCCCTGGGCCGTAAACTCCAAAGAATATGGTCATTAGACCTTAAACTCCCATTTGAGGTATTACACTCCTTTGTTGCAACCCATTAGCCTCCAAGCGCTTGACCAAAAGTGTTTTCCTCGCGTTAAAATGTTTATACTTGTATAATTAGTGTTTTAATCACTAATTATTTATATACATATGTTTTCATATGTAATTAGGATCATTGTGTGTGTCTAAAGTCTTCACTTGACACCAAGCACTTGTCCGATCCTTCCTTACGATAACAGTCCGTTCAATTCCAGTCACTTACTGCAGGTGAGTTCATACCCCTTAATTAATGTTTTAAACTGTTTTTAAATGTTTTATGGGGGGGGGGGGGTACAAGTAGAATTATGCTAATTATTATATCAATCACATTTGATTAATATGCAGCATTCAAATGATTTACTACACATTAGCCGTTTTACCAAACAGTTTCCTTCAAGTGATTTTTTATAAACATTTTATAGGTTATAAACTCCTTATTACACTGTACATTTTACTCTGTATATTACATTTCAAACTTATTTACAATTTTGTTTCAAACAAATGTTCTTTATACTAAACTGTTTTATCAAACCCATGCCTTCAAAACCATTTTATAGATCGACATCAAGTCGGTCTTTTCTTAGAAAATATTTATGTTCAAAGGTTTTACAAATCTTATTTTATGATTTTATATTACAAATTACAAACATTTTTATACTTACAGTTCATTTACATTTTCCATACTTACAGTTCATAAACTTACAAATTCTTACATACAAATTAAGACACTAAAATACTTATGATCTCACCAGCTTCAAAGCTGATACTCGCTTTCAAAATTACGTGTATCCTCAAGTCATCATAGACAGGTACCGATGCAAGGAGAAAGGAAGATGGAGCTTGTTCAAAACTCATCTTTCATTTTGATTTATGCTTTAGTGTTTATCAAAATTTGACAGAACACACTCGTATAATAATTCTATTATTAATGCAATGGATGATGTTGTTGCTTGTTTACTACTTTACATTGTTTTGATATTGTACATGACGTCCTCCGCCCCAGAACGTTTCCACCGTTCTTGGTTTTGGGGTGTGACACAAGTCAAATATACATTTTTATGAAAACCAATCACATGTGATTTACTACCCGTAGTTCAAATCACATGTGATTTATCACTATGCTTTATAAAAGAACTTTACGTTTTCAAAACTACCTTGGAAAAATAAACTATTTTCTAAATGCTTTCTTTGGTCAAGATTTTTATTAAATTACTTTTCTTATAAAATGTATCTACACTAATATATTTATATAAGTAAGACTTGAAGGACTTAGGACCGATAGCTCGCCTTATTTCCTGTTCTTGTTTGATGTGGACTTAAGGTATTTGTTATCCGTCCAACTGTCGTTGATTTCTTAGTTATATATCATGTATATTGGTGTTATATACGAGCATTTTCGTCTCATTCGATGCCTATATTACTTAATTGCCAAGAACCATACACACTAAGTTAACTATAATAGGTATAGTTAAGGTTACTACTACTCGTTACCGCTACTACTATACATACTATAATTCATACTATTACAAAACGATACACGAATAAGAGAACACACTAAGAACTACATAAAAGACTACTACACTATATTACAAGAGAAAGCACTAACCCGGAAGATAACACACTAACTCTCTACAAGATACTCTACGCGCTACATATTGTGACCAGAGCTTTCCGGAAGGAAGGCGACGCTACATGTATAGATCTATACGGGGCAGACACTATTAGATCCCGTCTGTTAACTTCAGTCCAAGCCGAGCAGGCCTAGGGATGGCACTACTTCACTACAATATGTATGACCGGGAAGGTAATGGGATCCTCTATTACTCACACTATTGGTCACATAAAAGGAATACACTATATCCACACTAAAATACTAAGACTAAAGTCTCAGTTAATATCCCGAAGTAAAATAAGTATCTATTACTAATGGAAGTTCGCACCACTATCACTATCAACAGGCATAACTTTTCTTTTACCTACACTTCATACTGGAGATTTAGTACCACACTTTTACAACAAACAGTTTTCAATGATAAAACTTACATGCAACTTCGAGTTTTTCACTTACGATGTATTTTCTGGAAAATATAGGATTTTCTAGAGTTTTCTACTACTTATAAATGTAAATTGCAGTTTTTCACACTATATGTTCTAATACATTTTATACAAAATTCACACTAAATTCTTATGAACTCACCAGCTTTATGCTGATACTCGTTTTCAAAATCACTTGTATCCTCAGGTCAAAGATAGACAGGTACAGGTGCAACATTTTGGAGAAGATGGAGCATACAAGATCCATCTCTTATTTTTGTATTAATTTTGGTGACTATTGAAACTTTATAGAACACACTTGTAATTAAACTCACTATGTAATGAAATGGTTGTATGTTTCTTGTTTTTACTATTATGCAATTGTGATGATACTGTACATGACGTCCTCCACCCTGAAACGTATTCTGCCGTTATCGGTTTTGGGGTGTGACACAATTCTTCATGAATTCGTAAGCATCTCGGTATTTAAGTGGACGATTTTGGTGGAGTATAACCCTAAAGAGATGATGAGAGAGATGAATTATCCAGAGAGATATAATCTCTATTTTCTCTCTTTTCTTCTCTCTAAAAAGCCCACTCTTTACCTCTATGAACTAGCTCCAAAACCCATGAAATTTCCAGCAAAAAGCCCTCATTTTACTCAAGAATATTCATCATTTTAAGTTGATCTTCAAGGTAAAATCATTTTCCTTACATTTTGTTCACTTTTCTTTCAAAAATATCAAGTTTTCTTGCATTTTTCCTCTCCATAAATGCTTTTCTTTGAGATTATTGACATGCATGTCAAATTTGATGATGATGGTGGTAGGATTTCACCCAAAAACCACATGCATGTTGTTAGAAGGTGAAATCCAATGATCAAAACTTAAACCAAATCCATCAACTTGAGTTTTACAAGTTTTAAAGATCCAAAACCACATGCATTCAAGTTTTTCATTAAGAAACATCATTTTGAACAAAATAAGTTCATACATGGTCTTCAAATCATAATGCATGTGATGAACATCTAGCTTAAAGGCTTGATTATCAAAGTACATTGTTAAGAATGATTATAAATGATTTATTTATAAATTGTAACACCGAAAATTTCAAAACAATTTTTCATTTAAAAATAATCGTTTAATTCTTAAAAACACTTTTCTTAAAATCTCATTCATAATCTTATTACAAAACATAACTCCATTTTCACTTGCATAATAAACCAGGATCCTCAAAACATGACTCTTTCTCTGGTGTGTACAATCGAGCCGGTGTCGTCCCGTGATCCTGAGAGAAACCTAAAACACATAACACAAAACACTATAAGCACGAAGCTTAGTGAGTTCCCCCAAAATACCACACATAACACATATTAGCCATTCGAGGCTATAACTCTGTGGCTCCGTGGACCCTACTCTGTGAACCTTCCGGTTCTAACGCTATGAACCCTCCGGTTCTAACTCTGGGAACCTTCCGGTTGTAACTCTGTAAACATGCACAGCATAAATCACATATAAATAATGCAGTACAACACATAACATCCATAGCATACAAATACTATGTCACATAACTCTGGTTACCTACTCAAGGTAAAGTATAGTGAGAAGACTCACCTAGCAAGCAAGAAGCAGATATCCTCACGCTTGCATCTCGAACTCGCCACCATCTATCACATAAGGCAAATGCTCTCATGAACATAACTCTCGAGACTAGACTCAATCCTCTCTTGGCACCCTATTAAGGGTAAAAGACCATTTTACCCCCTTCTTGGCCCAAAGGCCACATTGCTGACCAAACCCTAAAAGTCAAAAAAAGTCAACGGTCAAACTTTGACCCAACTCGTCGAGTGCACTCCGGTGACTCGGCGAGTACACACATTCCACTAACTCTTTGTCCCGCTTGGTACGTTGAGTCCCTCCCTATGCTCGACGAGTCACACCAGGCATGAATCGCGGGGCCACCCCGACTCAACTCGCCAAGTCCTAAGAACAACTCGGCGAGTACCGCCTTGAACTCCAGTCCTCTAATCCCTTTCTGACTCACTGAGTTATCCCTCAACTCGGTAAGTCCACTCACTGAGTGATTTACGTGAAACCTAACTCTACTCGCCGAGTCTCAAGAACAACTCGACGAGTTCATGCCATGCACAAACTCTAATGTCCTCCTGAGGTCAGATATGTGCCCCTAAGCCTTAGATCTGGCCTTCCCAAGCATGAATGTCACGTAAAGTCCGAATCTTGATGCTTATATACCAACAACAAGGCATCAAATGGTGATTTAGCCCCCAAAATGACAACCTTAGTCCAATAACCCCAAAATGACTCATAAAGCTCCAAGGGTTAAGGTATCTGGACCTCTTTGAGTCCAAATCCAAGGCACAAACTCGAGGAGGGACCAATTGCTCCACATAACCACCCTCAAAGGGGTTAGAAAACCCTATCTCTAAGGATCAACATCAAAACTGAAGAAGGTTAGAACTATTACCTCAAAAATGAAATCTTTAAACTCTGGAACTGCTAGAATCGCACCTCCTCTTGCTCTTTGTCACCTTCTTCTTGCTAAACCAAAGATACAAGGATCAAATGTGACTTCTCCTTCCACTCAAACGATTTGGACCACTTAGGGTTCTCTCAAGGGACTGGTAGCCGCAATGGGAGGCTATAAGTTCCCTTAAATAGGCCCCAACCCCCGAGGGATTAGGGATTCATTAAACAGCGTGGACTCGGTGAGTCCACGAATGGGCTCGTCGAGTCCGGATGTGACCTGGATGAAAATCCGCGACCCTACTCGGCGAGTCTAAGCTCTAACTCGCCGAGTTCTTCCACAAACTCCACAAATAATTGAGTAAAATAATATACCTGGGAATCCGGATGTTATAATTCTCCCCCACTAGAATCAGACTTCGCCCTCGAAGTCTCACTCTACAATTAACTCCAGATGCTGCTCATGCATCTCCCGCTCCGGCTCCCAAGTAAGCTCTGACCCCTTCCGATGCTGCCACTGGACCTGCACCAGAGGCACTTCCTTGTTCCTCAGAACCTTCATCTTCCGATCCCTAATTGTCACCGGCCTCTCAACGTAGTTCAGGCCCACATCCACCTGAATATCCTTTAATGGCTCCACTGCCGACTCGTCGGCTATACACTTTCTCAGCTGCGACACGTGGAATGTGTCATGAATCTAACCTAACTCTGCAGGTAGCTCCAAACGGTAGGCTACCCTGCCTACTCTCGCAATCTCCCTGAAAGGACCAATACATCGGGGCCCCAGCTTGCCTCTCTTCCTAAATCGGATCACTCGTTTCCAAGGAGAGATCTTTAGGAGCACGAAGTCACCGACCAAAAATTTGAGCTCGGACCAGCGCCTGTCCGCATAACTCTTCTGGCGACTCTGAGCGGTCAACAACCTCTGCCTGACCTGCTGTATCTGCTCTGACGTCTGAAGCACGATCTCTGTACTTCCCATCACACGTTGCCCTACCTCTCCCCAGCAAATGGGGTCCGATACCTCCTTCCCTATAACAGCTCAAAGGGTGGCATACTGATGCACTAATGATGGCTGTTGTTGTAGGAAAACTCCGCCAAGGGCAAATACGGGCCACAAACTCTAGCTCATTTCTCATATTCATCTTCGATACCGAGCACCAGGTCAATTTTTGGCCCCACAGCTGAACCTCGAAAGGTCACACATAACATGATCCAAAATATCTCACTAACTTCCTCCCCGTGACCATTATCATGGCCCAGTGACACGCAAGTCACGAAATTCTCTTCTCCTCATAAAAAAATACAATCCAATCGAAGATCGACTCAGGTCTAACCTCTGGCGTCTGTTGCGCATATTCTCCCGCGCGCCTTGCTGACCCTCCCGACAGAGACGGAGACCCCAATCTCGCCCCGATTTAACCACTAGGCTCCATAAACTCAACACTAGGGCTACTCAAGCCTAAAACTCTTATGCATCATGCACTTATCGTAGAACACTCCATCATCACACTCTTTTGCCGTCTAGTGGGTACTATGGCTTCCCGCAACATTACGACAGCCTCTGACTAGTGAGTACTATGGCTCCCCGTAGTACCACAACGCCAACTAACTAGTGAGTACTACGGCTCCTCGTAGTACCACGACTCCCTCCCTCTGACTTGTGAGTACTACGGCTCCCCGTAGCATCACAACACCCTCTAACTGGTGAATACTACGGCTCCCCATAGTATCACGACTCTCTCTGGCTTGTGAGTACTACGGCTCCCCGTAGCATCACAACACCCTCTGACTGGTGAATACTACGACTCCCTGTAGCTTCACCCTATACTCTCATTCTCATTACAACGCCACACTATGTTCACTAACTCATGCACCGAAGACTATCATAGATAGTTACACACACACTTGCCCCGATATGCATTACAGACTCTGGTGGCAACCGCCATAACACAGAACCTACCTCTGCGAAGATCCACTTCCTTAAATAATCCCTCTTGATGACAATACATGAAGGGCTCCCACTGGAACCGTAGATACATGATACATCACTAGTCGTCTTAAACCCAAGACTCTAAATAACTCCGAAATCGGGGCGCTATACGTGGAAACCACGGAACACCATAACAGAGCATCACAATGTCCTGCCTCTACCACTGATTCCCTTACTCTTAGCACCATACACATACAACAATACATTTCCTCTGAATCCCATAAATAATTTCCTATTTCACTCAATGCGCAACTTTAGTGCATCCAAACACTCAATTGGAATACAAGGAAGGCGCTAACTCTTTAGAACATACTAATGATCCTCCGAAACCCTTTCCACTACTACTCAAAATCCAAGCAAGAATACACATCCCAGCCCGGGAGTTGGCTACTCGACAATCTTCTACCCATATTTCAACCCAGAAGTTCTCAACTGCCCATACCATCATTACGAGCCTCCCACTTGAAACAACTCTGACCACCACCAGATTCATGACCATTGACCACCCGCCGTGGAGACACCCATCCTTCACTCAGACATATACCACATGCATTATCTCGCCCTGCACCTTTCCTTGATCACCAATGACCCTGATCTCATGAATTCAAGCCGCAGGTTTCTGTATCCAACCCTAACCGCTCTTGCACAAATCTCTGGTTCTCTCAATAAACCACCCGGTTCTCCCCCACTTAGGGTTCGAACTATCACTATCTGACACATCAACAATCTCACAAACTATTTTCACCAGCAAAATCGCACCTGCCCCTGGAAAGTGCTACGCAACGCCCGATAATCCCCTTTAAGGAAATCAATCGATCTCATATACTCTGAACCTCAGATGAAATCCTCAAGAACTTCTCGTCACGACTGCCTCTAGTCGTTCCAAGTCTCGTACCAATCCAATACCAAACAACTCAACTGTCCAATAACATCACTGACTCATAGACTGAACCACGAAATCATCATACTCCCCCACCTCGACTCATCAACCAACATTCCAACACATGGATCATCCCAAGAATAGGGAACCACTCCCATATTCAATACCCAACATAGATAGAAAAACCACTGCACTGATAAACTCGACTGGACTCCCCACTGATACCTCTACAATACGCCTTACTATACTCAAATAGGTGTAACGTGGTCCTTGACTATCTCAGTCCCAACTGACTATCTGCTCATGGTAAATCACTGCCTTGCGACACACATGCTACCTGATACTCTGATGGAAAATCATCATCAATGACAACCTGCAGGGTTTACCCCCAAACACAAAACTTAAACATCATTCCTCTCATGTTTCGCACACGAACATAAATAGCACCACCCAGGTCTGACATCTCCTCTATCGACTGATTGCTCAACTCAGACCGAAATTCTCCCCTCCCTCTGACTCCTTACCAAAATACTCTGAAAGGCTCTCGACCTCCCTCTCAAGGGACGCCTCTTCGAACTCAATCATGGCCCACATGCCTAAAACCCATAGCGTCCAATCTCTACCTCATCAATCATGACCGGATAACCGGAGAACCACAACCATCATTCACTACGAACCATGGTACTCATCCCATGACATATCTTCTCAATATGCTCCGGTGTATGGTACCCGAACCATAGCATCACTCCTCCATCTGATCTGATGTATGATACTCGAACCTTAGCATCACTCCTCCATCCGCTCTGATGTATGGTACTTGACCATAACATAACTCGTCAATCCGCTCCGATGTATGGTACTCGAACCATAACATCACTCCTCAATCCGCTCATTAGAACCTTCAGAATACTCCCTGTATCAACTATGGGTCCTCTTCTTTCAGTAGTACGGGCCCATACTACTTGCCACATCTACCCATACTTTCCACACAGACTATCCCGGAGCTCCTAAGTAGCTGCTCGACCTTCTCGTTCACCGATCCCGTCACGCGTGCTCGCTCCCCAGCGAAATTCTCTACTCTGCCAGCGCACTCATCTGGCTAAGGTTATTCCCTAGGCTCTTCCTAGATTCTCACACTTCTCTACCATCAGCTGCTGAAGAGCTCCTAATGATGCCAGCCATCTACCTCCTGAATATCGTCATATTCGCTTGGTAGCTGACTCCCATCATCGAGATTTCCACAAAGCACGAAGCAAGCAGCATTCAAGCATCGAAGAATACATAAGACTCACTTTGGGTGATAACTCTGCTTGCTCTGCTCATCCTCAAAAGTACCACCAAACACTGCAATTCTTCCCCTCGCGGGTTCTAACTATTCTTTCGCTAAGTACCACGGTACTCATCTACGCATCTCCCCTAGATTACTCCTCTACTCAAATCCCCTAAAGGATTCCAACAAAATTGTAACAGCCCGGATTTCCAGGTATCTTTATTGTTTATGATTTTGGTGTTTTGAGAGGGGACTCGGCGAGTTGGAGCTCAGACTCGCCGAGTAGGGACGCGATTCTGGACGCGGGATTCGCCTGGACTCGGCGAGTCCAGGATATGGACTCAGCAAGTCCGCGCTGTTTAATGAAACCCTAATTTCTCGGGTTTGGGACCTATTTAAAGGGCCTTATGGCCATCATTTGTACCCAGCAGTCCATAGAGAGAAACCCTAGAGTGCTTTAGCGATTTGAGAGAGAAAGGAAGCATTTCTTGACCTTTGTGTGTTGTTTAGCAAAGAAGAGGGAGGTTCTAGCCAAGAGGAAGCAAAGGAGGTTGCTATTCTGTGGATTTGAAGCTTAGATCATCAATCTAAAGGTATGATTTCGGCTCATCTTCTGTTTTGTGAAGTATATTTGGATTTAGGGTTTCTTGTGGCCTTTGTTGGGTTGATTTGATGGCCAAATAGTCCCTTGCTAGTGATGAGGCTTTGGATCTGGATCCATAGAGGTCCAGAGAGCCTCATTCATCAAGCTTTATGAAGAACAATGGAGGTTATGACCTTGAGTTGTGATATTTGTTGATAATTCTTCATATATGGATATATAGAGGTTGTATGTACACCAAGTTTGGGGCTTTACGTGGTGAATCAGCCTAGGAAGGCCAGATCTATGAATTGATGGAACAGATCTGACCTTAGAAGCGAGTTTGAGTGATTGCATGGCATGGACTCGCCGAGTCCGATGAGCAGACTCGGCGAGTAGCTTGAAGATTGCCTTGGATCGGCCAGTGAGTGGTCCAGTCGAGTCATGGGTTGACTCAGTGGGTCAGGGCGAGTTAGGGAAGGGTGGTCAAGTGGACTGAGTCGAGCTGGGACTCGCCGAGTTGTTCTTGAGACTCGGCGAGTTGGGTCGGGGTGGCCCCGCGATTCTTCTAGGTGGAACTCGTCGAGTCAGGGGGAGTACTCGACGTGTAAGAAGGGAATCCTAGAGAGTTGGTGAAAACGTCTAGACTCGCCGAGTTGCCCTTGTGCACTCGCCGAGTCCGGTCAAAGTTGACCGTTGACCAGAGTTGACCTGTGTTGACTTATTAGGGATAGTCAACCTTAGAGATAAAAAGTGTTAATTAGAGACATATGATGTTATAGGAGGATTATAGCTCGGAGGATCGGGCACGAGGGATTTCAGGATTTGTGAGTCATCGAGATACGCGAGGTGAGTCTTCTCACTATACTTTACCTTGAGTAGGTAACCAGAGTTATGTGACAGAGTATTGTATGTTATGTATGCTATATGTTGTACTGCATTATTTCTATGTGATTATGTTGTGCATGTTTACAGAGTTGGAACCGGAAGGTTCCTAGAGTTAGAACCTGAGGGTTCACAGAGTTTGGGTGCACGGACCCATAGAGTTATAGCCTCGAGTGGCTAATATGTGTTTTATGTGTGGTATTTTGGGGAACTCACTAAGCTTTGTGCTTACAGTGTTAGTGTTGTTGTTTCAGGTACTAGCGATGACCATGGGAAGGCGCCGGCTTGATCCGTACACACGCATGGGATTTTGTTATACTTGTGATCTTGGGATTTTGTATAATGTGAATTGAGATTTAAACTTGATGCTTTTATGAAAAGTTAATGGGAAATGTTTTTATAAATTGTGAAAAATTATTTTTGAGATTTACGGTGTTACAAGTTGGTATCAGAGCCTTGGTTTGAGGGATTCGAGTACACCTTCGGGCGTATTTGAACTCAAACTGAGGATTTGAGATGTATTTTCAAAAGAGTAAAAGAATTTTGAAAAACACAGAGCAAGAGATGTGTGTACGATCAGTCAACGCCCGAACGGTGATTTCCCAAAATACCTTATATTATGTGATATTGATATTGATATGATGTATCTGCATGCTAGAGTAGGCTAGGTATTGCTATTAGGACTAGAGTGGCCTGATTTGTGATGCCTTAGCCTAGGGAGAGGTGAGCTGCTATGAGATGCTTGAGAGTGAGTAGGTAGCAGCGAGGGGCTTATGAGAGATCTATTAGAGAGTGGTCTATGCATGATAGAGTACTTGGGATTTGGGATCCGAAGAGGAGGACTTGGGGTGTATTCTGGTGCGGTGCGAACAATAGTATTGGGCCCGTACTACTAAAAGCACCGGAGCGGTGTGCAGCCCAAGTAAGAATCTTTGGACTACCAAGAATCAAGGAGGAAAGATTTGTCGAGTGTGAGTATGCTCGTGTGGATTCTGATTTTCTTATGTTGTATTTCAGAGGTAGATCATGGTGAGGACACGTTTGATGCCCGAGAGCAGTGGTACCAGTGAGGAGGAGATCCGCCGGATCATCCAGGAGGAGGTGGCTGCGGCCATCAGGGCAGAGATACCGGAGATGTTTGGGTCTATAAAGACCACACTGATTGAGACGTTTGATGAGCGTTATGCCGCTCTTTCTGAGGCTGCGGCTGCAGTGGCTACCGCAGCGATTGCTGCTGCGAGGCCGCAAGGTGGTGATGCGTTGCTATTCCGCGAGTTCAGCAACACGAAACCACTAGAGTTTGATGGGACTCAGGATCCGGTGGCAGCTATGAGGTGGATATCTTATATTGAGGGGTGTTTCTTCACTTGCTCATCTCCTGAGCATTTGAAGGTTCGGTTCGCGCTGAACCAGCTTCGCTTGGGAGCGAAGGACTGGTGGAAGTTTGTGACGGCGCATTATACGCCTGCTGAGCTTGCGGCAGTGACCTGGGAGAGGTTCACTGTCATGTTCCGAGATGAGTACGTTCCCCAGGTGGAGAGGGAACATTTGGCACAAGAGTTTTTGACCCTCAAGCAGGGTACTGAGTCAGTTACAGCGATCACGAGGATGTTCCATGAGAGGGCGATGTTCTGCCCTGAGCACGTGTCTACTGAGCAGGCACGTATGAGCCGCTACTTGAGCATTTTGAGGCGGGATATTCGGGAGTTCGCTGCGAACTCCTCGTACAGGACATTTGCTGAGCTTCAGGCAAATGCCCGGAAGAGGGAGATTGAGCTTGAGACTCAGGCCAGGGAGGAGGCGGAGTCTCAGGGGAGGGATCGGCGACCGGCACAGTCTCAGCCGGCAGCCAAGCGGGCCGAGCCCGCTGATCCCAAACCAGGGAGCCAGAAGGGCCGCACTTGCGGGAAGTGCGGCAAGGGTCATGATGGATTCTGCCGAGCGGGATCTTGCTACAAATTTGGCAAGGAGGGGCATATGGCCAAGGACTGCCCCAAGGGGTTTGCAGTGTGTTTTCACTGCAACCAGACCGTACACCGGAAGGCCGAGTGTCCGCAGCTGCGCGGAGCATCTCAGGGATCTGCTCCTGCCACCATCAGAGCTACAGAGAGTCGGCCTGTGAAGGTCGAAGCGCCGAGAGCTCGAGGGAGAGCTTTCCAACTGACTGCAGAGGAGGTCCGTGTTGTGCCCGATGTTGTGGCTGGTATGTTTCCTTTCATGTATTTATTTTGATGTTGAGATATTATGCTTATATTATGTTATGCGTAGGTACTTTTCTTGTGAACTCTGTACCTGCTTTAGTGTTATTTGACTCGGGTGCGAGTCGGTCTTTTGTATCTTTGGCCTTTAGTCAGCATATCAGTGTTAGCCGTGAGGCATTGAGTCGGCCTCTGAGAGTTTCCATAGCTGACGATAGAGTGATTTGTGCCACGGAGGTTCTCCGGGGATGTGTATTAGAGATTTTCGGGGTTGAGTTTCCGATTGATCTGATTCCTATTGCGATGGGTGATGTCTGTGTCATTGTGGGCATGGACTGGTTGAGCCGATTCGGCGCGGTTATCGACTGTGAGCGTCAGCTGATGACCATACGAAACCCTAGCGAGGGAGTTCTTTCAGTGTACGGCGAGGGTACACGTTCAGGATCAGCTTTTTGTTCGGCCGCTAGGGCGAGGCAGTGTCTACAGCAGGGCTGTAAGGGTTTTGTGGCGTACATGATGGATACGCGGGTGGCTTCCGAGAGACCGAGTTCAGTTGAGGAGGTTCCGGTGGTGCGTGAGTTTCCAGATGTTTTTCCCGAGGAGTTACCGGGTGTGCCTCTTGTGAGGCAAGTGGAGTTCAGTATTGATTTGGTTTCGGGGGCCGCGCCTATCGCTAAGGTGCCTTATCGTCTTGCATCTCCAGAGATGCAAGAGTTATCCTCGCAGCTTCAGGAGCTGCTAGGGAAGGGGTTTATTCGGCCGAGCAGCTCACCATGGGGAGCGCCTATCCTGTTCGTCAGGAAGAAGGATGGTTCACACCGGATGTGCATTGACTACCGGGAGTTGAACAAGCCGACGGTCAAGAACCGTTACCCGTTATCGAGGATCGACGATTTATTCGATCAGTTGCAGGGAGCATCTTGGTTCTCCAAGATAGATTTGAGGTCGGGATATCATCAGGTGAGAGTGCGGGATGAGGACGTCCAGAAGACAACGTTCAGGACGCGATATGGGCATTATGAGTTTGTGGTGATGCCTTTTGGGCTCACCAATGCCCCGGCTGTGTTCATGGATCTCATGAACAGGGTATGCAGGCCGATGTTGGATCGGTCGGTGATTGTATTTATCGATGACATTCTGGTATATTCGAGATCTAGAGAGCAGCATGAGGAGCATTTGAGGGAGGTCCTTGGGGTTTTGAGATCGGAGAAGCTTTATGCAAAGTTCTCCAAGTGTGATTTCTGGTTGCGGGAGGTCCAATTCCTTGGACATCTTGTTAACCAGGAAGGGATTCTGGTCGATCCGGCCAAGGTTGAGGCAGTGATGAAATACCTAGCTGTCTCTAGCATGAAATAATATCTCATAAAGTGAATCATAAATATCTCATAACACAAAAGTAAGGGTATTTTGGGAAATCACCGTTCGGGCTCTGGCCGATTGTACACACTGCTCATTCTCGCTTTCTCTTTGAACTCTTATTCGCTTTAGAAAATTATTTCTTTGAAAACTTTTCTTACTTCCTCAGTTTGAGTCCAGATTTACCCGAAGGTGCATCCGAATCCCTCAAACCAAGGCTCTAATACCAACTTGTAACACCGTAAATTTCAAAACAATTTTTCATTTAAAAATAATCGTTTAATTCTTAAAAACACTTTTCTTAAAATCTCATTCATAATCGAATTACAAAACATAACTCCATTTTCACTTGCATAATAAACCAGGATCCTCAAAACATGACTCTTTCTCTGGTGTGTACAATCGAGCCGGTGCCGTCCCGTGATCCTGAGAGAAACTTGAAACACATAACACAAAACACTGTAAGCATGAAGCTTAATGAGTTCTTCCAAAATACCACACATAACATATATTAGCCACTCGAGGCTATAACTCTGTGGCTCCGTGGACCCTACTCTGTGAACCTTCCGGTTCTAACTTTGTGAACCCTCCGGTTCTAACTCTGTAAACATGCACAGCATAAATCACATATAAATAATGCAGTACAACACATAACATACATAGCATACAAATACTCTGTCACATAACTCTGGTTACCTACTCAAGGTAAAGTATAGTGAGAAGACTCACCTGGCAAGCAGGAAGCAGATATCCTCACGCTTGCATCTCGAACTCGCCACCATCTATCACATAAGGCAAATGCTCTCATGAACATAACTCTCAAGACTAGACTCAATCCTCTCTTGGCACCCTCTTAAAGGTAAAAGACCATTTTACCCCCTTCTTGGCCCAAAGGCCACATTGCTGACCAAACCCTAAAAGTCAATAAAAGTCAACAGTCAAACTTTGACCCAACTCGCCGAGTGCACTCCGGTGACTCGGCGAGTACACACATGTCCACTAACTCTTTTGTAACATCTGGAATTTTAGGTATTATATTTATTCATTTTATTTTGAGAACTCGAGGAGTTGGTGCGAAGACTCGCCGAGTAGAGACGCGATTTCTCACCCGGATTAATGACCGGACTCGATGAGTCACATTGGTGGACTCGGCAAGTCTGCGCTGTTTAATGAAACCCTAATTTCTCGGGTTTGGGGCCTATTTAAAAGGCCTTATGGCCGTCATTTGTGCTCACCAGTCCCCAGAGTGAAACCCTAGTGAGCTTGAGCGTTTGGAGTGAGATAAGGAGCCATTGTTGACCTTGGAGGTGTTATCTAGCAAGGGAGAGGAAGCAATAGCCAAGGGGAAACAAGAGGATCAACTTCCTGAAGATCTGAGGTCCAGAACATCACGTTTGAGGTACTATTTTCGAACCATTCTCTGTTATGGTGATGCTCATGTTGATTTAGGGCTTATTGATCCCTTTTGTGGCTAAATCTAGTGCTTCCTTGGTCCCTTACGCGAGTTAGGTTCTGGATCTGGACCCTTGGAGGTCCAGAGTGTCCCTTTGTCCAAGATTTTTATGAATCCATGGAGGTTTTGGATTGGGGTCTTTGTGCTTGAGGTCAAAACACCATTTATGAGCCATTAGGTGTGTTATGAGCGCCAAGACATGAACTTTACGTGATGAATAAGCTTGGAAGGACTGGATCTATGAGTTAGTGAAGCAGATTTGACCTCAGAAGGTCGTTTGGGGTTGTGCATGGACTGCACTCGCTGAGTCCATTTCCAGACTCGACGAGTTGGTGCGGGTTGTTCAGTGATTTCGAACCAGGGTTTGAGTAACCGATTCGGGTGAGTCGGAAGGCACTCAGAGGAATCGGGTCCCCGTAGAGACTCGGCGAGTCCACGCCAAACTCGGCGAGTTGAGTTGACCGTTGACCATTGACCAATGTTGACTTGGTAGGGTTAGTCAACCTTAGTTGGGAAAGTGTTAATTAGAGATGTATTGTGTTATAGGAGGACTATAGCTCGGGAGATCGAGCACTAGTGATTTCAGGGATTTACGAGTTATCGAGATACGCGAGGTAAGTCTTCTCACTATACTTTACCTTGAGTAGGTAATCAGAGTTATGTGACAGAGTATTTGTATGCTATATGTATGTTATGTGTTGTATTGCATTATTCTATGTGATTTATGTTGTGCATGTTTATAGAGTTGGAACCGGAAGGTTCACAGAGTTAGAACCAGAGGGTTCACATATTAGGGTCCACGGACCCACAGAGTTATAGCCTCGAGTGACTAATATGTGCTATGTGTGGTATTTTGGGGAACTCACTAAGCTTTGTGCTTACAGTGTTTGGTGCTATTTGTTCGGGAAGGCGCCGGCCTGATCAGTACACACACGGGATTTTTATGTTATGAGATCTTGGGATTTTTATATGTTATGGATTTGAGTTTCAGACACTGATGTTTTTATGAATACTAAATGAATTATGTTTTTATAAAATGTGAAAAATTGTTTTGAAATTTACGGTGTTACAAGTTGGTATCAGAGCTTTGGTTTGAGGGATTCGAGTACACCTTCGGGCGTACTTGAACTCAAACTGAGGATTTGACAAATATTTTCAAAAAGAGTAAAAGATTTTTGGAAAACGCAGAGCAGAGTCGTGTGTACGATCAGTCCGCGCCCGAACGGTGATTTCCCAAGATACCCTCATATTATGTGTTATGATATTGATATGATGTATTCCCATGCTAGAGTAGGCTAGGTACTCCTATTAGGACTAGAGTGGCCTGATTTGTGATGCCTTAGCCTAAGGAGAGGTGAGCTGCTATGAGATACTTGAGAGTGAGTAGGTAGCAGCGAGGAGCTTATGAGAGATCTGTTAGAGAGTGGATTATGCACAATAGAGTACTTGGAACTTGGGTTCCGAAGAGGAGGACTTGGGGTGTATTATGATATGGTGCGGACAGTAGTATTGGGCCCGTACTACTGAAAGCACCAGGGCGGTGTACAACCCAAGTAAGAATCTTTGGAATGCCAAGGATCAAAGAGGGATGAGTTGTCGAGTGTGAGTATGATCGAATGGATTCTAATTTATCGTATGTTGTATTTCAGAGGTAGATCATGGTGAGGACACGTCTTATGCCTGAGAGCAGTGGGGCTAGTGATGAGGAGATCCGCCGGATCATCCATGAGGAGGTGGCTGCGGCCATCAGGGCAGAGATACCAGAGATGTTCGGGTCTATTAAGACCACGTTTATTGAGACTTTCGATGAGCGTTATGCTGCCCTTTCTGAGGCTGCTGTTGCAGCGGCCACCGCAACTATTTCTGCCGCGAGGCCGCAGGGTGGTGATGCGTTGCTGTTCCGAGAGTTCAGCAACACAAAACTGCCGGAGTTTGACGGGACCCAACACCCGGTGGCGGCTATGAGATGGATTTCAGACATAGAGGGGTGTTTCTTTACTTGCTCATCTCCTGAGCATTTGAGAGTCCGGTTCGCGCTGAACCAACTTCGCTTGGGAGCGAAGGACTGGTGGAAGTTTGTGACGGCACACTTTACGCCTGCTGAGCTTGCGGCAGTGACTTGGAAGAGGTTCACTGCCATGTTCCGAGATGAGTACGTTCCCTAGGTGGAGAGGGAGCGTTTGGTCCAGGAGTTTATGACCCTCAAGCAGGGTACTGAGTCTGTTACGGTGATTACCAGGGTGTTCCACGAGAGGGCGATGTTCTGCCCTGAGCATGTGTCCACTGAGCAGGCACGTATGAGCCGATATTTGAGTATCTTAAGGACAGACATTCGGGAGTTCGTGGCGAACTCCTCATACCGGACATTTGCCGAGCTTCAGTCAAATGCCCGGAAGAGGGAGATTGAGCTAGAAACTCAGGCTAGGGAGGAGGCGGAGTCTCAGGGGAGGGATCGGTGACCGGCACAGTCCCAGCCGGCAGCCAAGCGGGCCAAGCCCGCTGATCCCAAATCAGGGAGCCAGAAGGACCGCACTTGTGGAAAGTGCGGCAACGGTCATGATGGAGTTTGTAGAGCTGGATCTTGCAACAAGTGTGGCAAGGAGGGGCATATGGCCAAGGACTGCCCCAAGGGGTTTGCAGTTTGTTTTCACTACAACCAGACCGGACACCGGAAGGCAGAGTGTCCGCAGTTGCGGGGATCAGCTCAGGGAGCACCTCAGGGATTTGCCCCTGCCGCCATCAGAGCTACCGAGAGTCGGCCAGTGAAGGCCGAGACGCCGAGGGCACGAGGGAGAGCCTTTCAGTTGACCGCGGAGGAGGTCCGCACAGCGCCCGATGTCGTAGCTGGTATGTATTCTTTCGTGTATTTATTTTGATGTTGAGATATTATGCTTATATTATGTTATGCGTAGGTACTTTTCTTGTGAATTCTGTACCTGCCCTGGTCTTATTTGACTCGGGTGTGAGTTGGTCTTTTGTATCTTTGGCTTTTAGTCAGCATATCAGTATTAGTCGTGAGGCGTTGAGTCGGCCTCTGAGAGTTTCCATAGCTGACGAGAGAGTGATATATGCCACGGAGGTGATCTGTGGGTGCGTATTCGAGATTTTCGATGTTGAGTTCGCGATTGATTTGGTTCCTATTGCGATGGGTGGTGTCTGTGTCATTGTGGGCATGGACTGGTTGAGCAGATTCGGTGCGGTTATCGACTGCGAGCGACAGCTGGTGACCATACGAGACCCCAGTGGGGGAGTTCTTACGGTGTACGGTGAGGGTACACGTTCTGGGTCAGCGTTTTGTTCAGCCGCTAGGGCGAGGCAGTGTCTACAGCAGGGCTGTAAGGGCTTTGTGGCGTATGTGATGGATACGCGGGTTGATTCAGAAAGACTGAGGTCAGTTGAGGAGGTTCTGATAGTGCGTATTTCTAGGTGGATTTCGGGTGTGCCTCCCGTGAGGCAGGTGGATTTCAGTATCGATTTGGTTCCGGGGGCCGCGCCTATTGCCAAGGTGCCTTATCGCCTTGCACCTCCAGAGATGCAAGAGTTATCCTCGCAGCTTCAGGAGCTGCTGGGAAAGGGATTTATTCGGCCGAGCAGCTCACCGTGGGGAGCGCCTATCCTTTTTGTCAAGAAGAAGGATGGTTCACACCGGATGTGTATTGATTACCGGGAGTTGAACAAGCTGACGGTCAAGAACCGTTACCCGTTGCCAAGGATCGACGATTTGTTCGATCAGTTGCAGGGAGCATCTTGGTTCTCCAAGATCGATTTGAGGTCTGGATATCATCAGATGAAGGTGCGAGATGAGGACATCCAGAAGACAACGTTCAGGACGCGATATGGGCATTATGATTTTGTGGTGATGCCTTTCGGGCTCACTAATGCCCCGGCAGTGTTCATGGATCTCATGAACCGAGTGTGCAGGCCGATGTTGGATTGGTCGGTGATTGAATTCATCGATGACATTTTGGTATATTCGAGATCTAGAGAGCAGCATGAGGAGCATCTGAGGGAGATCCTTGGAGTTCTGAGATCGAAGAGGCTTTATGCCAAATTCTCCAAGTGTGATTTCTGGTTGCGAGAGGTCCAGTTCCAAGGGCATCTCGTTAACCAGAAAGGGATATTGGTCGACCCGGCCAAAGTTGAGGCAGTGATGAGTTGGGAGGTGCCGAGGTCACCCTCCGAGATCAGGAGTTTCTTAGGGTTGGCAGGTTATTATCGGATATTTATCAGGGATTTCTCTAAGATCGCAATGCCACTCACCAGGTTGAACCGGAAGGGTGTCGCTTTTTCATGGGGCCCCGAGCAGCAGGCCTCCTTTGAGACGCTTCGCCAAAGGTTATGCGAAGCCCCGGTGTTAGCCCTCCCGGAGGGGATGGAGTACTTTGTGGTATACTGTGATGCGTTGATCTTGTGTCACACCCCAAAACCGGAACGGCGGAAACGTTCTGGGGTGGATGACGTCATGTCAAGTATCACAACACATGCATTATAGTAATCAAAGTACAACAAAACATTTCATTAATAGTAATAGTTTTACATGGTTACATTAATACATCAAAGTAATACAAGTAATAGAATAGATACAACATAATGCTAAGCTATCTTCATCAACTGCTCCGGGGATGTACCTGTCTAATGCTAACCTGAGAATACAAGTTATTTGAAAAGCGAGTATCAGCATTTTTACAAATGCCGGTGAGTTCATAAGCATTTAGTGACATTTCATTCAAATAACTTAATAAAGTAATAGTTTAAGAGATTTCAGTGTATTAGAGTCCTTCCCAGAAAATCCTATATTTTCTTTAAATAAAGCAGCCTTCTAACAAGACTGGCAGTGATGTGTGGTAAAAAGTAGTTTTCCCTAAGTTGTTATCATTATCAAAATACTGAATTTGTTTATTGTGGAAAGCAAACGACATCAGGGAATATCATATGCCTCAGCAGTGAGGACTGCTGACTAAGGCAAGGAACCGTAGACTCCAGGAAAGTATCAAACGAACGACACGCCTGGTTCAGTCTAACAAGTGAAGACACAGACCCCAGAAGGTACCAAATGCAAGGTACAACTAGTAAGGTCCAATACAATGAATACAGACCACAGACAATATCAAATGAAAGATACGTCTGGCGAGGTCTAAAATAGTGAACACAGTGAATACAGTGAATTCTGCGAATACAGTGGATATAGACCCCAGACAGCATCAGATGAAGGATACGTCTTGTAAGGTCAAAACAGTGTGACTCTGAAAATGAATTACCAGCATACATTGTAAAATAGCTGGCGAAATACCGTTACCATAAAGCCATGAATTATAAGGTAACCCGGGATACTCGTAACCATACTAACCGACACTAGAGTACCAGACGCCCTACAAGCGTCTATATAATGTGACATTTGTCACCCCTTGGCTTGGTGAGCCGTGGACTGTAGCTAGCAGTCAGGGTGCGGGGGTGTCAATCCCGTATAGATCTATACACACAATGTCCGCTCTCCCTACAGGAGACTCTGGTTACCAACTAGACGACGGAGGAGGTCGTGTCCCGAAGATGCATCCCAAATAGTGGGTAATGACTTCCAAACAGTGGGTAGTGGGTTTCTAATGTAAGTGCTGACCTAGAGGTAGAGACTCTTAACTGAATTGACTGAAGAAAACTCGTATGTCTATGCTCGTGTACATAATATATAACTAATGAATCGAACGACTTTCAGATGGACATCCGATCCCACCAGACCACATCTCAACGAAGAAAAGGAAATAGGGCGGACAAGCCTTCCTAAGTCCTTCAATCATTATTTATATACGTATATACAAGCATAAACATACATCTAACTACGCTTGAGTGTGTATTAAGTGGAATCATACAGTGAAGTATAAGTGCACAGTGAAATATCTGAGTCGTGAAGTATAAGCGTTCAATGGATCATCCGAGACGTGAAGTATAAGCGTACAGGGTGGGATAATCGAATCGTGAAGTATAAGTGTACCAATTATAAGTGTATTACGAAGCAGAGATGACAATAAGTGAAGTAAGAACGTCTATCAAGTATAAGAGGCTACAAGTATAAGCAATATAGAGACAAAATCCGGTATAAGCGTATCGCGAAGTGAAAGCATTATCGAGTAGGAATTTAAAATAAGTAAAAGTGAAGCAGCAGTAACTAACAAGCGAAAGCATTCATGAAAACCTTGGAAAACCTTATTATTCAGGAAAATCGCATTTGTATCCTTTGATAAAATAAGTGTGAAAGCCTTTAGAAATCTTTGGGAATCTTTTATAAATCAGTTTGAAAATGGATCTTTGATAAGCAATTAAAGTAAGAACTTGAACAAGTGAAAAACTCTTTTTGAAAGCCATTTATAGTGTCCTACTCGGTAAAACATTATACAGTGGTAAAATCTTGTGCATGCGGGTTATCAATCACATGTGATTGATATGATAATTGGCATGTTTAACTTGTATTCTCCCCTATAAAACATGTAAAAACATTTAAAAGGTTCATTCAGGGGTATGAACTCACCTGGTGTAAGTAGTTCTGACGAAGATACCGTTTGGGCGTTCAGTGTCACGCAAGGACTCGAACTCACACAATGAGCTATTTAACATATGATAACATATGTTCACACACAATTAGCATATATAATACTAATTAAACACATATACGTGCTCACAAGAGCGGAAAACACTTTGGCTAAGTGTTTGGGGTGTCCCGGGTAGCGTTTAAGGGTGTGTATGACTAGGGAATGGATTTTACCTTCCAAGAATAAACCCTTATCAACTAGTTTACGGCCCAGGGACCTCTCACCATGAGTTTACGGCCGTAAACTCATGGTGATGAGTTCTAGGGTGTTTAAGGCTTCTACTAGCATCATGGAATTATTCTAAGCACTTTTCCCAAAAGGCATGAATGGGTTTGAGGCTTCTAAGGGCTTTATAATGGAGTTTACGGCCTAGGAACAACTCCTAAAGGAGTTTACGGCCGTAAACTCTAAATCATTGATTTAAGTGAAGTTTTAAGCCCCTATTACCTTTCTAGCAATTTCTAATGAAGTGTGATGTTATTTTGGGGGTTTAAATCTAACATTTGGATGAGTTTTGGGGAGTTTACGGCCTAGGTACTTGCTTGGGCCGTAAACTCCAAGTCACCCCATATTTCCATGTGTTTAAGCCCTTAAATCCTTCCTAGCATTTTATAGAAATAGCCTATGGTCATTTGGGGGGCAAAAACCACATTATGGGCATGTTTTGGGGAGTTTACGGCCTTGGTATAGACCTGGGCTATAAACTCCTTTTTATCCTTCATTTTTATGTGTTTAAGTGATCTAAAGCCAAAGAACTAAGCCCTTAATTTATATGCTAAGCCCTAGTGTGGTTTGGGAGTGTTTTTGGAGGCATTTTAACTAGGTTTTGAGGGGTTTACGGCCTAAGCTTGTGCTTGGGCCGTAAACTCACTTTTATGCCCTAAATCATTGTGTTTTGATGTTTAAACACTCCTAGGCTAGATCCCTAATTAGTTTCCAAGCTTAAGGGAAAGTTTAGAGGCATGTTTGGCACCATTAGGGTTTTTGGGCTATAATTACAGTTAGTAATGTTTAGAACAAGCTAGGGTAAGCAGACTTACAATTTGGAAGCGATTGGTTGCGGATTCGGGGCGAAAACGGGTCTAGAGAGAGAGTATAGAGAGAGAGTGTAAAAAGTCTCCAAATGGACTCCACTCACCCCTATATAGGGTTCCGGGTCGGGGCTCAGTGGAATTTTACCCGATACTGTCGTTAAATGGGGCTTTTGGTCGCACCCGATTTAGTGGTCGTAATAATAAAACTTGACATTTTCCCAATAAATGGAAATGTGTGTCATGTGTTTTTATTTCCTTTTATCACGACTTAACGGCATGCTAAATGTAACCCAATGGAATGTTTATTAAATTGACGCCCTCTAATTTAACGGAACTTTTATACAGTGGAATATTCCGTTAACGGTAACGGGGAAATGTAACGGGACAACCTGGGTTGTCACATCTTGGGGTTGGGAGCGATGCTGATGCAGAGAGGGCATGTGATAGCATACGCATCGAGGCAGTTGAAGCCTCATGAGACGAGGTATCCCACCCATGATCTAGAGTTGGGGGCAGTGGTGTTCACCCTCAAAATTTGGCGTCACTATCTGTATGGGGTTCGGTGTACGATATACACAGACCATAAGAGCCTGAAGTATTTGATGGATCAGCCTAACCTAAATATGCGGCAGAGGAGGTGGTTGGATGTGGTCAAGGATTATGATTGTGAGATCCTGTACCATCCGGGCAAGGCTAATGTGGTAGCCGACGCCCTGAGTCGCAGGGCGGAGAGCGCCCCATTGCGGGATGTATGTTTGCGGTTGACCGTGATGGCTCCGGTGTTGGACGCCATTCGTGGAGCACAGGCTGAGGCCGTGAGATCGGAGAACCAGAAGAAAGAGCAAGTTGTTGGATTGGTATCGGAGTTCGTTACCGATGGTCAGGGGCTTATGACATTTCAGGGGCGTATATGGGTACCGTTTGTGGGAGGGACACGTACCATTTTGATGGAAGAGGCTCATCGGTCGAAATTATCGATCCATCCTGGGGCCACTAAGATGTATTTAGATCTGAGGAGAGAGTATTGGTGGCCCTGTATGAAGAGGGATGTTGCGTGGTTTGTGGAGAGGTGCTTAACCTGCCGTAGGGTTAAGGCCGAGCACCAGAGACCGCATGGTAAGTTGCAGCCGTTGGAGGTTCCCGAATGGAAGTGGGAACAGATTACTATGGATTTTATCACCAAATTGCCAAGAACTGCTAGGGGAGTCGATGCAATTTGGGTGATTGTGGACAGGTTGACAAAGAGCGCCCACTTCCTTGCTATCAGTGAGAGTTCTTCCGCAGAGAAATTAACAGAGATGTATGTGATGGAAGTGGTATCTCGGCATGGAGTGCCGATCTTGATTGTTTCAGATCGGGATGTGTGTTTTACTTCTAGATTCTGGAAGAAGTTTCACGAGGAGTTGGGTACTAGGCTGTATTTTAGTACCGCATATCACCCCCAGACTGACGGACAGAATGAGCGGATGATTCAGACGCTCGAGGACATGCTCCGGGCATGTGTGTTGGACTTCGGGGGGAGTTGGGACACGTATTTGCCCTTGGCGGAGTTTTCCTACAACAACAGCCATCATTCGAGCATTGGTATGCCGCCCTTTGCGTTGTTGTATGGGAGGAGGTGTCGGACCCCCATTTGCTGGGGAGAGGTCGGGCAGCGTGTCATGGGTAGCACAGAGATTGTGCTTTAGACGACAGAGCAGATACAGCGGGTCAGGCAGAGATTGTTGACCGCTCAGAGCCGCCAGAAGAGTTATGCGGATAGACGTCGATCCGAGCTCGAGTTCCAGGTCGGTGATTATGTTCTCCTGAAGGTATCTCCTTGGAAAGGAGTGATCCGATTCAGGAAGAGGGGCAAGCTAGGGCCCTGGTATATTGGTCTGTCTAGAGTGATCGTGAGGGTGGGCAGGGTAGCGTATCGTTTGGAGCTACCTGCAGAATTAGAGCGTATTCATAATACATTCCATGTGTCTTAGTTGAGGAAGTGTATAGCCGACGATTCGGCGGTAGTGCCGTTAGAGGACATTCAGGTGGATGCGAGCCTGAACTACGCAGAGAGACCAGTTGCGATTGTGGATTGAAAGATCAAGGTTCTAAGGAACAAGGAGGTGCCTCTGGTACAGGTTCAGTGGCAACATCGGAAGGGATCCGAGTTGACCTGGGAGCCAGAGCGTGAGATGCGGGAGCAGCATCCGGAGCTATTTCAGGAATGAGACTTCGAGGGCGAAGTCAGATTCAAGTGGGGGAGAATTGTAACATCCGGAATTTCAGGTATTATATTTATTCGTTTTATTTTGAGAACTCGGCAAGTTGGTGCGAAGACTCGCCGAGTAGAGACGCGATTTCTCACCCGGATTAATGACCGGACTCGACGAGTCACATTGGTGGACTCAGCGAGTCTGTGCTGTTTAATGAAACCCTAATTTCTCAGGTTTGGGGTCTATTTAAAGGGCCTTATGGCCGTCATTTGTGCTCATCAGTCCCCATAGTGAAACCCTAGTGAGCTTGAGCGTTTGGAGTGAGATAAGGAGCCATTGTTGACCTTGGAGGTGTTATCTAGCAAGAGAAAGGAAGCAATAGCCAAGGGGAAACAAGAGGATCGACTTCCTGAAGATTTGAGGTCTAGAACATCACGTTTGAGGTACTATTTTCGAACCATTCTCTATTATGGTGATGTTCATGTTGATTTAGGGCTTATTGATCCCTTTTGTGGCTAGATCTAGTGCTTCCTTGGTCCCTTAAGCGAGTTAGGTTCTGGATCTGGACCCTTGGAGGTCCAGAGTGTCCCTTTGTCCAAGCTTTTTATGAATCCATGGAGGTTTTGGATTGGGGTCTTTGTGCTTGAGGTCAAAACGCCATTTATGAGTCATTAGGTGTGTTATGAGCGCCAAGACATGAACTTTACGTGATAAATAAGCTTGGAAGGACTGGATCTATGAGTTAGTGAAGCAGATCTGACCTCAGAAGGTCGTTTGGGGTTGTGCATGGAATGCACTCGCCGAGTCCATTTCCAGACTCAACGAGTTGGTGCGGGTTGTTCAGTGATTTCGAACCAGGGTTTGAGTAACCGAGTCGGGTGAGTGACTCGGTGAGCCGGAAGGGACTCAGAGGAATCGGGTCCCCGTAGAGACTCGGTGAGTCCACGCCAGACTTGGCGAGTTGAGTTGACCGTTGACCATTGACCAGAGTTGACCAGTGTTGACTTGGTAGGGTTAGTCAACCTTAGTTGGGAAAGTGTTAATTAGAGATGTATTGTGTTATAGGAGGACTATAGCTCGGGAGATCGAGCACTAGTGATTTCAGGCATTTGCAAGTTATCAAGATACGCGAGGTGAGTCTTCTCACTATACTTTACCTTGAGTAGGTAATCAGAGTTATGTGACAGAGTATTTGTATGCTATATGTATGTTATGTGTTGTACTGCATTATTCTATGTGATTTATGTTGTGCATGTTTATAGAGTTGGAACCGGAAGGTTCACAGAGTTAGAACCAGAGGGTTCACAAAGTAGGGTCCACGGACCCACAGAGTTATAGCCTTGAGTGGTTAATATGTGCTATGTGTGGTATTTTGGGGAACTCACTAAGCTTTGTGCTTACAGTGTTTGGTGTTATTTGTTTCAGGTACAAGTGATGACCGCGGGAAGACGCCGGCCTGATCAGTACACACACGGGATTTTTATGTTATGAGATCTTGGGATTTTTATATGTTATGGATTTTAGTTTCAAACACTGATGTTTTTATGAATAATAAATGAATTATGCTTTTATAAAATGCGAAAAATTGTTTTGAAATTTACGGTGCTACATCTTTGTCCTGCTTGGTACATCGAGTCCCTCCCTATGCTCGACGAGTCACACCAGGCATGAATCGCGGGGCCACCCCGACTCAACTCGCCGAGTCCCAAGAACAACTCGTAGAGTACCGCCTTGAACTCCAGTCCTCTAATCCCTTTCTGACTCACTGAGTTATCCCCCAACTCGGCAATTCCACTCACTGAGTGATTTACATTAAACCCTAACTCTACTCACCGAGTCTCAAGAACAACTCTGCGAGTTCATGCCATGCACAAACTCTAATGTCCTCCTGAGGTCAGATCTGTGCCCCTAAGCCTTAGATCTGGCCTTCCCAAGCATGAATGCCACGTAAAGTCCGAATCTTGATGCTTATATACCAACAACAAGGCATCAAATGGTGATTTAGCCCCAAAAATGACAACCTTAGTCCAATAACCCCAAAATGACTCATAAAGCTCCAAGGGTTAAGGTATCTGGACCTCTTTGAGTCCAGATCCAAGGCACAAACTCGAGGAGGGACCAATTGCTCCACATAACCACCCTCAAAAGGGTTAGAAAACCCTATCTCTAAGAATCAACACCAAAACTGAAGAAGGTTAGAACTATTACCTAAAAAATGAAATCTCTGAACTCTGGAACTGCTAGAATCGCACCTCCTCTTGCTCTTGGTCACCTTCTTCTTGCTAAACCAAAGATACAAGGATCAAATGTGACTTCTCCTTCCACTCAAACGATTTGGCTCACGTAGGGTTCTCTCAAGGGACTGTTAGCCGCAATGGGGGGCTATAAGTGCCCATAAATAGGCCCCAACCCCCGGGGGATTAGGGTTTCATTAAACAGCGTGGACTCGCCGAGTCCACGAATGGGCTCGCCGAGTCCGGATGTGACCTGGATGAAAATCCGCGACCCTACTCGGCGAGTCTAAGCTCCAACTCGCCGAGTTCTTCCACAAACTCCACAAATAATTGAGTAAAATAATATACCTGGGAATCCGGATGTTACATAAATAAATACTAAAACTTCTTTTCTGTTCAAATACAATTTTTTTTTCAGAATCCAACACAACAAAATAAGATGATCTAGAAATTTTCAGAAGATAAATCATTTTTCTCGATTTATTGTAATTTTTATAAAAAAAATAGAGCAATAATTCACATAAAATATTTTTATGGTCAATAAATTCTGGTAAATTTCTAATATGACATATGCACTGGTTAAAGAAGTTTCATGCATTATTTTTCTGTTGATTTCAAATTTATTTTTGTTGAAGAGAAATAAATTATAAAATACCGTTAAGAATGTCCCAAATCATATTTCATAATTTTAGCATCTTCTACACGTCATACGGACTCCATGAACAATTTTCCAGATTTTTCCAAGACAATTTCTTATTTTTTCCTATTTAATGAATGTTTAAGGGATTAAATTGATGAAAAATAGCTAAACTTATCCAAAAATTATGCAACTTCATCAGAATATCTTCTGGTACATATAAATCATAAATAAGTATTTTAGTGAATTTTACCTACTATTTAGTAGTTTTTTACGAATTAATTTTTATTTAAATGAATAAAACAAAGAAAAATAGTTAAACTGTTTGGAAACCAACTTTTATATTTTTTCAGAGCTCATATGTATAATAACAATAGAACGAAAAGTTTGGGGAATTTTTGAAACTGTTTTCTATTTATCTCTATTTTGATAAAATAAATACACAAAAATCAGAAAAATCAAGTTAAACTATTTGAAAATACATATTATCATTTTTCCCAGATTATATATATTTCATATTAGTGGTGCATAAAGTTTGAAGAATTTTCTTAACTGATTGATATTTTTCATGAATTTATATCTATCTAGAGAATTAAATATTAGAAAACTTATTATACATATCTAAAATCCATGAAAACTTATCTAGAAACCCTTTAATGCTGTTAGAACCAAAATCCGAAGTTTCGTAATTTTTATTAATTTTTTACTATTTTCATGATTTTATGATTATTCAAGAAATTAAAATGGTGAAAAATAGTTAGATAAATCGAAAATTGAAGAAAAATTATATTGGGTTCTTTGACTTCAGTTAGAATTAAAATGTAAAGTTTGGAAAGTTTTGGAACTAATTTGATTTATTTTTTGAATAATTAATCATTAAAACACCACCAAAAATGTTAAATTTTAACATTTTTGTAATGGGGATTTCCACTTGAAATCAAAATTTCACATAAAAATGTTTGTAACTTATCAATATCAAAGTTTTGACACAATATTGAAATAATTCTATTGTAGAAATTAAGTATGCTAGTGTTAGATTTCGATTAGAGACTCATTAGCGTGTAACATCGTCGCAGGAACCAATAGTGGTACAAGTGGAGCGTAGTTCAAGGCACCATTTGCATTATCTCAAGGCATTGTGAATATTCACGACTCCCCCTATTTTCGGTTTTTATGTTTTCAGGTGGAAAAGCATGTCCGAAAAATTATTTATTCTTCGTTGTATTTAAATTGATTTGTATCAAACATGATTGCTATATTTTGTTATGTATGTCTATGTAGCTTGAAACATGAGGCCTTTTCATCTTAAGTTCATTCCCTTACACTTTACTCCAACCATTAACTCTTTGAGCCAATGGTCATTATGGATAGTGCTATTAGGAATTGACAACTCCTCACTCGCCCGATTGCTTGAGTGCATGATACCATATTAATCTATGGAACGATAAGCGTAGATCTTGATAGGGCATCAGTCATAGGCTTGGTTGTGAACTCATTGTTTGCTCATATACATACAAACTTGTTACTTATTATAACAATAAACTTTGTTTCTCATTATAACAACAAACTTTTGTTACTAGAAACTTATATACTTGTCTTAGCAACGAACTTGGTTGCTCCTTGTAGTAACGAACTTGTTTTCTCCTTGTAGCAACGAACTTGATTGCTCAATATAACAATGAAACTTGTTTACTCGTTTTAGTAACGAACTTTATTTCCCATGAGAATATGAACGTTGCATCTTATTTAGGCAACATACTTTATCTCTCGTGATGACAACGAACTTTGTTTATGCAAACTTAGCCATAAAGAGAGTTGAAGGCACTGTGAATTTGATGCGCCTTCTTCCCCAATTGTCTGACCCACAGAGTGAGCTCCTTCTACTTCGGTCTTGTATTGGTATTGCTAAACTTTTCTTTGGGATGAGGACGTGCCAACCCGTTCACATGGAGGAGGCGGCGCTGCTCTTCTATAATGGATTACGTGGGGCGATTGAGGACATTGTGGTTTGTGGTGGCCCTTTCTTTGGCGACTTGCAGTGGCGACTTGCTTACCTACCCATTCGGTTTGGTGGTTTGGGTTTATACTCGGCAATGGAAGCTACCTCATATGCTTTTGTTGCCTCAAGGGCCCAGTCTTGGGTATTGCAAGACCACACCTTACGGGATAGCGGCATTTATGGTATGGATTCTGATTATGCTGGTGCCTTATATTCTCTTCGTAACAAGCTTCCGGACATTGACCTTAGCAGTTTTACTTCTAAGGACATCTCCCTCTAAATCCTAGAATACGCTGGCAAGTGCCCTTTTTAGTAAAATTATCCAAGATATGGAAGTGAATTTTAATATGACGGCTCGGCAGAAAGCAGTTTTCAAGTGTTTACGTGCACCACATGCTCAAGATTTTCTTCTAGCTATCCCTATAGATGAGTTTGGCCAACATATGTCTCCGGTGGAGTATCGTACCATCCTCAAATATCGACTCATGATTCCTATATTCTCAGCCGATGTGATATGTCCGATATGCCGCAAGGTATGTTTAGACTCTTTCGGCGAGCATGCAGTTCATTGCAAAGAACTTCCGAGGTTCAAATACTGGCACGATATGGTTAGGGATGTTTTGGTCGACATATGTAAGCGTGTTTGGGTTTCCGCCAAGAAAGACGCTCCTGAATTTCCTGACTGACCCGACAGAAGGAAGTTCAACCCTTAGACCAGCTGACGTTTTGATTTTTGGATGGGTTGGAGGGAAACTCGCATGTATGGACCTTACAGGGGTATCCCCTCTCGTAAGCTTGAGGGTCAGAGGTTTCACGGCAGGACATGTTGCATTAAAAGCTTCTACATGCAAGGTCACCAAACATGAGAAACCGTGCATGGAAAATCAACACACATTCATACCATTTGTATTTGATATGTTTGCTTTCCTTGCGCCGGATGCGGTGGAGCTTCTTAGTAGACTACAACGGATCATGCATAGCAATCTTATATCCCCTAGATCTATGGATGTAGTCTTCAAAAGAATTAGCTTTACCATACAAAAGGGCTTAGCCACGCAACTTGTTGCCCGTTTTCCTTCTCCTTCATTGTATGATGATAAATAAAATCATATAATAAATGAATTGGATATTATTATTTTTTTATGGAAACTTTAATCAAAACTTTGATTTCGATTCATGAAACCAATATTATTTTTAATCTGTGAACTCACCAACTATTTCAGTAGTTGACCGCTCATTTTACATGCTTTTTTAGAAACTCGTCTATAAGATGGCACTTGGGGACACATCACTTTTAGGAGCATTCGCATGTGTTGTATTTCAATTACATTGTAATTTCTTTTAAAAGCTGTTCAACCCCATTGTAATTTGTAATGCTTTTTAATACTATGGTTGGTGTTGTCTTTATCTTTTGCTATGAAACCCTTTGTACTGCCATGCCCTATATTTCCGCTTTAGCGGGGTGTGATAGAAATGGTATCAAAGCCGAAGGTTATAGAGAATACCAATTTTCCTTTGGAGAACCACAACTATAGCCAAAAAAAAAATCAAAGCATTTTTAAGATACTGAACATACTACTGGTATAACTAAGTCGAGTACGCATTATTGGACTTTAATGGAGTATAGCCTTGCCAACTATGCTTAATTAAGGAAAATTAATGCGAGACTGGAAACGGTTATAGTAGAATTATGTTCAAAACGATTTTCAACTTAAACTTTTGAAAAAAAAATTGGTTTGCGTACGGGCATTACATATTGTAGGCATTCATCTAGGTACACTTAGAAACTAAGTGCACTTTTATCACAATGTCTTTCTTTAGAAATATTCTTATCCCTTATCAAGTGTTAGGTTAACCAGTTAGGTTATATCACTAGCCACTTTAGGAGAAATCCACTTAGTACTGAGAATGAGTGTTCCTTGGTAGCTATTGACTTTAGACATGAGGTTAGTAGCTAGATAGTCACTAGTAATAATCTTAAGTCGAAACCAATACCAATTATACCTCAATACCTCCTCGTCATCTTCATACTATAGTTACAAATAGGAAAAGCATTCTGATACCGATACGGATAAGAATTGGAGCATCGTATTAGAAAGTAGGTGAGTCACCACGAGTAGTCACATAGATACCATTAGAGAGAATTCCAATCCAACTCACAAGGAGACATAAAGGTTTAACCCATTGCTACTGATATGCAAGGCTTCTCTTCTACACTACAATGTTAGCTTTCGGTTGTTTCCACCCTAAGCTTAGAACTTAACATAGAATATATCTTTGACCCAAAACCTTTTCATTAGGTATTTCTTACCCTACCATCTTTACCTTGTATTAAAGCACAAACCATACCCCCTTATGGCAAAACATAAAAGTCTTAGTTCAGGACTCCCAGATGCACTGGTGATTATCACAAGTATACCATCATCTTACACTTTCAAAATTACTAACATGTTTCACACCCAACACCAACCTTAAAAATTTTATGCTCGATCAAACATCACACTACTTCGTTGTACGAATCTTTCCTACAAATTTTGAGTCCTCCTTCGAACCTTATTATTGTCATACATTCGTTTAAGCCTTATCGACATTACTAACATTCTTATCATTATAAAGGATTACATCCTCTTATGTCGTGAGCCAGATGCCAAACCTATAACTTAACCTTTGACCTCTTTAAAAGGCCGCGAAACTACATTGACACCATAAAACGTTTTACAAACAATTTTCTTGTCCTTTATCTTGGGGAAAAGACATCGGTGCTCGCCTTAGTATTTAGGTATGATCAGCTACACTAATCTACTTATTCCTTACTTCTTCATCTTCCGTCGAATAGTCATTTCGCTTCATCGGTTTTATTTATCATCGATAAAATACTTTATAACCACCTCATTCAACTTACTAGACCTTTCCTAACAATGTAAGTTATATTTCTCGTTAAAAACAAGCAACGTTACTTTTGACAACTTGCTTTAGCTTAACACTTTTCTTCAAAACTCAATTTAACCAATATTGGTTTTAATCTTGCTATTTCAATTTCATTTCAATGGATTGATGTGTTTTTAAGGGCATATAAACCATTTTAAACCTTGCTTACCATTTTGGCACATTTTCAAAAAAGTTAGAATCATTTTCTTTTATAAAAGCGTTTAAACTCTATGCTATAAAACTTAAACATATGACATTGAAGTTCATATTCAGTGTAAAAGCTTCACCGAATCTTTCAAACCACTTTTGTTTTGGCTCTTTTGACCACTTTCCCATCTAGGCATTGTACTTTACTTAAATGTGTTTTCTTGAAATCCAATAATATTTCAGCAACTTTCTACTTCACACATGTTTCTAAGATATCTCTAATTTCCTAAATTTCCGACACACCTCATTTGTTTATTTTAATTTCAAATTAGTTTTATAATCTATAAAGTTTTTAAAATTTACAGTATTGCAAAACTTAGTGTTCACTTTTAAACTTCCGGTGATGCACTTCCGACAATGCACAATTATTAATCTAAATATATTGAGTCTTTACCTTATCCGTTTTAACCATACTTGGACTCCAATCTAAAAATTCAAAGTTATCATATTTTCAATTACTAGTGGTAGTGTTTCTTCTTTTTCACAAATGGAGTTTAACTTAATAAATAGCTCATGAATATTTAGAAAACACTTTAAAACCTCCACATCTCTATGAAACCATCAACATGCATCAAGGATTGAGGTTTGAAATATATCTCAACTCAAGTTTTATATCTACTTATGGATATTGTTCTTCAAATTTTAACAATATCAATCATTATTGGTGCTACCTTCCATTTCTTTCCCCCGCACTTCATCTATTGCTCTCTATCTAATTTGAGATCTTGCACACTCCTAATAATAACACAATACATAGTCTAAATTTGTTTTGTCTATTTTGCTTCCCTTAGTACCATATTCATACGCATACATACTAGAATTCTACCTTTTCGTTCTGAGTAATTAATACGTGTATAGTCATGAGACATAATTTTGACTTGGTTAACTTTGACATATTCCATTACGCCTTTTATCATATACATTTTTTTCTTATGAAATCTACTGTAAACGAGTAATCCTTATTTACATTTGTTCTTTTGTTCTAAATTTAGAAATTTGATTTAAAATGTAATTTCCATTATATCTTCCTTACAATTAATACACAAGATTAATACCCTTGTTCTTAACATTTTTCTAAATCCAGAAAATATACGTGAAAGAATACATTATCTTATGTTTCTTCTTCTTAAAAACATAAAAAAAAAATTAATATTATGATTATATGTCCTTCAAATGATTGTCTTTGGTAGAATCACTGAATTAAGAATGCACTATTTTTAAAGATTGACATTCTTACACCTTTCTTAAAATAGCATTCTACTTTGCAATTTTCAGTGAGTTCCTAAACTCTCAAACTTGTTTTCATAAATATTCTGACTACTAGTAAACTTAAATTTGTCTTGAATTAAACAATTTGACAATTCTTCAAAAATTGTAATGTGAATATTTCTATATAAATTCCCTCATCAACGACTTAAACATTTAACATTAATTAATCTCTTTATTTTTTTTACTACTTCGTTTGATTGCCACACATGTATCTTCATTTTCTTATAATTATTACACATTTTGATAACAGTGAGATTGATTAGCATTTCTAAACACCAAAAATGCTATCTACACAAAGTGATTTAATTTATCATAAACCTTCATCGCCTCCATTTGCAACCATGACACTCTAAATAAGTATATTCTTCGAATATGGTTTTATTGTAGAAAGAGTAACAGTGGTAGTAAATGTAGCTTCAGAAATCCTTGGGCATTTCATAATTTATTTTGTAGAAGATAGTTAAATAGTCCTTACACTTGAAATGTACCAGAACTGCGTTGCCTACACTTAGTACGTATTATTAGGAACTTACCCTCGATTGCTTCTCTTTCATTCGTGCTACTGTTACCCATTCTTATTTTGGAATATACATGTTCCAGACTTAGTAGCCAACCTGAAAGTGAACAAATTGTTCTTAATCTCTTCTTTATTAGACAGCGAATTTACAATTAGTGTTGATTTAGAACGCGACTTAAAAATCGATGCAAACTTATCACTTAATGCAATTGGTGCCTCATAAAAACTTATAACGCTCTTTAATTTAAGTGATATTTAACTAGATAATCTTTTTCGACTAGGTCGCCATGGTTGGATCATGATTTCCATAATCCTAATTTCCTACAATCTAGACTGTAGAACTCGAATTAGAGAAACACTAATTTGATTATAGCTAAAAGTTGGGCTCTTCCCTTGAGGAATTAACCTAAAATAATCAAAGATCTCTTCAAGTCACTACCTCTCCAACTATACAACTGTATTCAGCTAAGTTCTAATAGAATACGTCACAAATTGAATTTCAGGATGAAATTCTAGAAGTACAAAACAATAATAGTTGCCCATATTGAATAAAATATACAAATCAAGAACGCAATATATATATATATATATATATATATATATATATATATATATATATAAGTCGATTTCCTAAGCTGGTTCAGTATGTAAAGGTTGAGTCACTCCTAAACGTAGCCTGATCAACTATGCTTAGTCTTGACTGAACCAATACATCGACTAAATTAGGGTTAGATAAACAATAAAATAGAAACCAGATATAAACAAACACAAATCAAAAGCATACATAAAGTGTATCAAATACATCCCACAAAATAAGAATAAGTACGAAAATACAAAGCATCAACCTATTCGTTGCTCTCATACTCACCCTCCTCTTCCTTTGTACCCCCGTCGCTATCATCATCAGTATACCCATGATGTGTTCCTGAAGGACCAGCACCATCATGACCAGGCTGAGTAGGTGGTGGACCAACAAGACCCGCCTGAGGAAAAGGTGGATGGTTCATCCCCAGATATTGCATCACCCCGACAATCTAAGCCATGGTCTAGTAAAGCTCCTCCTATGCCGCACTTGGACACTACATCACGTCATGCAGAGTTGGCTCCGGTTGATCAGGCTTCACATGCCTAGATCTCTGATGCCTCTCGAAGGCAGGCTCAGGGATGTCCTTCGACTCCACCTGTCTAATCGGCTCCATGATATCATCATTCGGAATCCTCCACTGTTTCCCCATTCCCCGAACCAATACCTGCATCTTCCCTAGAGCAGTAGTACTTAGGTCTCTGAAAGGAATTGGAACCATCTCGCTAATTTCAACCTTATAAGATAAGGCCAACCTAATGACCAATGACCCTCACAAATCCTGATCGAAGGCATGGAACCTAGATCCATACCAGATAAATAGAGAGCTAGGGCAAAGGGAAGACGGAGGCAAACCTCGGTTTAAGTGAGGCACCACATATAGAAGAGGTCACCACAAGGAATCTTGTCACACTCCTCGAGGTAACAAATAGTAGAAGTGACCAATCGGTGGATTAACCGATAGATCGGAGATCTGAAGGCACTCTCCTTGAGCATCCTGGAAACATAGGTCCCTTAGTGTGACCCCAGACCTGCATGTAGTTGTACACCTATGGTGGCTCAGTAATATAACTGTCAAGATAGGCATAAAAATGAGGACTCAGAGTCTCTTCCACTATATAAATCCCTATGTGCCTCCCCAGCTCGATCAGACTACAGGAGCGAGATATATCTCCCAGGAAAAAAGAGAAGACCGATCTATCTGCCCAATTTGTCGACTCCTTGTCGAAGCGGACTGTTGAAAAGAACTCCCAACAGAGCTCCTTGTAAACCACCTCCCGAACCCTAATAACACGCCACTATCTGTGGTAGACAAAAAAAACTCAAGACCGCTATCATCTCGTAATACACGGGTAAGGAAAGGCACCAAACGATCCATCAACCCAGACTTTTCTGCCATTCTCCAGGAAAGATCTTGAGGAATACTGATCTTCTTGTACAGAAGAGTAATCAAGCTAGATATGAAGGAACTTCGATCAGGAAGATCATCGGGGAACTATAGGAAAGGATGTGATGGCCATTTAGGAGCTTGTCAACCTCGTCTCAACATATATGTAGAAAAATAGACAAAAGACATTTAGGAATAAGATAGAGTAGTTAAATGTTGCATAAGGTGTTGAAATGGAACAGAAACACAAGGGTGCGCATTACGTGCGAGTGCACACGGCACACATGCATCTGCGTAGCGTGCTCCAAAACACGAAGAATGGTAGGTATTGAAATCGATGTTTCGATCAACTTTCTGTTGGGTTTTTAGCATTCTTACACTCCTAAGTGTACATGCAACCCTAAATACCTTGGATCTATGTTTTCTCTATTATACATGAAAGTATGATCTTTCCAAGGTATTCATCCTAACTAGCATAATAACATTGATTCATATGAATATATCAAGTTAGAATTACATACCTCTTTGATGTAGAATGTCTTCATGAAGCTTGAGTGCCTAGTGCCCCAAGTGTGACACCTCAAATGGTTCACACAACACCAAATACACTTGGAATAACTTGAGAGAACATACACACTTCATGAAATCGGCTAGCCCTTTCACACATCCTCTAGTGCCCATTTTGTCAACAATAAGATGCTTATATAGTTAGTGACAATTAGGGTAAACCCTAATTGTCATGGCTTTCCATTTCCTTAGATCCATGGGTTCAAATATACCACGGAGCATCCATGGAGCATCTTATGGGTTTTAGCCCAACTTGACAATCCATGGAGCATTAGCCCACAATCAACCCATATATTTAATTAGTCTTCTTTTGATCACTTAATTAATACTAGATTAATTCTTGATCAATACTAATTAAATAATCTTATTAATATATTAGAACTTATAATATATTAACCAACCTTAAGTGTTATTTCTCTCATTATAGTCTATCCAAACGCATGATGCAATGCAACCCAAATGGACCATGCCGGGTCGGGTCAAGTCTTATCAATTACAGTTATGAACTTAGACATTAATCCAACACTTTCAACACAATAACCATATAGGGATGTTTGACTAGGCTTATATAACATAAATAAGTAGTCCATTTCGTCTAAAACATCACCAATTTACGGATCGGTTAAAACTTTAGAAAAAATTTCGAAACTCAAAAATTCAAAATGAGGATCAATGGATGAATTAAACTCGAAATTGAGTATCTAGGAAGTAAAATCGGTAGTATAGGAGACTTAATTACTCGTCCATTTCACAAAAACTTACCAAAATTCATCAA